>NC_044326.1:75852476-76157789 GCF_007399415.2 Gopherus evgoodei
TATACAAAAAGCCCGATTCTCAGTTACACTAGGACTCCTTTACACTGTTCTGGAAGAATAGAAGGGACATTTAAATGGGGCAGAACAGGATCCTTTATAATAATCCTGGTCTATGTAAAACTATGTAATGGCTTGTAGCAGGCCAGTTACCCCATTCCTGGAATAAAAGGAGTGAGAGCAGCTGAGGTGTGACCAGTTCAACCAGGCCCCAGCTGGCCCTGACAAGAGGGCTGTGAGTGGAGCGAGACAGTCTCACTCCAGGCCTGGAGTGAGAAGGGCCTAGTTGCCTGGGAGCACCGGTACCTGAGGCAGCGCAGTGTTGGGGAAGGGCAAGAGGAGCTGGGGAGCTCCACCCTGGCAACTCCCCTAGCTGAGGCCTTGTTGAAGGCCAAATGAGGTACTGGGGCTGCAGGGAGACAGCTGGGCCAAAAAAGGCAGCAGGTCCAACCTCCTTGCCAGTGATGAGTGGCCATTACAGACTGCAGTCTGCCCCAGAGAAAGGGGGATAGATGATGACAGCAGTAGCCACTGAGGCAAGGTGAGTACGGAGGGTTGGGGATTCCCCTGGGAGGGGAGACCCAGAGTGTGGGCACTGCTGTGGGGCAGAACCCCTAGATAAGAGGGAGAGATAGTGGGGGCCTGCAGCAGGCGAGACACCAGCCAGCAGGGGGCACTCCGAGGATGAGGAGGTAATTATCAAGACTGGCCAGCAGGAGGCGCTGTGGCAGTGAGTGCTGAATCTACTACATGGCTCTACATTAGACTCGTTTCTACTGCCCAATATAGGAAAAGAGGAAGAAACATGGTTGGACTGCACTTACACCACCCCCATTAACTAAGTATTTAAGCACTTTAAAATCTTTAATGTATTTATCGTCACAATGCTCCTACGAGGTAGGCCAGTGCTATTATCCCTGTTTTACAGATGGGGAACTTTGGAGCAGGAAGATGAAGTATTTTGTCAAAGGTCACAAAGGAAGTTTTGTAGAAGTTCTGGGAACTGAACCTGGATCTCTCAAGTACCAGACTAACATCCTCACTGCTGGACTATTCCCTGATTTTCAAGGCTATTCTACTCTACTAACAGGGACTATGCACTGGATGCTGCTTAAAGATGAATTTTGCTGAGCACAAGGACTACAAATCATATATAAATCTAGCCGTTAAATGGACCCTGGGCCCTATGCTGGCCCTTGGCACAATTTAAAAAAAATAGTAAAATGCTTTTTGAGTAAAACACCTACCTAAAGATAGTTTTAATTAAGATACATTATAGCTCAAAGATATCTCATAATGGAATAGGGATTATAAATTCTAATTCTATAGTATGAGACAATATACTCGTGTAATGTTTAAGAAAAGTTTTGTAAATGAGTTCCAATAGTTCATGGATTAGGAACCCAAATTTATGGGGTTCCAGGGGCTTCTGTATAGATTATTTAGGTTAATCTTTCTATCTACCCAATGGGGCTCAGTGCTCAGTCTAGAAGATACCATCAGAGATGCTTAGTTTTGCAGTTCTCAAACTGTGGATTTGTCTCCAGAGATAGCATGCTTGTTAGCATCAAAAATGCTTTTAAATAAATAATATGTAGAGGTAAGAAATAACAGACCTCAACCCTATTGTCCCTCTGCAAATTTGTGTACACAGTCAATCCCTTACCTCTCTCTAAAAGTGCAAAGTTTCAAGAAGTTCAATGAATACAAGATTGTTGGGGGTAAAATAGATCTGGACAAGGAGAAGAAGTCTGGAGATAAATGTGAGACGGAAGGGACAAGCAGTAGAAACAAAAGTGAAACTGTTTGAGCAGCATATTCCAGAAGTTTTGAGCCTGACTGTACCCTTCATTGATTTGAGATCTACCATACCGTTCTCTCACTAAAAGGGAAAACCTTTCCTCTACCTGTGGGTAAGGCAGGCATGGGTGCAAAATGCAAACAGTGCAACAAAGAAATAAAAGGCGTGGTTGCCCGAATGAAACTATATCATGAGAAGTGTTCTTTCTCAGGAGGAAGCTGCGTTGAAGATGATGAAAGTAACGTGTCTGAACATGCAGGATCTTCAGGTTGGTAAACGTTTTTATTTCATACTTCTTTCTTAAAGACTGCCTGTCTTCTTTCTGGACTATTCTTGAATTCTCATGTTTCAGCAAAAAATATAGTTGTTACTCCATGGTACTAGCATTTTAGATGCAGTTGTGATTAAAAAAAAAATACATAGCTGAAATAGGCAGGTCTTCTTTTTACAATTTCACCTTTAAAGTAGTACTGAGTGTCAGTGAATGCAATGAGTAATACTAAATGAGCAGTATGGTAATAATAATTAAATAACTGCATTGGCTTATTTTGTTTAAGAGAATCCATCCTCAACATATAGGATTCTGAAGACTATCCACCTTCAAAATCACCATCATTTTCTATAATTTCAGAGTTATCTGCCAATGAGAGTGTTTCAGTCACATCATATATATTACATAGTCACAGTATATCACCTGTGGCAAAAAGAAAAAAAATCTCCATCACCCAGAAACAACCATAAAGAAGTTTGTGATAAGAACCAGCAGATTACAAAAAGAGGTAATTGATGAAAAAATTGCCCAGTTTGTTTATGCAACAAACTCTCCTTTCCGTATGATTGAGAACCCACACTTCATTAACATGGTTCAGTCATTAAGACCAGGATACAGTCCACCCAACAGAGCAGATGTCTCAGGCAAATTGCTGGATAAAGTGTATGAAAGAGAAATTGAGCAGTGTGCAAATGGTCTAGAGGGTAAAATTATTAACCTGAGTCTTGATGGATGGAGTAGTGTCCACAATGATCCTGTTATATGTGCTCGTGTGACAACAGAAGAAGGGAATGTCTTCCTTACAGAAACAATTGATATATCAGGAAATGCACACACAGCAGAATACTTACAAGAAGTAGCAGTAAAAGCAATAACAAACTGTGGGGAAAAAAATTCAAATGTCCAGTACGAAGCTTGGTCACAGACAATGCCGCAAATGTATCCAAAATGAGAAGAAATTCTTTAGAAGAGAGTCCCAAGCTAATAACATATGGTTGCAGTGCTCATTTGATGCACCTCCTAGCCAAAGACTTCAGTGTTCCAGAAATAAAGGCTAATGTTGTTGAAACTGCAAAATACTTACGTAACAACCACTTTGCAGCAGCTGCTCTGAAAAAAGTAGAAGGAACTAAGCTAACTCTCCCACAAGACGTGCAATGGAACTCAGTAGTGGGCTGTTTTGAGCACTAGATCAAGTACTGGCCTAATCTGATCACAGTTTGTAAACAAAAATGTGAAAAAATTGATGGCACTGCCACAGCCAAAGTTCTCGACATTGTGCTTAAGAGAAATGTTGAACACATGCTGAGTACCCTGAAGCCTATTCTGTAGCCTTGAACAAAAGGCAGGGAAATAGCTGTTTTAGTGCTGACACTGTTGAAATTTGGAAGGAACTGAGTGAAATCTTAAAAAGAGAAATATGCAATGACAGAGTTAAATTACAAGCATTAAAAAAAAAAGTGCTTATCCTATTTTAGTTCTAGCTCATTTTCTTGCAAATATTCTCAATACTCTGTACCAAGGTCAAACCTTAACTGCTGAAGAAGAGGAGTTGGCTATGACATGGACGCCCAACAATCATCCCTCCATAATGCCAACTATTATAAACTTCAGAGCTAAGGGTGAACCATTCAAGAAATCTATGTTTGCTGATGATGTTTTAAAGAAAGTCACACGAGTGAACTGGTGGAAGTCACTTAAGCACTTGGATTCAGAGACAGATGAAGTGATAATCTCACTTTTAACAGCAATAGCTTCTTCTGCTGGTGTAGAAAAAATATTTTCTTCCTTTGGACTAATTCATTCCAAATTGAGAAATCATTTGGGACCTGAAAAAGAAGGAAAACTAGCTTTTCTTTTCTAGATTATTAACAAACAGGAAAATGAAGATGAAGACGACTGAGTTAGCTTCAGAAGTCAATATTTTAAGTTTCTAATGTTGACCTCACTGACATAGTCTATTTAATTTTTTTTTAATTTCATTTTACTATTTTAGTTTAAAACAATTTTAACAAAAACAAACCTGATTTTTGAAAACTTAAATGTTTAACTAAAATGAAAAATTCATATGCTGGTTTTGCTAAAATGTTTGCTATTGAAGAAAAAAATCCAGAATACATAATGGCGTTATTTTAGTTAAATAAAACAATTTAAATACCTGTCTGGTGGTGATCTCCTCCTAATACAGCCTGGAAGGAAATCCTCCAAATATTAATGATCAGCCTGTTCAACTGGAGATAGTTCACCTCCCAATGACTTTATAAATATCTGCTTCAATTACCTTTGGTAAATTAAATAACCAAACAATCATTTTCTGATATAGCTGTAAATGTAATCTGAAACGTTTTCAAAATAAATCATTTAAAAATGTATAGCGTACTTTCTAAAACTGAAACCTAATATCTATCTCTGAGTTGTGAAGAGTATGTATTAAGGTTATAACAACCAACAAGAATTCACTTCAATGTAGAAATCCATGATTAAATTTGAGACTTCCTGACTCGTGATTTAAATCATGATATAAATAATGATTTAAATCAATTTGATTTCAATCAAATCCACCTTGGCACCCCCACAATAAAAATTGTTCCAGCACCACTGACAACGCTACACATATATTTACAAGGAACGCTGTAGCATTTGGCCAACAATCTATACGATATAATTTCAGCCATGACAATCAGCAATCCAAGATTATTTGCTCTAGAACTACATCAGTTAAGTGTAAATTAAGTTCAAATAACAAAATATAACCTTTTGCTGTTATACACTGGAAGTCAATTTATAATTAATATAGTAGGAATGATGCTAGGGCTGAGTTGTGAATACAATAGGGATCAAAAATGATCCTCTTTAAAGCCTTCTGAAGACAAAACAGAGCACCTGTTATTATGTAAAGCATCAACAGGCTTAACCATAAGGCCTTGTATTTCAAGTGTACATTATAATCAAAAATGATTTGGGCACTAAAGCCAAAACTTCAGCAAGGCAGCTTAACAGTAAGGATTTGTGAAGTAGCTCCGAGACCCTTTTTAGTATGTAACTGCACTATTGCACACTAAACCAAAGTGATTACCCTCTGTAAAATGCATTGAGATCAAAGTGCAAAGTAGCATTATAAAGTGTCACTGTTAATAAGTTTAGAATATGAAAATGTTTCTATCATACTGTATAATGCCTCTCATATGTTCATAATCAAGATTGATTTCAATACATTACAGAGGACGAAATTCTGTGCTGATTTACTCCCCCTACAATCCTTCTTTGCTATCAAGAGTGTAAATCCACACGTTTGGTCTAAAGAGCATATTTCAAAACTGTAATGCTTAAGCTTTCTGTGGGAGCTGGTTTTATTCTGAATTTGACACCACTTGATTCATTCATCTAGTCCTACAGTCTTGGGAATAATTAAACACTATGATATAAATCACCAGGAAAAAAAAAATCAATGGAAATTCAAAAGCATCCTATGTAAATCAGTAGTGTACTATAAATATATTTTAGGTAAATCAGCTCTTCAGAGGATAGCAATTCCCATGCTACATCTTGCAGACAATGGTAAAGGCAAAAGAAGATTCATGCTTATTAATAGATCAATGGCATTTGGGATTTTATCTTACTTTTCTTCTTCTTTTTAAAAATATTTTTTAAATGTTTTTAAATTCTGTAGAATCATTCCAAAATAAAATGGGCACTGATTCCTTCTTGAAAAACAGACCCCAAAATAAGTTAATTATAGATTATTGGTTTTTTTTTAAAGTTAAACTGATATGTATTACTCCAACTCAAAACAACACTTAGCACTTACTGGGGACTTTTCATGTATAGTTCTCAGGCTAGAAAGTATCTTCCAGTGTACATTGACAAGAATTCCTATTGAAAAGGGAACTATAGCTGTAAATGCACAGGCCCTAAAGAAATGTGCAGGAGTACATTTGCAGTGAATACTTTAAAACGTGTATTGACTGAATATTAAACAAATCTCAGAAATTCCCTGTGCTGCTGCCTAGAACTGGCACCTCATTCTCTATCACTGTACATGCTGTGACTTTTTAGAATATGTTTAAGGCATGAGTACTCTTTTGAAATACTTCTTTACTCTTATAAGATGCATTTTAAACATAAATCAAATCACTTTGGCCAATTCTTTCTGCAACAGAACTGCACCTTTAAATACAACCAACACCAGATGGTCTCAGCATATAAAGCAGCAGGAGACAACATATTAATGCTACTCAAACAAGCAACTTGTGCTAGTAGCAGACCAATGAAATCAGTCTCAGACTGCTAATCCGCTCTGTCACCGTGGCAACATCTATTTCAGACAATTCTTCAATTTTCAAGTCAAATGAGTCTGCCTGCTCTAAAACTTCTCTAGCCAAGGGTCTGATGCAAGCAGGTGCATTTTCATTTTTCATTGGCTACAACTACAGAATTTCATTTACTTTGATCATCACACGAAGCTCCAGGTGAAGTTTTGGTCTTTCAGTCTGGTCGTTTGTTTAATTATAGGCATTTCTATGGCGCTCATCAAGGTAATATTGAGTGTTCCACAAATATACAGGGCTAGATTGTAACTTGAACTACCTGCTCATATAGGGGCTTAAGAGAGAAGAACCTCCTTTATATTCCTGTTCAGGCTATGGAGATAAGTGTTCAAGAGGAGGATGCTGTACATCTGCTAATCCCCCTCAAACAGTTGGTAGGCAGGGCGGGGCAAAGCTTGGCTCCTCTTTTTCATGCATCAAACAATGTAGCTGAGCCAGCACAAGAGTTGTCATCATTTGCTGCTAGTATAGGCCAGGAGTAAATTACTACTCCCACCCCATCACAGCAAATGAGAAGGGAATTGTCCCATACACAGGGCTTACAGCCAAGCCACAGCTGAAAGTTCAAACCTTCCTTCATCAGTGATATACAAAGAGGCATGTTCTCAAAAGGATACCTGTGAGTCAGGCATCAAGTCCCATTCTTCATCATTTGGATTTGTGTGCCTCTGGCCCGATTTTCTAAAGTGCTGATTATCTGCAGTTCTCATTGACATGAAATGGAGTTGTGGGTGCTCAACTCATCTGAAATTCAGGCTCTAGCTAGCATGGACCTTTTAAAATCTGCATCTAAAGGCCTGAGCCTGTATTTTTCACACAGGTAAATCTCCCATTAAAGAAAGAGAGTTTTGCCTGAGTAAGGAGTACAAGTTTGGATCCTAGATTCACCTGAATTTTACGTATGTTCCAAGAGCTGCTTTTCTAGCACTAGCATTATGACCAAAAAACAGAATTGGCCAAAATCAGTAAGTACTTTCTGCTTTTCCCGTTGAAAAAATTTTTAAATTCTTCATTACAAAAGATAGATGTGCTGGGAAGATGCAGTTCATGCCTTCTAGTAGACATCCTCACTCAACCCACGATACTCTGAAGTAAGAGATTTTTAAGAGCAGCTGGGACAAACACTTGTCAGAGATGGTCTAGATAATGCTTAGTCCTGCCTTGAGTGCAGGGGACTGAACTAGATGACCTCTCAAGGTCCCGTCCAGTTCTTTGATTCTATGTGTTGAGTGAGCATAGGTGCTGGAACCAATTATGCACCCACCTTATAATAGCTCCATCTAGGTTGTATTTCCCTAGTTTGTTCATGAGACGGTCGTGTGAGACAGTATCAAAAGCCTTACTAAAGTCAAGATATACCACATCTACCGCTTCCCCCCTATCCACCAGGCTTGTTACCCTGTCAAAGAAAGCTATTAGGCTGCTGCCATGTGTCACACATTCCTGCAGCCCAACTGAGATCCTATGCATCCAGCTGAGAGAACGGAATGGCCAAGAATTGCTGCAAGCAACAAGGATGGTGCCTACTAAGCAACACGGCAGCCATATTTCTCTCCTCTCACCGCTCCTCCTGCTGGATGTTAGCATGGGAAAAGCAGCAAGCCCCAGGAAGGGAAGGAGGCAGCAGGAGCAAGCTGAAGAGTTGGCAGAAGGTAAAGGCCCCATCCATTTTCAAGCATCCACCTACCTACCTACCCCAGCTATGACTACAGCTGCCAAATTCTGTGCTGCTTCATGACTAACCCTCACCACTGTTTGGTACAGGGAGTGCTGATCATAAACTGAAGTTTATTCTTATATGCAAATTTTTAAGTATGCAAATTATCTCATTAAATAATTTGTACTAAATATTTCACATGAGGCTGCTCAAAATTTGACTCCAGGAATAACTAAACCTCAGACCAGGAATAATTAAACCTCAACAAAGTGTTACTAAAACATTATGGGGCAGATTTTGACTATGTGGAAATATCTATGTAAGAACTTGGAAACTCTGCTTTTCTGTTGCAAGGGTGTTGTTCTTTCATTGAAGAAACCAGGAGTCTGGCTCACAAATCCTGCAAATCTCATGAGATCCATGTACATTATGGAATCTGGTAAGGACATATTGCCATCCCACACTAGTTCTGGGATCCATTAAAACCATGCTGCTGGGAACTCTCCTCACCAATACTTGCCCCGGGACTCCCCAGTTTACTCAGTTGCGCCAGCACAGAGGTGGTTTCACAGGAAAGTTAATACAGCTGCTGGTTGTTCCCCTGAGGCCACAGACTAGCCCTCCTCATTTTCAACTCCCTCACAATGAACAAATTCTCTGGACCTGTAGAGTACTCTGCAGGGGTGGGTGGGAAAGAGAAGAGGACTTCCACAGAAATAGTAACATTCTCCTTTCCATACACACAAAGGAGATCTGGGTGCAGATCCTTGGGTATGATCTGGGCTTGTATTATTGTAGGATTTTATTTCTATAAAGACAAATCTCCAGTTTAATTGGGAACTACAGATGCTCAGCACCTCCCAGGATCTGGCTGATTTTTTTTTCCCCTCAGACAATTCTGGTGCTTTCTTTTAAAAGAGAATGAGAATGGATATTTTTGGCAGTTGTACCATTTTCAGAGCCTGTGTGTGTCTGTATGACAACAAAAATGTTTGCCTTGGAATTATTTTCAGTGAAAGTAGGGAAGAATGGGGGGAAAATAGTGTCCCAGTTCAGAAGAGGGAAGATTAGCACTAAGAAACAGGAAGGTGGAAAGAGTCACTGTGGGGGATGTTAGCTGAAGGCTGGTACATGTTTTAAGAGGATTGCAAATGATGAGCTGCTATAGAAGGACAAACTGAACAACAAATTACAGAGAAAATATGGAGTAATTTGGTGACTCTGTAGCACCTCTTATACTCAAGATACATCAAAGTATTTTCTTTGTGTTCCTGTCTTTATTGTATTTGTAATCTCCCCGGCTTTATTCAGTGCACTTGGAGAAATATAACCTCAGTTTCCAACATCGGCGCTCTTGCATATAGGAGACTGGCCCCATGTTCTCCATGACCTCCCTCCAGAAAGATAATGCTAAACACTATCACTTAACAAAAAGTGCTGTCTACTTAAACATTAAAGATATAATAAAATGAGCCTTTCTCTAATGTCCAGTGTTAAAAACAAGTCACTTGCCATATTCAGTTTGCATTAATGCTTCACCAAAACAGGAGATGATAATAGATTTTATCAAATAGCACATGGGATTTCTATTTCTATTTCTAGATGGAGAGAGACTGACAGAGGCAAAAAGGAACAAAATATTATACAATGAAGAGCAATTAACTGTAAACAATAAGGCTATAAATAATAATATCTGATGTTCTGATGACTTCATGGTAACCAAGAAAATGAGGCTTAAGTGGTTTCTATTGTTAACATTAGCCTAAAATTATGTATTCATTATTGCCTAATTCAAAGTTTTCCTGTAAGATGTTTTATACACTTCTGATCAATTCAGTCAAGATTTTAAGAAGTATTTTAATTAAATTCACAGGTTGGGTCCTAGTCCCTTCTAGAGCTGAGTGAACCATCATAATTTCGAAAAGTCAGAAAAAAAATAATTCCAGATTGGACTGAAAACAAAAATTGTCCAATTTTTTAGTGTATCAAAAACATTTTAAAAATCATTTTGAATTCAGTTAAATGAACTATTTTGTTCAATGTGGACCATTTTTAAATATTTTTCTATTTTAAAAAATAAAACATTAAAGGAAATTTTGAAACAAAATGTCACTTCAAACCAAAAAACTGAACATTTTGAAAATGCTGAAAGGGCATATTTTAATTTTTTTTTTAAATGGGGGAGCTGGGACATTTAAACGTACAATTTGTGGAAGCTTCATGAATTTGCAAAATATTTGGTGTTGCTGAACCTGACATAAATTTTGCCCAGGTTTACCCCTGCCTTGGTCCATATACACCACTCCAGCAGCAGATAGCAGCTTTAAACAGGTCATAATGGGCCAAGGGAGAATTTCCTCAGTTCAGGAACAGCATAAAGCCAATTTAAGTGCCCTCTCATAAAATATCAGAGTTGGAAGGGACCTCAAGAGGTCATCTACTCCAATCCCCTGCTCAAAGGAGGACCAATTCCCAACTGAATCATCCCAGCCAGGACTTTGTCAAGCCTGACCTTAAAAACCTCTAAGGAAGGAGATTACACCACCTCCCTAGGTAACCCATTCCAGTGCTTCACCACTCTCCTAGTGAAAAAGTTTTTCCGAATATCCAACCTAAACCTCCCGCACTGCAACTTGAGACCATTGCTCCTTGTTCTGTCATCTGGTACCACTGAGAACAGTCTAGATCCATCCTCTCTGGAACCCCCTTTCAGGTAGTTGAAAGCAGTTATCAAATTCCCCCTCATCCTTCTCTTCTGCAGACTAAACAATCCCAGTTTCCTTAGCCTCTCCTCATAAGTTATGTGCTCCAGCCCCCTAATCATTTTTGTTGCCCTCTGCTGGACTCTTTCCAATTTTTCCACATCGTTCTTTTAGTGTGGGGACCAAAACTGGACACAGTACTCCAGATGAGGACTCACCAATGTTGAATCGAGGGGAATGATCACATCCCTTGATCTGCTGTCAATGTTCCTACTTATACAGCCCCAAATGCCATTAGCCTTCTTGGCAACAAGGGCACACTGCTGACTCATTTCAAGCTTCTCATCCACTGTAACCCCTAGGTCATTTTCTGCAGAACTGCTTCCTAGCCATTCGGTCCCTAGTCTGTAACACTGAATGGGATTCTTTCATCCTAAATGTAGGACTCTGCACTGGTTCTTGTTGAACCTCATCAGGTTTATTTTGGCCCAATCCTCTAATCTGTCTAGGTCCCTCTGTATCCTATCTCTACCCTCCAGCATAATCTATCACTCCTCCCAGTTTAGTGTCATCTGCAAACTTGCTGAGAGTGCAGCCCACACCATCCTCCAGATCATTAATGAAGATGTTGAACAAAACCGGCCCCAGGACTCTGCTTGAAACCGGCTGCCAAATAGACATGGAGTCATTGATCACTATCCACTGAGCCTGACAATCTAGCCAGCTTTCTATCTACCTTATAGTCCATTCATCCAGTCCATACTTCTTTAACTTGCCGGCAAGAATACTGTGGAAGACCATATCAAAAGCTTTCCTAAAGTCAAGGAATAACACATCCACAGCTTTCCCCTCATCCACAGACCCAGTTATCTTGTCACAGAAGGCAATTAGATTAGTCAGGCATGACTTGCCCTTGGTGAATCCATGCTGACTGTTCCTGATCACTTTCCTCTCCTCTAAGTGCTTCAGAATTGATTCCTTGAGGACCTTCTCCATGATTTTTGCAGGGACTAAGGTGAAGTTGAGTGGCATGTAGTTCCCTCCTTCTTCCCTTTCTTAAAGAGGGCATTACATTAGCCTTTTTCCTGTCATCCAAGACCTCCCCAGATCGCCATGAGTTTTCAAAGATAATGGCCAATGGCTCTGCAATCACATCTGCCAACTCCTTTACCCATGAACTTCTGCTCTTCCAGTTTTTCTAAATAGTCCCAAACCACTTCTTTCTCTACAGAGGGATGGTCACCTCCTCTCCATATTGTGCTGCCCAGTGCAGCAGTCTGGGAGCTGACCTTGTTCGTGAAGACAGAGGCAAAAAAAGCATTAAGTACATTAGCTTTTCCACATCCTCTGTCACTAGGTTGCCTCCCTCATTCAGTAAAGGGCTCACACTTTCCTTCACTTTCTTCTTGTTGCTGACATACCTGAAGAAACCCTTCTTGTTA
Source organism: Gopherus evgoodei (assembly GCF_007399415.2). Lineage (NCBI taxonomy): Eukaryota > Metazoa > Chordata > Testudines > Testudinidae > Gopherus > Gopherus evgoodei. The sequence goes on from NC_044326.1 coordinate 75,864,675, forward strand.
CTCTTAACATCTCTTGCTAGCTGCAACTCCAAGTGTGATTTGGCCTTCCTGATTTCACTCCTACATGCCTGAGCAATATTTTTATACTCCTCCCTGGTCATTTCTCCAATCTTCCACTTCTTGTAAGCTTCTTTTTTTCATTTAAGATCAGCAAGGATTTCACTGTTAAGCAAGGATTTCTCCTGCTGTATTTACTATTCTTTCTACACATCCAGGATGTTTTTTCCTGCAACCTCAATAAGGATTCTTTAAAATACAGCCAGCAAATACATAGAGATATACCTATCTCATAGAACCGGAAGGGACCCTGAATGGTCAATGAGTCCAGCCCCCTGCCTTCACTAGCAGGACGAAGTACTGATTTTGCCCCAGATGGCCCCCTCAAGGATAGAACTCACAACCCTAGATTTAGCGGGGGCTGGAGTCAATGACCTTTCAGGGTCCCTTCCAGTTCTAAGAGACAGGTATATCTTCACTTATTATTAGTAGGGGATTCCTGGCTGCAGCACAGACCATCGGCAGCCAGGGGAAAGGCTCCCATAAATTAAAATAGGCTGCTTTAATTTATGCTGGATGCATTTTAGCCCCGACAGCAGCCCATATGGCACAAAGATGGCAAAAAGCCACCTTCCACACACATACACACACCCCACCCCCATTCCTCCTGTGCTACATCTCTTAGGAGACACAGCACAGAAAATTACTCACACAGTGTGCTAAAGATCATTCTGTCCTCCCCCATATTTGCTTGTTTTTTGTACGATAAAACTGACCACCATTTTTCTAAAATTTGTATAGAGTCTTTTAAACTTACAAACTGATTTAAAAGCATTATGAAATGGGTCATTATGAGGCAGTAAAATTCTAATGTCACAGGCAATTTTGCCAAGTAATCTATCACTCACTATCAACTTTACAACCTTTGGGAGAAAAGGTTGTATTTTCTGCTGATGTCACAATTGTGAAATAAGAACAGGAGTAGCTGTGGCACCTTAGAGACTAACAAATTTATTTGAGCATAAGCTTTCGTGGGCTAAACCCCACTTCAATGGATGCATGCACTGGAAAATACAGAGGGAAGATTGTGTGTGTATGTGTGTATATATACACACATACATGTGTATGTATATACACACACACACACAGAGAACATGAAACAATGGGTGTTACCAAATACATTATAATGAAAGTGATCAGTTAAGGTGAGCTATGAAAGTTGTGAAATAGACTCTCTGATGACATCTTAAGCATCAGGTGTGAGCTTTTTTGCTGGCTGGCAATAGCTTTATTTGCTCTGTTTATTAAAATATATTGTAGGCCTAATTTTTAGTCCAGCTTTAAAGAGGCTTCTCTTTTTTTGTACCTAAAATTTTTCAGGTGCAAATAACTATAGTGCCTACATTTAGGTTTTGTTATTTAGGATCAAGACTGCCAAAAAATGGATGCCAAAAGTTAGACTCCTAATCCACATACGTGATCTGCTGGTTGCTAAGTACTTCTGAAAAAATCAGGCCACTTATTTAGACATAGAGACACCTTTAGACACCTTTGCCCCAGCCTACCCATTTTCTCAGGTGCACTAAGCAGAGCAATAAGATACAGAGCTAGTTCCTGTTCCTGCACTTTCTTGTTCCTTCCTCAGGCAGAATTCATGGTGAAATCACTAAAAGCTTTGCCTCAGTGAGGACGAGGATCAGGAGATTAATGGTTGAGAAACCAATGCGAATAGGTCTTGATTACTTATTAACTTAAATTTTAGTCACAAAATGCTGTAGTAGTATACTATTAGTTAACTGTATAAGTTATGGTTACAGGGCCCAGAAAGCTATTTTCTTGGATGATATGGACCGCCTGCTCTCATTGAAATCAATGGCAAAATTCCCATTGACTTCAATGGTGCAACATCAGCCCCTCTATATCATTGCTATTACCAGATAAAATCTTCTGCATAGGATTTGGCTGTCCCCAGTCACAAAGATTCCATCTGCATCTACTGTGTTTGTCCCCTTGGAAATCATATTTCCAGAGGCTAAGCCCATGATTTTTCTTTTTAAACTGAAGGGAAACCCTGTAAAATCCTTAGAACAATAGGCAAATTTATCCTGCAACTGAATTACAGCAAAATACTGTTGGGTTTTTTACTTTGTTAGTTTAATTAATAAACAGAATGCTTTTTTCCATACACAAGATGGAGAGAGTACATACAATTATTAAAGAAAAAGCAATGCCATACTTTTTCCTTTCACCTTGCCTCCTTTCACCTTAGCCTCTCAACCAAAGCACTCTATATAATAAAATAATGAGTTTCCCTTCACACACACATTTCATCTGAAGATCTCAAAGCATTTTACAAAAGAGGGAAGAAACATTGCATGAAACCCTAGCCCTGTTGAAGTCAATGAGAGTTTTGTCATTGACTTCAGTGGGGCCAGATTTTCACCCATTATCCCTCATCAAAGTAATAATCAGTTATTTATTGTCAGCCGTTGCCCCATAATTTCCCATACCTACTGTCCCATCTTCACTTTTGCCATTTTTGACAAGAGCTTGGAGAAAGTTGTCTTTTCTCACCTAACCAATTCTTCCAAAACTATGTCCTTGATCATTTCTAGACTGGGTTCAGCTTCCACTACCTTAACAGCAATAAAACTGCCCTTCAAGATCAATGATTTGCTTTCAGCTTACTCTGGTTCCTTCTCCATCTCTTTAAGCATACTGCTGTGTCTGATGCTGCCAATGTTGACTTCCCTCTCTATCTGAAACTCTTTGCTAGAGTTCCAGAAATTTTCATCTACTTATTTAGCCATGCCTTTTCTGACAATAGCAATGGGCTCTACTCTCCTGTTTGAGTTCTGCAGTACTCAAAAAGGAACTGCCACCATCAAAAGTACATTTAATTCCCTTTTAATCAGAATCCAATCTCATCATCATGGATCACAAGAGAGTCATAGGAAAACATTTCACCCTAAATCGCTTAAGTTGTATAGTATTCAGGATTGCACAAAATGCAACACATTCTGCTAGTGTTTAATTCACAATCAGAAACTTTTGGCAAAGTAAAACTTGGCCTTCTCCTACCTTTAACATTTACCAGATCTATGGGAACAGTTCAGAAAAAGTCATTCTTGTTTTCTAGTGCATAATCTGTGTTTTTTTAAAGGATTGCCAATATACTTCCTACACTTATGCAAGAAACCAGATTTGTTCCTAAATAGCCATTCCTGTTTCTAATGTGCATATTATGGGTTTTTTAAAAACCTCTTAATTTATTTTTATCCCAGCAAATATGAGGTCTTAAAGAATCATTCCAGTTGCTTGGGTAATTTAATACATGCTTACATAAATGTCTTTTCCATTTTTTATGTTTTCTTATATTGCACCTAAATTAAATTGTTTCCTTTCATGAATAATTCCTTAAAACCACAGGTTGATGCACATGCTTATGCACATTGTGCCTGTGTGCATATATTAATACCTATGTTTAGGTGACATCTGCCTGTTGATCTGTGTTTAGAGATATAAAACATTTGACAAAGATTATGGTTTGCCAGGTGTCTGGTTTTCAACCAGAACACCCAGTCAAAAAGGGACCCTCCCCAGCCCAATGCAAATGAGCAAGTGAGTGAGAGTGGAGAAGAGCGAGGCAACGGAGGGAGGGGGGATGGAGTGAGCAGGGTGGGGCCTCAAAGAAGGGGCGGGGCAAGGGTGTTCGGTTTTGTGCCATTAGAAAATTGGCAACCAACCTTTTGGTTCAGCTTCACACAATAAATCAAAGGGTGTCCTGTTCTGTGCTTCTTTATTCCTTCACGGTCATTAAAAGCAACAACACAAATAGCTTCTGTACAGCTTTTACTTATAAAAAGATGCTACTTTTGCAACTCAAAAGGTATAATCAGAGTTTCTTTAAGAAATGTGAACTTCCTGAAGTATGCACCCAGACAGAAAATGTTTGTATTGCTGCAGCAGCTGACTGTATAATTCAAAGGGTAGCCTAGCATTCTTATCAGGTCTCTACAGTTATCAGCTCTCTGCAAATCACTGCCCTGTTGGCCACTATTTTTAAAAAAAAACAATGACTCCGCGTATTTTTATTGTAAGGACAGGCTGGATCACAACTCTGAAGTGTGTCACAAAATTCTGTAAATCGTAATTTAATGATAGATTAAAATAAATTATATAGGGCCTGATCCTGCAAGCCTTAATTACATGAATAATCCTTACTCATGTGGCTAGTCTTCACCCCCTAAAGAATTCAGTGTGGACTCCTGATGTAAGCAAGGATTACTCACATAGATAAAGGTTGCAGAATCATACTCTCATTTTCTAGCATGGTTGATACAGGGCTCCACTGTTTTTGCTATAGATATCACAAAGGCATACACAGGAAAATAAAAAGTGACATTGTTTACTAATCTGAAGAAAATTTCTAGCATTTTTATTATTACTGAACACATTTCTAAAATATCCATTAATAGTATTTAGGCAGTCAGGGTCTGATCCTAAGGCCACTGAAGTCATTAGTAGTTTATCCAATTATTTCAATGGGCTTTGGTTCGAGCCCTTAGTTAATGTATATATTCAGACACAAGATATTACTCTCTAGACATCCTAAGAAAATCCAGCAAGGTGTTGAGTGCTTCTTGAATGCAACTGAACGTAAAGGGAGCTCAGCACCTCTCAAGAGGTGTCTTAGCACCTTGCAGAATCAGACCTTAAGGCTTTTATCCAAACAATAAACTCTCTCAGTTTAAATCCTGGTTAATCTTTAGGGGGAAAAAATACACATTTTCAGCATTGGCTGCTACAACTTGCTAAGATATGTCATATTACACATATTTGAATCAGAGGTTCTCAAACAGTATGTTCAGCATGAACATTTTAATTACAGCAAGGGGATCCTCCTATGAGATGGTGAACATCCTTAGTGTTCACTGCAGTCATTTACAGGGTCAATCCCAAAGAAAGCTCCCTATCCATGGTCCATTAAAACATTTTTTTTTTAAGGACGAAGTAAGGAAATGATATAGAGCCTGATCCTGCTTCCACTGACGTCAGTAGCAAAGCCTCCAGTGAGTTCAAAGGGGGGCAGGATCAGAGCTTCCATGCGAATTATCTTCTCCCACCCCACAATATGTAAAATTGTCTTTTTCTTCCTATTTTAAATAGTTTGAGTGAATGCTGGAAAAATACATAATAATAAAAAACAATAACTCTCAGAAAGCCATAGTAACATCTGTACATCATTCAAATGTGTACATTAAATAATCATCATCAGTGCTATTTACCGCTTATTTTAAATATCATGCTTGCTATCAAGATAGCCCCAAAACCAATGATAAAATACTTTAACTCATTTCCAGTTTTGGTATTTATATTTCATTCCAAAACTATACTAGTGTTATCCTATATTTCCCCCTCATTATGCCTTTTTATTATGTCAGATATCCTGCTACCTCTCATTTTTAACATTGTTATCAATAGCTATGGTGCTGTCAAAAGCAATATAACTCCCAAAGAATGCCAGGCAGGGGTATAATTACCTGAGGTCAAAAAGACAATTAAAGATAAAGCTCAAATCATGTGGGGCCTGAACCTGATGGGTGCTCAGCACTCATACCTCCCCTTGAAATCAGTGCTAATGTAAGTGGGTCTGCCCCCAAACCTAATGAACTCAATGGAAAGACTCCTATTGACTGCAAAGGGTATATATCAGACCTCAGCTGTTTAGCACCTTTCAGGGTTAGGCCTTTAAAAACATTTGGAAATAATTTTTTATACAAATGAGTAAGCTTGCACTGATTAGAAATACATTGTGTACATATATAAAACCAATATACTATAAAGGTCAGTTGTAATCACCTGCTTAAACTACCTCAGAAGGTAAGTACAAATAACAAAGTGTTAATTTCTCTCCCCATAATATAACTGGTGCAACTGCTAATCATTAGCTGTAACAATATGTGCTTCTACTATTCCCAAAGACAACACAGCATTTTACACACTCAAAGGTGACCTAGATTTCTGCACAGACATGTTAGATTTTAAATTGTAATTTTGTTTAGGTCAGGAAATGAAGGTAATTTCCAATATGCCTGCACATGGTATTCCCTCATAAATCAGAATTAAAGGGAGATCTTTCAGTCCCTATCAGTAGGGTGATCAGATGTCCTGATTTTATAGGGACAGTCCCTATTTTTGGTCTTTTTCTTATATAGGCTCCTATTACCCCCATCCCAATTTTTCATACTTGCTGTCTGGTCACCCTACCTATCAGGGTCATTGTTTTCTGGGATTTCTAATATGACTTTTATTGGATGTTAATCATATGGCATTCATTTTAATGATAAAATTAAAAACATGATCAACTAAAAGACTGATAGAAGCTTCCATATATTCATCCCTGCTAGCAAAGCGAAGATTTTAATAATAATGTTATTACTGGGCTTTGAAAATTTAAAGCACTGCAAGTGTCATTCTATTCTGTCTATAGCACTACAAGTAGCTATTATGCCTAATCTATGATTCCTATACCCTATAAGAAATAATTGTTCAATGATTCATGTAGCCTTGATATACTAACTACTATTTCCACAGTCCCAATATTACATGATTGCTATTGCCCTACATGTACTAATATTACTGCATTCCTATTGCCTAAGAACTACTAATTCGTGTATTCTTCCTATCTCCTTATCAGGGCTAGGGATGATGCCTATCCCCCGCCCCATGGCAATACTAACCCTGCAGTTATTCCCGCTGCCTGTAAGCGATATTGACATGATCCCCCGGCCTTGGCAGTGCCTGTCCCTCCTCCCAGGGCTAATGCTGGCTCAGGCAGAGGGGACCTCAGGGCGGAGAGGGCTGCGCAGGGTGGGTGGCAGTTACCAGGCTCGTGTCTCCCGGGGTTATCCGAAATCTCGATGACCAGCAGCTCCCTGCCCTCGAAGCTTCGCCCCACGGTGTAGATCCTGCTGATGGAGGGGCACTGGAGCCACACGGCCACCAGCGCCTCCCGCAGCTCCGGGTAGCGGTGGTACTCGAAGGAGATGCCGTCCTCCTGGCTCAGCCTCCGCCGTCGGCTCGCCCCGGCGCCAGCCTGGAGCTCCGCCGCCTCGGCGCACAGCAGCCAGCAGCAGGCATTGAGCGCCCCGCACAGAGCCAGCAGCCCCCAGCCCCTTCCCGCTGCCATCTCTCAGCCGCCTCCTGTGCCTGCTCCTCTGCCGCTTGCAGCTGCCTCTGCGCTTTGTTCCCCTTGTCTCCCCTTCTCCGCCTTTTCCCCGCCTACGCTGCTCGCACCTTCCCAGCCAGCTAAACCTGAGCCAGCCAGGAAGCGGGCAGAGCCAGGCGCTCCGCAGGCTGCACTACTCTCCGCGGCGCGACGGGGAGAAGCAGGAGATACCACTGGACGCAGGGAAGGAGACAAGGGCTGGAGGCGCCGCATACCCTGCGGGGGTGGCGTTCATGGGATCACTCCGCTTCGTCTGGTGCAGAGACGGGATCGGGAAGGATGGAGTGGATTTATGCAGGGACACCACGCGGGCAGTCACCCCGGGGCTGCTGTTGCTTCTGTACAGTACAACCCTATATTACAGATAATCAGCCAGATGGGAGACGGTCACCTAGAGTTGTATTTAGGTTAAAAACGGGGGATAGCGAGACTGCTAACAAGACTGATGTGTTCTTATTATGGGGACATCTAGGGCCAGATTTAGGGACATGTGACCCAAGTGCCCCGTTTGGGGTGCTGTTCTTGTTGTTAGCAACAAAGGGGGAAATAAGAATGTTTGAAGTAACATGTTTCAGGTATTCCCTATGTGGATTCATTGTTCACTAACCTCATAGAATGTTCTGGGCCTTTATAGAATCCTGTGACACCTTCCAGACTTTCTGAGAACATTTTCCTCAAACCTCCTAGAATGATGATGGAGTATCAGATATTAAGTAATAGATCCTCATGGACACAGTTACAAATCTGACCATGAAGCCACAAAGTGACTCTTGCTGGGAGAGCCCCATTGACAGTGTAAGGCCAGCAAGTTACCAAATGACTGAGGTTTATAACGCACTGATGGTACTGGCACAGTCACATAAAGCTGAAGCCAGAATCGGACCCAAGGCACAAAGCCTGGCAAACCATATAACTAACTTCAAATTTCTGGTCTCAATTGTTGTTTGGCACAATATCCTGTTCCAAGTAATCATTGTAAGCAAGGTATTACAAACTCAGTCGATGGATATGGTGGCCACTACCATTTCGATGAGAAGCTGCCCTGGTTTCATTGTGGCCTATAGTGACAATGGATTTGAAGAGATCATCACTGCTGCCAAAGAAATGGTAGAAAATTTAGGAGTTGAGCCTGTCTTCAAGGAAACTTGTATTCATCCGCAGAAGACACAGGTTTGGGGGGGCAGAGATGAAGTGATGGGAAGCTCTGAAGAAAAATTCAAGAGGTAGTTTTTTTGTTCACTTGTTGACACTGCTCAAGTGTCCATTGAAAAAAGATTCAGACAAATGAAGCACCATGAAAAAACCTGGGGGCTTTTCTGTATGCCAACAGACTGGAAAACACTCTTAAACAATTTTACAGGTCTTCACTGGATGCTGACACTTGGGGAATAGTTCGGAAGTCAATGATAAAAATATTGAATTGGACAACACTCCATCATATTTTGCCAAACGGGAAGCACTCTCCATTCCAAGTTCTCCAATTCATTCACGATGCAGTGCTGAAGGACACTTTTCCTAGTGTGGATAGCTTTGATGATTCTGCTCACGCTGCCAATCACAGTCATGAGTGGTGAGTACAGCTTTTTTTGAAGTTCAGGCTCATTAAAACATATCCTTGAGCGATGATGGCTGACGAGACACTGACATTGCTTGCTATTTTATTGCTTGAAAATGCGATTGGCCAGTCTTTGGATCTCTCTGACTCTGTGTTTCTTGAGGGCAAAGGTGCGAAAAACAACCTTTTGAACTAAAGGACTAGGGTTAACATTCTAAGGCTGTAACCTACTATAACAGTTTAATACTGCTCCACCCAATGTTGGTGCACAGTTCAATTTATTGATGTTAGTACATTTCAGTTATTCTTAAAATTAAAAAGTTTCTGTAAGCTTAGAGGAAATGATTTTTTTTATTTGCTTATATATGGCATGAATAAATACAGATTTACAGATCATAGTGTGCAGATTTATCATCTTCTATGACAGGGATGAATCACGCGTGGAAATCGTGCATCAAAGTCATGAAATGGGCTACAAATGCAATAAAAATATGTATTCAAAAGTTTAACCAAATGGGTGGGGGTGCCAAAGACGCTCCTCATCTGGGCTGCCATTTGGTCAAGAACCAGTCCTGGAAGCATCCTGGCACCATTATACTGTTCCACAGTTAAGATTTACAATTTAATTATAAAAATTTGTTTGAGATCAAACTTTTCCATACAGTGACTCAGCTTTGGAGGTACATTTATTTAGGTTTTTTTTTAAAAAAAGTTTAATGCGATCCTACCACCCCATTAGATCAAAGTGGTATTGGCTCTGATCTTGCAAACACTTTACTCAAGGGAACAGTCACATTAACTCACAACATTGGGGACTGTTTGCACAAGTAATGGTAAGTGAAAGATGGGATCCATAGACTATTTCTGATTTTCCATGCATTTTGTGCACACTTTGACAACATCCCAGAAATGTCTCCTTTTTGCAGACCACAATGTCCTGCAGAGTGTAGACTAAGCTATTTTGGTCACCAGAGCAGCTGTGTTATTGATGGTTATAAAACTACCTACTATGCTGTGCATGCATAATCCAGTAACCTGTTTTCATTAACTGCTTTCAATATTCATATCATGGGTAATATCAGAATAGCCCAGCAAGGGACTTATACAACACTTTAAAAAGTGCCCTCCTTTATACTCATGTAACCCCATATAAGTCAATCCAGTGGCAAGGATATAAGTTAGTGCAGAATCCTGAGGAATGGGGGGATCTCAGGGAGGTCAGTGGTGTATACTGTGCTCTATTGGACCCCCAAATAGATTTTGGACATGAAGTACTAAACTTTTAACAAATATTGCAAAATTTACATGTATTTGATTAAGTTGTTCTAGCAATAGACAGGTCTGGCAAATAATATTAACATCCAAATAGTTAATGATTTTTAAAAATATTTGATGGCTCATATCATGCAAGGATCAGAGTGCAATTTTCTTGCTCACATGGAGGAGCATTTTCTCATGTTCAATGGGACTCCTCGTGAGTAACTGCTCACCAATGTGAGGAAGGGGGGTCACAATATGGAAATCACAGGACCTCTTAAATTAATACAATTCATCTCTTTGTCAATGCAGGATTGTCCCCTTGGGTATAATATCTATTTTTTCCTAAACTTATTTACTAAAGCCCTAAGAGATGGACCTCCTCCCCCCAGCCTTACCAAACATGTTCTCAGAACATTTTCTTAATATTCCACCTGAGTTATTCTTTTCTTAATTTCATCCTCGTCATTCCTAGTTACTCCTCAAACCAGGCCCTAAAGTAATTAATCTTGTTTAAAATTTTGTATGGCTATGTCCTCACCTGAGTTAACCTGTAGTTAGCCAGTGAGAGCTCTGTGTTTCATATCAGTTCTCATTCACTTCCATACATGTTTCTTTCCCTGCAATACAGTGCTGCTATCAAAAACCTAAAATACAGTCAGACCCCATTTCCTTTTATGTATCTCAAGAAGTGAGTTAATAAAACCTTGCACTTACAGCTCCTTCTATCAAAACATCTCAAAACTCCTTACAAATATCTGTCCACAAAACACCCATGTGAGGCAAGTTTTAGATTCCTCGGTATAGGATGAGGCACACAAGACATTAAAGTCAAAATTTAGGTGTGTAAAATTAGGGCTGTAAATCCATCTTTAGGCACCTAAATAAAAATGACCTGATGTTCAGAGGTGCTGAGCATCCACAGCTCCTATTTACTTCAATGGGATCTGCATGAGTTCATTATCTCTGAAAGGGCCTGATACAAAGCAGATGGAAGTCAACGGAAAGGCTCCTCCATGAGTGCTGGATCAGGCCAAAAATCAGGTCACTTATTTAAGTATCTAAATAAGGATTTGGTTGCCTAAAATCAAGTATCTAGGATCCAGGTTTTAAAATGGTAGCTTAAGTGACTTGCAGGAGGTCTGTGGCAAAGCCATGAATAGGATCCAGGTCTTCCAACTCCTAGTCTTGTGCATTAAGCACAAAACTATCCTTCCTTTGTGTTCATTTTCCCTATGTCAGGCATAGATACCATTGCTGAATATTTTATTTTAGAAGGAAAGATTGTCAGAGATAAAAGGCACAATCAGATACCACAGTAACTACTCATGGATTGGGACTTTTAGGAAGTTAAAAACAAGGGTCAGAGTTAAAGCTTAAACCCTAGTCTTAACTCTTATCATGCTAAGCATTGCAGGAGTCTCCAAATAGCTCATTTTACATAACCATATTGCATGTGCTGTAGTAACTAGTTCAACAGGGTGAGCTAAATATAAAGTTACATCCCTGTGATGCTGAATTTCTATATTTGGTGAGTGTGTCTGACCCTTAACATTATTTAAACACACATAGCAGTTTGTGGCTTAATACATTAGAACTGCAATTATGTAGAAGATCACACACCCGTCCTGATTGCAGGTTAGAACCATCCAGCACCAAGTCTCTCTCAGAATTGTACTATATCTGCTTTACCAGCCGATAGCACTCAGTACAGTATGATGATGCAAAACTTCCAGCTGTGTTCTTAAAAGCATTTAAGAATTTAAGAAAAAGTTTATTTTAATTCATTTGTATGTATAAAGTTTATTTATGGCAGTGGATGCATTTCAGCTTCTCATGTCACACCTAAAGTGTAACACTCTTACACCATTAGGATAGCAAAAACAAACAGCTTCCCTTCCCTGCCCTCCTGAGAACCTATTATTAAGGCAACATCCCAAGAACATGTAATATGGCAATATTATTATGTGATGACAGTAATATTGTTTTTGTAGTTATATAGGAAATCAAATTTGAATGATCTCAAAGCACTTTACACTCATTAAACTTCAGGTGATCCAGTGATGTAAGTAAATGAAATTATCCCCATTTAACAGATATCATTATCATTGTAGTGTTGTTTCTGCCAGTTCTGGCTCGCTGGCGCCCTCTGGCGTTGAGTTTGAAGATGGGGTTGCAATTGCTGGTGCTGGTTACTGTTCCAGTTCCGGGCCTGGGACTGGAGGTGCTGTGGCTGTTTCAGTGGTTGGCATGGAATCTGGATCCACTACCTCTGTCTGGGTCTCTGGTAACACAGACGGGGCCTCTGTGGACGGCTCAGGAACAGGAATGGGTCTGGAAGCTTGCCTGGTTTGGCTACGTGTAACCATTCCCACTTGCTTGGCCCGCTTCACCTGGTTGGCCAAGTCTTCTCCCAGTAGCATGGGGATAGATAATTGTCATAGACTGCAAAAGTCCACATTCCTGACCAGCCTTTGTACTGGACAGGCAGTTCAGCTGTAGGCAAGTCTACAGCTTGTGACATGAAGGGGTAAATTGTAACTTTGGCCTTTGGGTTGATGAATTTGGGGTCTACGAAGGATTGGTGGATAGCTGACACTTGTGCCCCCGTGTCTCTCCACGCAGTAACCTTCTTTCCGCCCACTCTCAAATTTTCCCTTCGCTCCAAGGGTATTTGAGAGGCATCCAGGCCTGGGGATCTTTGGTGTGATGGTGGTGTAATGAATTGCACTCTCATGGTGTTCTTGGGACAGTTGGCCCAGTTCATTACACTTAAAGCATCTTCCATCTGATGGGTCAGTGGGCCGAGGTGAGTTACTGGAGACTGGTGAGGTGGAAGAATAGGGCGTCTGTGGCTTGACTTGGGTTGTATGTGGGGTCTTTGGCTGTCCTCGGTTGTAAGGTTTATGGTCGGTGTGCCCCCTGGGGTATTCGTTCCCCTTGACCGTAGCTTTCTTGTTTTCTGCTACTTCCATCCATCTGGCTCCAATCTCCCCTGCCTCAGCGAGATTTTTGGGTTTTCCATCTTGTATGTACCGTGTGATGTCCTCAGGAACACCATCCAAGAACTGCTCCATTTGTATGAGGAGGTGCAGTTCTTCCAAGGTTTTAACATTGTGTCCTGATATCCAGGCCTCATAATTTTTCCCAACGTAGTAGGCGTGTTTGGGAAATGACACATCTGGTTTCCACTTTTGGGTTCTGAAACGCCGACGGGCATGATCCGGGGTTATCCCCATTCTGTATCTGGCCTTGGTTTGAAAAAGTTTATAGTCGTTCATGTTCTCCTTAGGCATTTCAGCTGCCACCTCTGCTAAAGGTCCACTGAGCTGTGGCCTCAATTCTACCATATACTGGTCTTCAGGGATGCTGTACCCAAGACAGGCTCTTTCAAAATTTTCCAAGAAGGCCTCAGTGTCATCACCTGCCTTGTAGGTGGGAAATTTCCTGTGCTGTGGAACGATAATTGGCGCAGGGTTGTTAGGGTTGGCTGTGTTTTGCTTAGCCTTTTCTAATTCCATGGCCTGTCGGTGGGTTTCTCTTAGGAGTTCCAACTCTCTCCTGTGAGTAGCCTCTTTTTCTCTTTCCCTCAGCTCCATGTCTTGTAGTCTTTTTTCCAGTTCTCGCCTGTGTTCAGCTTCTTTGATTTGTTCTTCGGCTTCCATTTTTTTTGTGGTAGGCATGGTTCCTGTTTTTTTGTGTTGGGATGCCCTCCGGTGTTTATCTTCTGAACTGCAGGCTCTGTTGCCTCCTGGGGTCTGCCTAGCAACAGTGCCTTTTCCCTTTTTTTTCTTTAGCTAATCTTTTCAATGTTAAGTAAACCAGAAAAACCACTTTATTTGCATGTATATAGTGCTGGTATTTGCCTCCTAATGGGAGTGCTATTGTGTCACAAAAGACTCTTTTGTCACAGCTTAATGGCTCCTTGCTTAATATGCAAGCCAGAAACTTGCCAGAGAGAGCAGAAAAAAAAATTCTCTCTGGTTCCCTTTTAAAACCAAACTGTTTCTCTCTGCTAAAAAGCCCCTAGCAGAGAAAAGAAAAATATAATATTCCTACTGGCTTCTGGATTTTGTCTATCCCGTAACCGCTGCCACTCATATCATAACTCTAGTCCCAGATTTGGACCTTAGCGTCCAAAATATGGGGGTTAGCATGAAAACCTCCAAGCTTAGTTACCAGCTTGCACCTGGTACTTGCTGCCACCACCCAAAAAATTAGAGTGTTTTGGGGCACTCTGGTCCCCCTGAAAAACCTTCCCTGGGGACCCCAAGACCCAAATCCCTTGAGTCTCACAACAAAGGGAAATAATCCTTTTTCCCTTCCCCCCTCCAGGTGCTCCTGGAGAGATACACAGACACAACCTCTGTGAATCCAAACAGAGTGCCTCCCCCTCTCCGTTCCCAGTCCTGGAAACAAAAGCACTTTCCTCTTCACCCAGAGGGAATGCAAAATCAGGCTAGCAAATCCAACACACACAGATCTCCCCCTGATTTCTTCCTCCCACCAATTCCCTGGTGAGTACAGACTCAATTTCCCTGAAATTTCCCAGTAAAGAAAACTTTAACAGGTTTTAAAAAGAAAGCTTTATATAAAAAAGAAAGAAAAATACATACAAATGGTCTCTCTGTATTAAGGTGACAAATACAGGGTTAATTGCTTAAAAGAAATATGAATAAACAGCCTTATTCAAAAAGAATACAAATCAAATCACTCCAGCACTTATATTCATGCAAATACCAAAGAAAAGAAACCATATAACTTACTGTCTGATTTCTTTGTCCTTACACTTAGAAACAGAAGATTAGAAAGCAGAAACTACTTCTCCAAAGCTCAGAGAAAGCAGGCAGACAGACAAAGACGTCAGACACAAAATTCCCTCCACCCAAAGTTGAAAAAATCCGGTTTCCTGATTGGTCCTCTGGTCGGGTGCTTCAGCTGAAAGAGACATTAACCCTTAGCTATCTGTTTATGACAGCCACACACCAAAGGAATTGCACAAGATGTTAGCTTTCACACCCTTATTGAAGAAGTAAGCCTCAACAAAAAAGCTTGGGCCACAAGAAGAATTGTGGATATTGGGGGAAGAGGTGAGGCCACACTCTGCCTAGATACCAGCTGAGATGATCTTGCCTTAGGATGGAGTGCTGAATAGCATGGCATGGAAGAGACTCAAATGTAAACTGACTGTTTTCTGTAGCTTTATATGGAGTCAGGGATGGTTTGGGTGGGGTTGAAATTAAGACTCTTACATGCTGCAACAGTTCTGTGCCTTAATGTCTGAACCCCAGTGAACCCAATGAGCCTACAGCACGACACCAGAGTGGCATTTAAAAAAATTATTCAATAGGTGAAGGTGAACGTATTTAACAGTGGCAGCCATAGAGCTGGAATAGCTACTACTATGGTTAGTTGAAAACCAAACTCAGCGGCAATAGAAACTCCTGCAACAATGGACAATTCACTAGCAGTAACTGATAGAGGGTGCCATCCTGCAACAGCAGATAATGGCAGTGCTGGAACTTCCAATCCAGGCATCACCCCTGCCTTCAAGATACGCTGATGTAGTCCCCAGCCTATCGCTGATGACAGCATCTCAGACCACAATGCTCCTGGAGGACAATCTGGAGTAATTTCTTGTTACCTTTTTAGAAGATGACATTCAGAGGTAAATGCACTCATATTGGTGGGCTGCAGAGCATTTTTTCATAGAAACTCATTAAGACTGGAATTCCTTCCTACTCCTCATCGGCTGGAGCTGAAGTGTGGTGGGTTGTTTTAGAGGAGAGACTTGTTAACTCTGAAATCTAGATGGAATATCTGCTTGTGGTGTTGGGGGTCAAGTCTGGGCAGGGAGAACTATATTGGGATGTGGATGGATAATGAAATGACTCTGGCCACATACTGTCTCTGGAAAAGTTCTAGCATTGACATAGACATGTTCACCATCAATCTCTGGGGTACCCATACACAGGAATACTGGCTCTGTGGTAGACTTACACAAGGATCACTCATTTATGGCAATTGGCTCTCTGCTAAGGAAATCTGCCAGGTTGTTGCTGACACCTGGGAGGTAGAGAGCCATAGTTATCTTATGTAAGTGACACTATGTCAAGATGCTGATGGCTTCCTGGAAGAGAGGACACAGACATGGTTTAACTTAGTAAGTAAGTAACCTCAGTAAGGTTTAACTTGATTCAACACAGTTTATTCTGAATTCTGTATATTTATTCACAGGGATATGCTGGAGAAACCAATGGAGTAACAAATGTTTGAATTCCGTACTATTTCAGTTGCATAGTGCTGTTCTCTGCTATACTGCACCAGCCCTTCAGAAAGCATCACATTTTGTATTGGAAATTGGTAATCATATACTACAAGGAAGCTCATCTTTCTGATGTGCCAACTCAGTGCAGTGGGAGACAGTTTGAAAGTGATGGTGTATTCCAAGTTGAATTTGAAAAGATGATTATGCTGCTGATGTTGAATAGGGGAATGTGATGGAACTAAAAATATCACTTTCAGATTTGTGTTTTCAAATGATTTGCTCACTAGAGCAGCAGTAGGATGAATTATTTTACATGTGAAGGAAAAATTTCATCTTAATGATTTGTGAAAATAACATTTCCTTTTGTGATATAAAGAATAAATAGTGTTAGTGCAATTAGAGAGTTAACTAAATAGCTAGAATATATAAGAACATTTACCTTTGAGGAAAAACACTTTCCTTTTTCAAGAAAAATAAAGCCATGCAAATCTTCAGTGTCCATTTTAAAATCTGAAAAACTTGCAGAAAGGTACAGTGTAAATATACCAATGGGTTTTCAGAACCAGGGGCTAGCTGAATAAAAGAATCTTCAGGTAACCTTACCCTCATTCACCAACTGGAGCTGAGTTTCATGAGGCAGAGGAATTGGCTAGAGAAAGAGCTCTTCTAGTCATCCTACACTGCCATTTTTAGATCTCTGAATCTACCCTGTGGGGTAACCTGCTCATTTTTACTTCTAATTTAAAATGCCGATCCCAGGGTCTAGGCTTTTTTGTGTGTTATGCAAGCCTTGCTTCTTGTCTTTTAACCAGCTCTCAGATAAGGAAAGGCCATTTTGTTAGGTCTGCCTGCCTGCTCAGGAGCTTATCTCCAGAGGTGGTTCTAGAGACAGGGTGTGGCGCTTTTGAGAGAGAAGTAGTCCCCAAAATCGCAATGGTTTCTCAGGGTGTACAATATATGACATTACACATCCTCAACTAAAAAGGGTGGGGTGAGGGTGGGAGGACAAAGGAGGTGGAAGCATTTCTTCTTGAGTACAATAGTTACGCTATGGATTTATATGCCCCTGCCATTTATAGCATCAGAGAAACTTCCAAATATTTAAAAATAGAAATCAAGCTGTTTCTGTCTCCCCCTGCCTGGCCTATAGATTAGCTTAATTAGTTTATAAGGGTTTTGATTTTCTTTTTTCCTACACAAACAAAACAAAGAGGAAAAATCTATGTCAAAGACTTTTGTATTTAATTCTTATGAGGCTAGTTCCATTGTTCTCTTCACTTGTGGAAGAGCATTGGGGTGGCATATCTAAATATTTAGATTGATTATAATCACCACCATTGAAAAAAATATTGGTTCTATATGCTGTATAAGGTATAGTAGAACCTCAGAGTTACAAACATGTTGGGAATGGAGGTTATTTGTAATTCTGAAATGTTCGTAACAGAACAAAACTGCATGGTTGTTCACTCAAAAGTTTACAACTGAAAATTGACTTAAAAAAAGAAAGGGAAAGTTTCAGAGCTGTAATTAGTAGTTTACGTTTAAACACAGTACTGTTCTGTATTTGCTTTCTGTCTTTGCTGCTGCCTGATTGTGTACTTCCAGTTCCAAATGAGGTGTGTGGCTGACTGGTCAGTTCATAACTCTGGCGTTCTGAACTCAGATTCTATTGTAGACCTAACCACGTTCTGTCCCTGAACCAAGCTGCAGCCTTAGTTTGCCAAAGCTGTTGCTTTGCTTGGGAAAAAGTTAGATCCATATACACTAAGATAAGTGTGTTTTAACTATGTTGGGGGACAATAATATTGTACAAATCCCAAGTCCCCCACTTATTATAGTGTAGATAGTTCCTCAGATGTATTGTACAATTGTTACCCTACACTGCTTGAGTCAATTAATTTTAGAATTAACTCTGCTCATATATTTTAAAAGTGAATGGCAATCTAGGGCAATTCCTTATTTGCTTTACATTAAAAATATGGAAGATACACAATGACACACACTATGTCAAATCAACACATTTATTGTATTTTGTAATCCACAAGTGCAAATCTAGCAACAAGTCAGTTTAGCAAATTACAACACACCAAAAGAAATGTCATGTAAATACTAGGGACACTGACAAAGTAACTTAAAGAGCAGCAAAAAAGGCTTCTCAAGTAAAAACAAAACCACCCTTTTCTAACCCTAGCTAAAATGTACACCACCCACATGAGGAATGTTACCGAACATATAGCCCGCTCTTCTGGAATTAATAGTTTGCATTATTCAGTGTGCAAATGACTGGTCCATGCTCTTTATCAACTGATGGTATTTTGGTTTCTAAAGCAAATTCTGCCCATTTGCTCAAGGTTTAACTGTAGTGCCAGTACCACAGTTTTAATGGGGTTGCTGTATTTGTATTACAAATTTAAGATATATATTTTTTAAAAAATGAAGTCCAATTTCAGTGTTTATAATTATAATGTACATAATTCTACCTGAATCCAAATAGGGTAGCATTATAGATACTTAAAAAATTTTAATAACATTCTTTCAATAGATGACAAAAACTTTCAAGTCACCTATGTAATTTTTAAATTAAAATTAATCTAAGTACTGCATATATACTTTCGAGTTGTGTATAAAATAGAAAAGCATTCCCATTAAGTAGATAATTACATTGCAGTAAGAATTTCCCCTACCATTTAGTAGCCAAGGGACAAGGTATATGCTTAACTTTTGCTTTTAAGGAAAGCAAAATATTGCTTTAATTTGTGATTTGGGCTCAAACTGGTAACTAACACCCAAAGAAAGATGGAAGCAGTTTGTCTGTAGGAGGTTAAATTGGATATTTACTTGGACTTCTTTTCTGTTAACAGTTCTTGATTCTTCTCTTTCTTTTGGTATGAAATATATTGATAGTCTGTACCAAAGATTCTATCCCACCATGTGAAGGTTGAAGCATAGTTGCCAATGAAGTTCATGTGATGGAAATCATGAAAACGAGCCCCGGCATAGAAGGGCACTAGATGCAGGGGGCTCAGAGGAATATCGTAGCCACTAGAGAGAACAAAAAAAAAAAAAAAAAAAATACTGAACTATAGTTTTTAGCATTTTGTTTGGAAACAAAACAAACAAACAAACGCCAGGCACCACTGATTACTTCTTGGTTTTCAGTAGGCTGCTAAAATTAAAATATTAACTACAGTTAAAACTCTGAAGTAGTTGCATGAAGAAATTTATTCCACTGTAATACAGAGAGAAACCCATCTATTAGGGCCATAGCACTAAAACTAGAGATTGTAGACATATGGACCTGGAATACTTAAGATGCTGTATTGTCAGATGCCATTATCAGTCTACTCCATTTCCCAAATCAGTGCTTAATTCCAAAAATGCAGAATGAAAAATGAAAGCCAAAACACCCCAAACATCAGTACAATGATAAATATAGAAGAAAGTCTTATGTGGCATCTAAGCCAGAATGTACAGTACCAGATTGAGAAACACTTACTAAATGTAGCTAAAAACCTCAACGTTTAAGTAGTACAACAGAAAGGGAAATGACATTAAAGGATTTACATGTTCATATTTTGTTGGTACTAGAAAGCATCTTACACCACCTAGTGGCAAGATAGTGTTTAGATTTCATTTTTCTATAATATACCTGTCATCCCACCCGTTAGTGTGACCACTTTAGGAAAAATATCCACTGACAGTTGCATTTCAATGTGAACAGCAGATAGAAATCATATTACTTCAATTTAGTTTTAGCCATTTTTATTTTATTTTATTTACGCTGCTGTAGTGTTGCATTCTTCAGTTCATAAGGCTTCAACAACAGCTTCCTCAAATGGAAGTAAAATCACAGAAAATATTAGTTGATATGAAGAAGCTATTTGACCACCTGAAGAATGAGTCACTATTCTAACCTATAATATTTTATAACATTCTTGATCTTTTAGTTTCTTTCCTATAAGTATGTTATAACTACATTGAAATTAGATTAATTAAAAACAAGTAAAGATTGCCCTCAAAGTCCCACAGAAGACTTAGAAAAATGTAGACTGTCATTATTGACCATCACCTGCATGCAATTTTTTTTGGGAGCTGAACTGGGGCCCCTTAGGTTAAGAAAGACAAGCCTTCCTGCACAGGCTATTGACAGAGAAGGTTACGGTATACTACCTTGAGGTCCCCCTCCATTTTAGTAAAATAAAACCTCATTTATTCCATATGTTAGCAAACATTAGGTAATTTGTGTACTAAATATCAGATACTCTCTCTCTCTCGGGCTCCAAGTTCACCAAAGTGACGTGTAAGAGCTTCACTGGTGTCTGAAATTTACCTTTCTTAAAAACAGATCACAAAATGTATAATTCTGCCACTAATCTCACAAGCTGTGTTTCTGGTAGATGCTTTATGAAGTTGTTTTAATGAGTGCCCTATCCTCCCACCCAAGGAGTTTTGCTATTAATATTGCCAACACAGAACAAGAATTATTATTTTGGAAAGGATAAATGGTCGACTACAATACTGAAATAAAAGAAGCACCACAATCCTCCTCTGGCTGGCCTACACTGTGTGGATTTCTATTCATATTGTGGTAAAGAGCCTCCTAGTATCATATATACTAGCACAAAGATAGGTGGACAAGCCAAGTAAGGAAAAATCACTAACATGGAATGAGAGGATTTTACCTGTGTACATCAATGGTTTCTATTAAGCGGCATATTACCCAGGCCCACAGAAGAATCATATGGTTACAGAAAACAATAATGCCAATGAAAAAACCAGCTCCAAGGATAAGTGTTTCCAGTGGATGTGCATACTCTGCTTGCATCCCAAATGGAGTCTGGGAGGAAAACAAAACATATACACACAGTAAGCACTTTTCTGTAGTATGCCAACACACTCAAGAGTCAGACCAGTTTAGAATAGAGGTAACTGTAAAGAGGATGTTCTTGTGGACAGGGCACTCAAGAGACTGGGGTTCAATCCCTGGTTCATCCACTAGGTAGAAGTGATTTGCCCAAAAAGACACATGATCAAGTGCTTCAGTTTCCTAGGAGTGTTACCCTACCTCAGTGGGAAGGACAAAAGCCACTGATGATTTTGAGTCACTTCAGTACTATGTAGTAAATCAAATGATCTCATTAGGGCAATTACAGCAAGTTTTTGTAAAAGCCTTAACATTTTTAAATACCTTCCACAACACAGGAACACATATGTGAGTTTATAAAAGTTTGTATCTATTAATAGTGCTTCAGCATGTAATATTAATATTATTCATAATGTATTGCTAGATCAAAACAGTAATTTGACTGCCAACCAGAATCAGTAAAGTAAAATCAAAGCAGTTCTCAAAGGAAGAGTGTGGGATCCCTTTTTGTCCCTTAGGGACTAACGAGGTCTAAAGTAAGGAAGTGAAACAGTGATTAGGTAATCTTACCACAGGTGAGAGCCTAAGAATATTTAATAGATCATATACATCACGTATTAGATAGTAGCATATAAGCCAGGGGCAGGCAAACCTTTTGGCCTGAGGCCGCATCGGGTTTTGGAAGTTGTATGGAGGGCCAGTTAGGGGAGGGGAGCGTGGGCCAGCCCCCACACCCATCCTGTTCCCTGACAGCTCCTGCTCCTCCTCCCCCCAGTCCCCTGACCCCTGCCACCCCATCCAATCCCTCTTCTCATTCCTGAGCCCCCCCCACCCCAGACTCCTGGTCCATCCAACCACACCTTCTCCCTGTTCCCTGACTGTCCCCAGAACCCCCACCCATGACTGCCCCATCCAACCCCCTCTCCTTGGACCTCTGCCCCCATTCAACCCCCCTGTTCTCCACCCTCTGACCACCTCAACCCCTATCCACAGCCAACCCCCTGACCAGCCCCCCCAAACTGCCCTGCCCTCTATCCAACCCCCTCCCAGCTCCCTGCCCCCTTATCGTGCTGTCTGGAGCACCAGTGGCTAGCGGTGCTACAGCCATGCTGCCTGCCTGGAGCCAACCATGTCATCGCCACTGCACAGCACAGAGCACCAGGTCAGGCCGGGCTCTGCAGCTGCGCTGTCCAGTCGCCCGGAGCACTGCACTGGCAGCAGAGTGAGCTGAGGCTGCGGGGGAGGGGTAATAGCAGGGGATAGGCCAGGGGGTAACCTCCCAGGCCAGGAACTCAGGGGCTAGACAGGAGGGTCCCACGGGCCATAGTTTGCCCACCTCTGATATAAGCAGAAGAATTGTTGGCCTAGGGCGGTTAATAAGACCTTTGAAGAACCTTTTCGGAAATAAGAAGTACAGACAGAGCCTTTTTGGCTTGCTAGATATCCTGTTCAGTTTTTGGACTGTCACATATTTGGGTACAGTAGACCTGCCAGATATACCTCTACCCCGACAGAACATGAATTCGGATATAACGTGGTAAAGCAGCGGGGAGCCTGGGCCCTTTAAAGCGCCGCCTGAGCCCCGCTCCTTTACCACATTATATCCGAATTCGTGTGGAGCCCTGGGCCCTTTAAACCACCGCCCGAGCCTGGCTACTGGAGCCCCAGGGTTCTGGCTGCCAGAGCCCCGGCGGGGATTTGAAGGGCCTGGTGCTCCAGCTGCTGTGTGGAGCCCCAGGCCCTCTAAATCCCTGCCTGAGCCCCGGCGGTGATTTAAAGGGCCCAGGGTTCCACACAGCAGCTGGAGCACCAGGCCCTTTAAATCAACGCCTGAGCCTGGCTGCCAGAGCCCTGGTGGGGATTTGAAAGGCCAGAGGCTCCAGCCACTGCGGGGAGCACCAGACACTTTAAATCCCACCCGAACCCCAGCAGTGATTTAAAGGGCCTGTGGCTCCCTGCAGTGGCTGGAGCACTGGGCCCTTTAAATCACCGCAGGGGAAGCCGGTCCAGTCCGGCACGGCATACCAGCTCTTGCCAGTACGCCGTACCGGACTGAACCCAATATAACGCGGTCTCACCTATAAGGCGGTGAGATTTTTTGGCTCCCAAGGGCCTCAGAGTAGAGGTGTATAATAAGGATAAAAAAGGAAAGTCCCCAAAATCCCTCTCAAATAATAAGATTAATAGCTTTAAAAGCAGCAAAGAATCCTGTGGCACCTTATAGACTAACAGACGTTTTGGAGCATGAGCTTTCGTGGGTGAATACCTCCTCACATGCATCTGAGGAAGTGGGTATTCACCCATGAAAGCTCATGCTCCAAAACGTCTGTTAGTCTATAAGGTGCCACAGGATTCTTTGCTGCTTTTACAGATCCAGACTAACACGGCTACCCTCTGATAATTAATAGCTTTGTTATTGCTAATAAGTAGATAAACGTTATATAATCTAGCGTGTAATGCAGAATTTCATATTTGGTCATAATTATATAACAAATCAGAATAGCATGTTCATAAAAGTAGGATGCCATTCTGGGTACACAAAAATGCACTGAGACTTAAGCATTTGCCTTGTTTATGTACAGCCTTGCGTTTGTGTACATGCAGTCAATTCATGGGCCTATCATCCCTATCTGATCATTGTGTGTAGCATTCTGTACCAATGCTGAAATAAACCTGTTCCTTGGATTTAAATCTGGAGTTCACAAGTGGCTACTGTCTGCTACACCAAGCAGTGGTTGTCTGTTTGCTAAGTTCATAAGGTAAACTATGGATCTGGTTGGTAGTCCTGAAACATCCTTACAAAATGAGAATTATATATAAAATATACTAATTGACCACATCTAAGTTCAGGAAATGCAACACTAAAACAGTTTTAAAAGAAGAACACTGTCAACTTGAATTTTTTAAGACTACTTTTGGAATTATTATTATTATTATTTTTTTAATCCTTAAGAGCATATAGGGTTTTTTGCTGCCCTACTACGGTTTATTATAAGGGTCTTTTTAAGACTGTACAAGGCAAACAATTAAAAGTGACTATATTTAGAATGTTAATTGCCCAAACCAACGTTGCAGATATAAACTTTCAGCTCAGATTTCTATAATAATCTTCGAGTACAATAAAGATTTTGGCATAGTAATCATAAAGCAGAGGTAGGCAACCTATGGCACGAGTGCTGAAGGCAGCACGCGAGCTGATTTTCAGTGGAACTCACACTTTCCAGGTCCTGGCCACTGGTCCGGGGGCCTCTGCATTTTAATTTAATTTTAAATGAAGTGTCGTAAACATTTTAAAAACCTTATTTACTTTACATACAACAATAGTTTAGCTATATATTATAGACTTATAGAAAGAGACCCTCTAAAAACACTAAAATGTATTACTGGCACGCAAAACCTTAAATTAGAGTGAATAAATGAAGACTCGGCACACTACTTCTGAAAGGTTGCCACACCCTGTTATAAAGTTTACTATAATCTTAGTGAAATTTATAGCAGGTTAAAAATCTTCTAACAAATGTGACTGTCAAACTGACAGTGTGCCATTGAATACAACAAATGAATAATCAAGTAGACAGTCACCATCCTGACAGTCAGATGATATAAGCTAGGTATCAGAATGCAGCTGCCATTTGAGTGAAAGGGAGAGAAGAGAGAGTTGTTACACGACATGTTCCATTATATCTATGATATTTGGGTTATTTTAACAGTTATGGAAACCACCTAGCAGTGGTTTACCCCAGTACTTTTAACTGTGCTTAATTGATATAAGAAAAAACTAGCTAGGTGTAAAAATATTTTGTAAGATTGGCTGTTCTCCCAGTTTCTAAATGGATGCAAGATCTATTTAAATATGCTTTATTAATACAGTTTTTAATATAACCATGATGCTTACAATTAACACTTAAGGTTGAAATCATTAAAGTAGTACGTACTATGAACTCATGATGAACTTTATGGATGTACTTGTATATTCTCTTGTGATGCAAGAGTCTATGCAGGAAATAGTGCCAGGCATCCTCAATCACTGCACATCCAAAACACTGGGCAAGTAGCACGTACCTTTTAAAAAAATATATATATATATATTTTGTTAGCTATGGCAAGATTAAAATATATGGAAAAAAAAACAAAAAAAACCAGTATTTTTCTTTGCTAACAGGCCAAATCCTGAAACTTTTATTAAGGAACACACCATTCTTTCATCAGGATGTATGTACAGGGAGAGGCTCTGCAAACTTGGGATGTACATTTAAGTACAGTTTTAACAACCAGATAACAGCATATGCATGTGCTCACACTACACATGAACAGTTCTTTTATTGATCTACTACTAACAAATACCGCTGTAGCGAGGGGGCCCCACTCCGCCGTGCTCCTGAGGAGAACAGGCCAGAAAGGGTGCAGCCATGGGTGGAGCCCCCGCCACCTGTCCCCGCCCCCCAGAAGTCAAGGGGCGGGACAGGAAGTCCAAGGCCACCGCCGCCTGTCCCCGGCCCCCGGAAGTCAAGGGGAGGGACAGGAAGTACAAAAGCCTGGCCCCAGGGCTCAGTTAGAGGGAGACAGCCAGAGAGAGTAGATGCTAGGGCCCGAGCTCCCGCTGGGCCTGGCTTTCCCCTTCCCTGGTACCTGGAGGGGTACTGGCCTGACCTCCCCTGGGGCCAGCACTCAGAGGAGTCGACTGAGCGGTCTGACGCTCGGCCTGTGGAGGAGCTGCCTGGACCTCCCGACACCTGGGACCCCAAGGAGTGGATTGGACCTCCTGACGCCCGGGACCTTGAGGAGTGGATCGGACCTCCTGAACCCCAGTACCCCGAGGAATGGACTGGACCTCCCGACGGCAGACACCCTGAGGAACTCATGGTCTGGGATGCCCCGGACGATGCTGGCAGAGGGCAGGTACCCAGCGAGGGGGAGGTTGGAAGTGGCCCGGGGGCAGCCGACCGCAGTCAGGCTGCAGGCTCGCCTGAGCCAATGGCAGTGTGTTTCGGTCAGGATTCCCCACTGACCGTCAGCAGCGTTAACAGCTGCTAGGGCCCCAGGCTGGAATGCAGTGGAGTGGGAGGGCCTGCGTTCCCCCTGCCACCCCTCCAAGGGTGGCAGACTCCCCCTCCCCTGACCTGAGGAGGCAGTCTCAGCTACCTTGTTGCTCAGCCCCTGCTGAGAGGCCTGAGCCTAGACTGTGTGTGTTGCCCTGCCCCGCCCAAGGGCCGGGGCATACTTATATACTGTTATCTCGTGCTCAACCCCGCAGCAAGGGATGGGCCCGAGGCAAAAGGAGTGAGGCGAGCTGGTGTGGCTCTCCTTCCCCCCTCAAGGAGGGTCGAGCCCTGGCCGCGCTCTACTACAACTGCTGAATATAGTTCTTAAAATTACACTTTTTTTCACTAACAAAACATGTAAAATTTTAAAGGACTATACTCAGTGGTATTTGTCAGCAGATCAATGAAAATTGTTAAATGAGTTAACGTGCATGTGGCAAACTCAGGACAATTAGCTACCAGGAGAGGGGTAGTAATTAGTCCCAGAGGGGTTAAAAGGCCTCCCCCTATCCACTGAGGGGAGATAGCCACGGAGAAACAAGGTTCAGCTGGAACAGGGGTTACCAGGGAACTAATTAGCTTCAGCTGGCCCCAATTGCTGGGGACCTTTTTAAACCCTCCCTGGCAGGGAAGCAAGGGGGAGGAGAGAAGTAGAGTAGCTGCTAGTGAGTAGGTGCAGCAGGACTCTGAAACTCTTCCTGCAAGATAGATTGTGCTCTCCCCAGAAGGAGAGAGAAACTGAGCAAGGGACCTACTGAGAAAGGATTGGCCAGATCCTGTGCAACTGGGAAGGGCTTTTGCTTTACCCAAGCCTGTGGCTCCAAGGTGGCAAGGGACTGAGCCAGCAGAGGAGAGGCAGGTACTTTGCCACAGTGCAATACAGCAAACGTCTTAATTTGGCTGTTGGTACACACATGTTCTCTTTCTCACACACACACACACACACACACACACACCTGTATATATACAAAAGAAAGCAGCATTAGCACTAGAAAGGAGATAACTTAGTACCCTGCAAGAAATTGCATTATATAATAAAAATAAAGTTACTGTATGTAATATTTCTCCTGACACTAAAACTAGGACGAGAGGCACTTAAAAAACGTAAGGGCTGCTATTTAAAAATGTATTGGTTTATGGACAGAAGGATGTGTGCATGATACAGTCTCTTTCTTAAGGCACATAATGCAGTATGTGGGTAGTGCTTCATGTTATTTCTGGAAATGACCCAGATGGCTCAAAAAACATTAGATACTTGCATATACAAGGGTGCTCACAAGCCCACAGATGGTGTCTTAACTTTCAGCCACACTGTATCCCTTTTTGGATTTAGTTTTTCAAATCCTATCCCTCCAGGATTTGAACAACGTTGCAGGCATTTGGCACAATATCAAATATAGAACCCCAGCCTGGTCCCATTATTGCAATGGGATAAACTTCAGGAAGAACAAGACTGGGTCTATGAACTACACATTCATTCAGTACAATCACATGACTGTGCAGCACATCAAGTTCCCTAGCAGCTGGGAACATTTCACAGGTACTGTCATCTGTTCTTCTAACAGACTGTTGAAACAGAAGTACAAACAACACTTTAACAGTTTCTACCTACCATCTTGGCATCCTTTCCCAGTCATAAGGGATACTGAAGTACTCTGTGAAATAGTAGGTACCACATATCAGAGGAAGTTGAATACAGAAGTGATTGAAGAGAAGCGTTTTTAAACACTTCCACTGCTTCTCCCACGTTTCTGGTTTATCCTAGGAAAAAGAAGTTTCCAATCATCAATCCTACTATGCAATATCATTGCAGAAATTCAGAAAAAGTAATTCTGAAGACTTGACTTCAAGCTACAAAAGAGAAAAAGCATTCACTGAATTTTCTACTTTGCCAAGCTATGCTTTAGTATTACAGACATGCAGTGCTGTAATGAACTAGCTAGTCTTTAGGTCAACCACTGGTCTCTACTGGATAAACCTATTCAACTGTGTTTGATACATACTATACTGATAAAAGCTGATAAATATTTTCCTTTGCTCAGTAGTAGGGGTCTGTGCTTTTGGAGAAATTTCTGACCACTGAGTAGTTCTAAGTAGTCTGTGTGTGCATAACAGTGACAATTGTAAAATCTTAGGTGGTCACAAAACATACAATCATATTTTTAGGTGTTAGAGGTACATATGCAGCAAGTTAGGATAAAGTGAATCCTTAGATGATTTTCACTCTTTTAGTGGGTTTAAGTCAACTCATCAAATTAGAAAGAAAGAGGAGCAAATGAACAGACTGATGTGTTAATTATGTGACCTGGAAAAAGTATAAACGAGAAGCAAAAGCCTGAAAGAAAGTGGGGGGGTTTCCTATAATTCTTTTTACCTTTCTAAAAGAACAAACAAACAAATCAGGTCTTGTCTACCCCGGAAGATTATGGGCCACTGGAGAGCTAGCAGGATGACATCACAGCACCAATCAAGCAAAACTGACTGAGATGAACAGCTGACTTAAGTCAAATCTATTTGTTTTTGTTGACATTTAACTCTATCACTACATTAACTTGGGGACAGGGGAGAGAAATCACCTAAAATTTAGCATCCCACCAATTCAACAATTGCAAAAATTCCTAAACCACATCAAAGAGATCCCTGGTTTTGCTGGAGAATGGGTATGGAGGTGAAGGCAAACCCAATAATTTTCATATTTCTTTAAAAGAGCATGAAACCATTCTCTGCTTCTTACATCTGTCAGTAAACTGGCAAGTTTTTTTTTCTCCATTTGCAACTCAGCCTTCAAATTAACCGAATAAAGTCTCAATGATTAAACATGAGATTATTAATCTTATGTTAGACTAAAATTATTCTTTTGGACACACAAAAGGGTCATTTAAAGTATGGTCAGCCCAACTCTTATTCTACAGTCTCAGTTTTCAACCACCTGGAAAGTAGGTTCCTAAGCAGTTTCAATCTGCTGATAGGTAAAAGATGTGAGAGAAAGGTACCAAAAGGGACTGAAGGGAGAACTGTTTGTAGGGGGTCAAGGGATACATGTTACCTCAGTTTCCCTAGAAACCAACCCAGGGTTACACTTATATTGTTTTCTTAAATGCTGCTATTAGATCAAATAGAAAAAGGATGGAGCTTATTCATGCACGCATACATTCATTGCATTCAGACCCTCATGCACCCACATACTCTCACAGGCGGAGAGTTACCAAGGACAGCAGAGGAAGCAGAGCATAGATCTGCTGTGTCCGCCTGCAGTCATGGATCTGAGACAGCCAGCAGGTCACGAAAACAGCGGGCTTGTGTGCATGCCTTTCCCTTTTGGAACTGGGTGACTTGTCACGTACACTGAGTTTCCCTTCTGCGTCCGTCACTGAGAAGCATGTCCAGGCCTTATTCCTTTCATGCATACTCAGTTCTTCTCTTCTTTACAGCACCCCATGATTGCCTTCTCAGGGCAGATTACATCAGACACACCTGACTCCGGGCTCTTTTCTCCTTGCAGTTCCTCTCTGCCCAGTCCGACACACACTCCCTTGTTCACATTCTCTCTGATTGCGTGATGGAATATTGCAAATCTTGAAGGTTTATACAAGTGGTAACTGAAAAGGTTACATAGCTTGCAAAAAAGTTACAAAAAACTTAAAAGGCTATGCTAACAATAACTAAAGTTACAAAGTTTGCCAAAAGGTTACAGAACTTAATAATCATACTAGCAATGACTGAAAAGTTACAAATCTTACAATCGCATTCATCTGGATTGAGCCAAGGCTTTACATAACAAAAGGCACATTGGGTAAGAGCAGAGACAGGGCAGTTCAGAGTGATGAACGGTCAGTGTATTTCTGAGGGTGGAATTTGGGTACATTATATCTCAAGTTGTAGTTATTTTCTTTTTAATACAAATTCCTTTGTGTTGAATTGTTTTTTTTCTGTCCTTTAATAGCAGGTCACATTGGAGACCAAAACTAAAATTAACTAAAGCAACCTTCTTTTACAGTGGTTTGGCCCACAGGTGCCAACTCCGTGGGTGCTCCAGGGCTAGAGAACCCATAGGGAAAAATTGGTGGCCTCCCCCTCTCCCCAGCTCACCTCACCTCCGCCTCTGCCTCCTTCCAAGTGCGCTGCCATGTCCTGCTTCTCCCCCCTCCCTCCCAGCGCTTATGCCACAAAACAGCTGTTTCGCCTGGCAAGCTTGGGAGGGAGAGGGAACACAGCACACTCAGGGGAAGGGGGGGGCATGAATTTGGGGAGGTCCAATAGGGGCAGGGAGGAGCGGAGTCGGGCAGGGGCGCAAGCACCCACCGGAGGGAGGAAAAAAAAAAAAGAAGAGTTGGTGCCTGTGGTTTGGCCACAAATTGATCCAATTCATTTTTTTTAGCATGTAACTTCCAAGTTCTCCTAAACAGCTTTTCTATAAAGTGATAACAAAATAAGTGTTCATTAGCAGTTGTTCGCATTGCAGTCATACCAAACTCATGGATGACTTTACCACTTGCAAGCCTCATTCAGATTAAAATCTATATCATGCCAACATATGCACTTCTCCACTTCATTATACACACCACACACATCCACACCCTCTTAGACGAGTGCAAGGGTACAAAGAAAAGCTGGGGATTAAAGTCTGTTGCAAGAATGTGTTGGACAGATCATCCCATTTAACAGTCACAGCTATGACATCTATATTTTACTTAATATTTTCCAACCACATTATTTAAGCATTTATATACTTAAGTTTCACAAGAATTTTTCAACACTCACTGTTTTAGAACAAGCTTGATTTTTAAATCCAGTACTTAATATGAACATGTAAGTCAGGCAAGTGGGGAAAACAATCACCAGGTTGCATTGGATGGGCAGATTACCCGTTATTATGGAATGAAATTCATTCAGATGTGGACAGCTTGCTCAATGTTTTCTGTACTACAAAAACATTGCATTGTCCCTTCAAGGGGATGTGGGTGGAGATGTCCCACAGGGAAGGCCAGAGGTGTGGCCCCCATCTTGGCACCAAGCCAACATAGGGGAGTACTAGGAACAGGGGAGGGGAAAGGTTCACAGCAGTGATATTTAGACAGAGGAGTGCAAATGGCTCTTTAATATGTCTCCTGCAGTTCTTTGCAGCACATCATATTCAAGTTATTAGCCAATCAGGATGCTTTTACTGTTATTAACCAATTAAGTTATCAACTTGCACTAAGTTATTAACTTATTTGCTATAAGACTATACATACACATACTTTACATATAAAAACTAAATATTTCCTCTGTCATACTGTTTAAATCTCTATACACTACAGTAAATGAAGCTGGCTCTTTTGGGTAACGTTGATAGCTATTTTGGCTCCTGAACAACTGAAGTCTGAGTATCACTGGGATACAGGATCCAGATTTATGCTTAGCCAAGAGCCCATATCTTCCACACATAGGCATGTAGCTTCCATTACATAGATTGGAATAGAACAGTGATTCAAGAGGATGTGCTGCAAAGTCGTCCTTTGCATTCACTTCAAGAGCAATGGATCCCTTCCCCTCCCACAAAGCTGAAGGAGTTCCATCACTAAACCCAGTAACCCGTGGCTTAGTACAGGTGGAAATGAGGTGTGAGCCTTCTATAAAATAGATGAACATATCAAGAACAGATATTTCTACATTCTAAGATTCCTGAACACTTGTAAAATACCAAGTTAGAATATCAAAGCAATCAGAAACCTGTGAATTCACAATTCTTTCTTACCTGCTGAATTTTATACTTTCGCATATAAGGTATAAACTGAAATATAAATCCAGGCAGACAGAGCAAAAAGTAGGAAAGTTCATGAACTATGAGCGATCCCCATGTTGCAATCTGGAACTTGGTGTAATTGTCCAGCATATAGTTCCAAGCATTTTTAAATGGTTGCTGCAGTGGATTGTCAGGCAAGAAAGAGTCGATGTATTCCACAGCCAGATAAGCTGAATTCAGGATGTCAACACTCTCATTGACTGCCATTGTTCAAATATAACACTTCACACTTGCAGTTTCTCTGCAGAATTCTAGAAACAGCCTATAAATTTTAAAAGGTAAAATTGAATTTGTTATTGGCAAATTGATGCTATTCAAACAGCCATATACATAAATTTAAAAAAAGGTTAAATTCAAGGGTTAACAAGTACACTGTAAAAACACATTGTACTTTAGAAAAAGCACAAAACTATGATGTAAACAGAATCAACAGGTCCAATCCTACAATTAATCTGAAATCAGCTCAAGCGAGTAGAGGGCTGAAGGATAAACTTGAAGAGGGGCGTGCATAAGGGAGGGCAAGCAGAGGCATGGGCTCTCCCCAATAATTGGCAGGGTCACAGAGCTCCTCCACAATGGTCAACATAAGAACAGCCATACTGGGTCAAAACAAAAGGTTCATAGCCCATTATTCTGTCTTCCAACAGCAGCCAATGCCAGGTGCCCCAGAAGGAATGAACTGAACAGGTAATCATCAACTGATCCATTCCCTGTTGCCCATTCCCAGCTTCTGGCAAACAGAGGCTAGGGATACTATCCCTGCCCATCCTGGCTAATAGCCATTGATAGACCTAGCCTCCATGAATTATCTAGTTCTTTTTTGAACCCTGTTGTAGTCTTGGCCTTCACAACATCTTCTGGCAAGGAGTTGCACAGGTTGATGGTGCATTGTGTGAAGAAACACTTCCTTTTGTTTGTTTTAAACCTGCTACCTATTCAGTTCTATTAGTGACTCCTAGTTCATGTGTTATGAGTAAATAACACTTCCTTATTTATTTTCTCCACTGATACCAGTCAGCTCTGTGTTTTGGGGGAACCAAGGCGCAGTGTCTGGCCGCTCTGACTCATGAGGGACACCCCTTTCCCTCCCCGCCAGTCTCTACTTGAACCAAGACCAATCATAGAAAAGGCTTGCAGAGAGCAGTGACAGGCATTGGCAGACACATCTAGATGCCTCCTGACAAGGGTGACAAGATTAAGAGATCTCCATTTGCATACAGAATGGAGAGCAGAGACAACTCCGCTAACCTCATCTGCATGAAAGATGGGACAGGGATTAGCATACAGAATGAAGAACAGAGAACCACACTGAACTCTGGGACCAGAAAAGCAGGGAAGTACTGCATCATGGAAATCTCTCTCCAGATGTTAATAAACCTATGCCTGCCCACACCCAGCTGAGCAGTTATCTGACCAATTCTAGTAATTAATCCTTGATTGATATCCAGAATACTGAAGCAGCCTAGTTGCATTGTGAGGCCCCTGGAAATAAACAACCCATAGCCAAGAGTGAGCAGCTCCTATTGTCTAGCCTAAAGAAAACCCTTGAGTCATCAGTTTACCCATAACCTAATCTAGTGTTCTTCCTTGAACCATTGTTGTTTCTCTGCAAAAACCCCTACCTATGTTCAAGTAAGTGTTCTGATGCTTAGATCCAAACTATGCATCAGTTCCACTGGGACTCCATCTTCCCCTGACTGATCGTGCTGGGGGCTCTGTCTGTCTCCAGCACTCAGGACCCTGAGCTACCACCATCACCTGGGAACCCTGACCAGTTCAAGCCTCATGGAGTGGGTGAGATCCCCCTCTCTCGGTTTTCCTTTCTAACTTAGGTATTAATCTTTAATAATGTATGTTATGTTGATTTAGCCCTCCTTGTGTAGTTATCACTATGATTCAATAAATAATTTTTATGGTTAAACTGGTTGCCCCTCTCTCTCTCTCTCGCTGAACTTTACTCTTTTGTGTTTTTAGACTCCCCCATTTACTCTGCAACAACGCTTCTTTTACACGAGCAGTACATTGATAGAATTACAGAACCCTTCCCCACCAGAAGAGTAACCCAAATAAATGATCATACCCCAAAGTAATGGGCAAATCTGGTAACAAATTGATGGAGATACACAGGCAGCACGTGACCCTAATCACGTGGTACAGACCCAAGTAACCTTTCTTTTCTTTTTTCAGATCAAGCTCCTTTAGCGCACTCTCTCTGGTAAGAGAGCACTAACCTTCTGGTAAGAATCATGCTTAAAATACCTGTAGAACTGTGAAATAAAGAGTTAAGAGTAGTGCCTTAAAAATAAAGGTTTTAGAATGAGCTGTTGGTGGGGATCATTAGTGAAATAAGGAAATAGAGATGGCTGAAAATACTTTTTTGCTGCTCACTTGAGATAGGAGAAAACTAACAGGTTAGAGACATGGATAATGAAGAAGGGGATATGCCCCAGGGAAAGGGGGTGTTTTAAGGGTAAGAATCTCCTGACTGAAGCTAGTCTGAGCTTTGAACAATATTGCACAACTTTTAAGCCACATGGTAGTGCAAAGGATGCAGCTGCTGCATGGGCATTATTTTGTGCATGCCTGGACACGGTTGAAATGGTAAAGAAAAGGCAGGAATTAGAGCTTGAGAAAAAGCAGTTACAACAGCATTTGAATAAATGTGAGACAGATGCATGTGAACTGAGAGCAGAAAAGCTCAGACTGCACTTAGAGATATTCAAGAGGAGAGAGACATGGCAAGCAGGAATGCAGAACAGTATAGAAAAGAGTTAACACACACAGAAATTCTGTTAGAAGAAGCAAGAGCAGCAACTCGCTTCTTGGCAGAAGAGAACAGGGCAGCAAAGGCAGCAGCAGATCAGCAGGTGCGTGAGGCAAAAATTAATAAATTGTGTGCCCAACTTAGTGCCCATAAGGGAGTGGTGGTAGCTGTAAGGTTAAGAGAGGCTTGTGATTTGCTCTGTTAACGTGTGTGTGTTCATCCAGTTCTGGAGCTGGACAAACCCAGCCCTAGGGAACTTAGGTTCTGCAGGATAGCTCCACTGGGAGGGAACTTGCATAAGGGAATAGAGCTCCATATTAAAACCCACGTGACACAAGCAGTACATTGATAGAATTACAGAAACTCCCATCCCCAGAAGAATAACCTGAATAAATGAGCCCCTAAAGTAATGGGCAAATATGGTACCACCACACTTGTCATGATTTTATAGACCTCTAGCATATCCCTACTTAGCTGTCTCTTTTCCAAGATGAAAAGTCCCAGTCTTATTAATCTCTCCTCATATGGAAGCCATTCCATACCCCAATCATTTTTGTTGCCTTTTTCTGACACTTTTCCAATTCTAATATCTTTTTTCAGATGGGGCGACCACATCTGTACGCAGTATTCAAGATGGGGGCATATATGGATTTATATAGAGGCAATATATTTTCTTTCTTAATGATTCCCAAGATTCTGTTTGCTTTTTTTGACTGCCGCTGCACATTGAGTAGATGTTTTCAGAGAACTATCCACAGTTACTCCATGATCTCTTTCTTGAGTGTTAACAACTAATTTAGACCCGATCGTTTTATATGTATAGTTGGGATTATGTTTTCTAATGTGCATTTATCTTTACTTGGCATTTATCAACATTGAATTTCATCTGCCATTTTGTTGCCCAGTCACCCAGTTTTGAGAAATACTTTTGTAGCTCTTCAGTTTGACTGGGATTTAACTATTTTGAGTAGTTTTGTATCATCTACAAATTTTGTCACCTCACAGTTCACCCCTTTTTCAAATTTAAATTGCTATGCATGCCCCTGAATCCAAATGTTTCTAATAACTGGATTGGTGGCAAGCTACTACAGAGAATCTGTACCTAAACGTCTATCATCATAAACTCTTAGTTCTTTTAGAAGTGTAACACTGATATCAATCACCATTATAAAATTCTGTTCATTCACTGAGCAAGGAGGCTTCTTCTCAATTGAGTAAAGCAGCTCTGATTATTATTTCAACCTTAAACAATTCCTCTAAGTAAACACACTGGTAAGTAAAATGGCAGTTAGGGAGGCTGAGATAAAAAATGTTCATTACACTAAAAGTAGAACTTTTTGTGGCTAAGTACAGGTGAATTTCTTCAGACTATTCAGTAGTGTTGGTCAACAACTTCCCATTAAATTATTACTTTGGGAAAAAAATGGGGGTCTGATTAAATAAGAATTTTCATGGAAAGTACCTGGCCTCCTCAAGAACTTTTGATTTTGTTGGAAAACCTTCCCCTGCCCCATTTTTGGCCAAACTTTGTCAGTAAAAACTTGATATTTTAAACTAAATAAAAAACAACAACAAAAAACTCCATGCAGCATTTGGGTAATGTTTTGGATAACCATTGCTCAAGTTTAAACATGGCATGTAATGGAAAATTTACTTGCTTAAAACTATTAAATATTTTAACTCCTGAATACAAGGATCTTGTGTGTTACTGCAAATAGTGTGTATATTCACAGAGCAGAACAAAATGATTCAAACTGCAAGATTACTTACTTATCAGAGGCCAAACAATATATACAATTTAAAATCCAATGGCAAAACAACCCATATGTTAAGTTAAGATGCACTCACAAGACCCCATAGCATATTTTCTTTTCTTTTCTAGTCAAGGAATGGAACAGTTTAGGGCAGATACTCAGACCCGAGTGGTTCAGGAGCCAAATTAACCATCAACATTACCCAAAAGAGCCATAGTAGTGTGAATTCATTGTTTGATTTAGTACTATATATTCCAATGACGGGGATTTATATACATATGTTACTCTCACAGTAAAAGGACTAACCAAGTATTTTATCAACTACAACTGGTTAACAACATGGTAAAAACACCCTGATTGGTTAGCAGCTAAAATCACAGTTTTAATATCATGCACTGGAAAGAGCCTTGCAATGGGGTCACAGTATCGCTGGCTTAGGGATTACTTGTAAGGATGCTTTTCCTTCTCTCTTTTTAACTGCAGCATGGCTACAGGTCTGGTTGACTGGCTCGGTAGCTGGCCCTGAGACTAGCAATTTTCACAATGAAATCTGCTCTGACTCTTGGACAAAATTAAAAGCTTGGCAGCAGCAGGGCAACGCACCCAGCCTCCGAACAGCGCGCAGCCCCGGGCGAGGGGTGCCGGGCACACTGAGCTCCCCCCGCTGCCAGGAGACAGAAGCAGCCAAGCCCCCAGCCCGCCACTCACCTGCACAGCGACAGCACCTGCCCCTCACTCACACACACACCTCAGCCGCTGCACCAGCAGCACCGTCACCCGCTTCTCACTCGACAACAACAACAGCTCGCGACTTTGGTTCCCGAAGTGCGCTCTCCTATTGGTCGCACAACAACCCTGCGCCGCTGTGATTGGCTCTCGGGCGGGAACCAGGCGTGGGGCGGATGGGGGTGACAGAACGGTCCCACCAGATGATGATTGGCAGAAGGGATGGAGTGAGCATAGTGAGATCTCGGAGCGCAGCCAATGAGGAGCGAGGAAGCCCAGGTGACGGCAAGACGCCATTAGAAGGAGACTGGCTGAGGGGTTCGCCCCAGGTGGGAAGGAGAGGCGGGGCCGTTACCATGGTTACTTTTTCCCATAATCACTCTCCTAACCGCTTCAGGGGGCTGCTGGGCTCGTTAGACGCTCCGCTGCGGCCTTGAAGGGCCTGGAATCCGCTTTCGGCGTGGGAGAAAGTACCGTTAGGAGAAGACAGCGGGTTTGGTGCGCGCCTTGTGGCTAGGGCAGGGCCGCGAGAAGGCGGTGGGGGAGAAAGGAACGGGCCCAGGTCCCGCCCCACGCGAGCTGAGCGCAGTCCTTCCCGTTGCCCGGGAGCGGGGCTGTAGCGGGAGGACACGCTGGCTGGCGGACTCGTTTTGGAGCACCCCGGCCGAGGTGATTTTCCTCTCGGACCCATGTGCACGCTGTGTGAGTGCCTGGGGTGGAGTGACTGCTTTCTTACAGGCCAGTGGCTCTGAAGCGTCATTGCGTCACGACCCCCTTAGAACCAGCAACATACGGGGACTGAAGTCTGAGCCTGCCCAAGCCTCCTTCCTCAGTACCGGGGGGAACAAAGCCTGAGCCCCACTAAGGGGGAAGGGGGGCAAAGGCCAAGAGCTTCAGCCCCAGATAGAGGGCTTGTAACCTGAGTCTTGCTGCCCAGGGCTGAAGCCCTCAGGCTTTGGCCCCAGGAAGTGTAAGCCAGCCTTGGTGACCCCATTAAAACAGACCCACAGTTTGGGAACAGCTGTTATGGGCTGTCCATAGAATATCAGGGTTGGAAGGGACCTCAGGTCAGAGCCATTGTATAAAATACCATTTGGGCTGTGGGTTTCATAAAGGAAAGTCTGCTTAAATTTAGTGTCTGGTCTCCCCTATTAATATTATAGCCATCACCTGGCCCTATTAATATTTCTCTCAAATAATTCCAACAGGTTCAGTCCCCCATGGAGTAGGCACAGTGTGGTTGTACTCACTGCTATCCAGGCAAAACCTGGGTCCACTAGCTGAAGGAGGGAGAGCTATCCCTTCCTTGTTCTAGGGCAACTGAGACCACACAGGAGGGGATTTAGCCTGATATTTTCTTTTTCTGACTCAGCTGGTAGCTTGATATAGGCCTGGCCTGTTTCACACTTCTGACAAGGAAATTAACGCTATTTTGGGGGTGTTACCACTTAGATTTTCTGCCTTGGTGGTTACTTCTCATGTCTTAAATCATACTCCTTTGAGAGTTAAGATGTACTTACCTGTAAAACAGATTAGCTGCCTCTGCTGATTACATTTCAGATTGTCACCATATAGGAATTAGTATTATGTGTTATTTACCTTGACATCTATTTACCAGTTACAAAACTACAAATAAGCACAATATTTAAAATGAGCTTCCCTCTTCCAGTGCTAGGGGTTGGCAACTAACACCTAAACCAATATGGCTATCTACAGGGTCTAAGGTAAATAATTACAGAGAAAATATCAAGACACAGACACTGAATATCTCTGGCTAACAACCACAGCTGGTGAGACAGAAGTGAGTGGTGATTGGGCCACTCCGACCTCATGCCCTCAATCAGTCGTGACACTGAGGGTGCATGCCAGGCCCAAATAACACTGCTACCTAAATGTCTCTGTTCAAGTATATGAGGTGCAGGTGTGCCAAGAGTGGAATATGAAAAAAGAGAGACACACAAGCACTTGAAGAACTGTGTTCTCTGAGTTGAATAATGCAGTTGAAATTAGAAAGGTCACATCCACTAGTTCTCTAAATCAACAACTTAGAGCACTGAGACACAGTAGTGACCAAAATATTTATTATGAGCTGACCTGTAGGTCAACAGAAGAGAAGACCTAAAAAACAAAGAGGGGAGGAGAGGTTTGATGAGAATCAAAGCAGCAACAACTGATGCAAAGTTGGATGCACTACCTGTTGGAAAAGTACTTGTTGACTGAAGTCAAGAAGGAACTACCTAGAAGATTCTAGATACTGAGATAGTGGCAGTTGATAACATATGCTGAGTGGAAAGGTAGGCCTTGCACCAGGGTAGGCAAACTTTTTGGCCTGGGGGCCACATCAGGGTTGTGCAACTGTATGAAGGACTGGGTAGGGAAGGCTGTGCCTCCCCAAACAGCCTGACTCCCACCCTCTATCCACCCCCTCCCACTTCCCACCCCCTGATTGCTCTCCTCAGGACCTCCAACCCCCCCCCCCCCGCTCCTTGTCCCCTAACTGACCCCTTCCAGGACCCCTGCCCCTATCCAACCCCCCTGTCTCCTGACAGCTCTCCCCCCCAGGACTCCTATCCCCTATCCAATTGCCCTCTGCTCCTCATGCACTTGTCCTTGTTGAACCTAATCAGATTTCTTTTTGCCCAATCCTCTAAATTGTCTAGGTCTCTCTGTATGCTATCCCTACCCTGCAGCATATCTACCACGCCTCTCAGTTTAGTGTCATCTGCAAACTTGCTGAGGGTGCAGTCCATGCCATCCTCCAAATCATCAGTGAAGATATTGAACAAAACTATCCCCGGGACCGACTGCTGGGGCACTCTGCTTGACACCAGCTGCCAACTAGACATGGAGCCATTGTTCACTACGCGTTGAGCCCAATGATCTAGCTAGCTTTCTATCCACCTTATAGTCCATTCATTCAGCCCATACTTCTTTAATTTGCTGGCAAGAATAACATAGGAGACCGTATCAAAAGCTTTGCTAAAGTCAAGGAATAACACATCCACTGCTTTCCTTTCATCTACAAAGCTAGTTATCTTGTCATAGAAGGCAATTAGGTTAGTCAGGCATGACTTGCCCTTGCTGAATCTATGCTGACTGTTCCTGATCACTTTCCTCACCTCTAAGTCCTTCAGAATTGATTCCTTGAGGACCTGCTCCATGATTTTTCCAGGGACTGAGATGAGGCTGTCTGGTCCGTAGTTTCCCGGATCCTCCTCCTTCCCTTTTTTAAAGATGGGCACTATATTAGCCTATTTCTTGTCATCTGGGACCTCCCAGGATCGCCATGAGTTTTCAAAGACAATGACCAATGGCCCTGCAATCACAACCACCAACTCCTTTAGCACCCTCGGATGCAGCGCATCCGGCCCTGTGGAATTCTGTTCCTCTCACTTTTCTAAATAGTCCTGAACTACTTCTTTCTCCACAGATGACTGGTCACCTCCTCCCCATACTGTGCTGCCCAGTGCAGCAGTCTGGGAGCTGATCTTGTTCGTGAAAACAGATGCAAAAAAAGCATTGAGTACATTAGATTTTTCCACATCCTCTGTTACTAGGTTGCCTTATAGACTCATAGACTTTAAGGTCAGAAGAGACTATTATGATCATCTATTTTGACCTCCTGCACAACGCAGGCCACACAATCTCACCCATCCACTCCTGTAGCAAACCCTTAGCCGATGTCTTCAGTTATTGAAGTCCTCAAATTGTAGTTTGAAGACCTCAAGCTGCAGAGAATCCTCCAGCAAGTGACCCATGCCCCATGCTGCAGAGGAAGGCGAAAACCTCCATGGCCTCTGCCAATCTGCCCTGGAGGAAAATTCCTTCCTGACCCCAAATATGGCAATCAGTTAAACCCTGAGCATGTGGGCAAGACTCACCAGCCAGCACCCAGGAAAGAATTCTCTGTAGTAACTCAGATCTCACCCCATCTAACATCCCATCACAGACCACTGGGCATACTTACCTGCTGATAATCAAATAGCAATTGCCAAATGAATTGCCAAAATTAGGCTATCCCATCATACCATCTCCTCCATAAACTTATCAAGCTTAGTCTTAAAGCCAGGTATGTCTTTTGTCCCCACTACTCCCCTTGGAAGGCTGTTCCAGAACTTCACTCCTCTAATAGTTAGAAACCTTCATCTAATTTCAAGTCTAAACTTCCTAGTGTCCAGTTTATATCCATTTGTTCTTGTGTCCACATTGGTACTAAGCTTAAATAATTCCTCTCCCTCCCTAATATTTATCCCTCTGATATATTTATAAAGAACAATCATATCCCCCCTCAGCCTTCTTTTGGTTAGGCTAAACAAGCCAAGCTCTTTGAGTCTCCTTTCATAAGATAGGTTTTCCATTTCTTGGATCATCCTAGTTGCCTTTTTCTGTACCTGTTCCAATTTGAATTCATCCTTCTTAAACATAGGAGACCAGAACTGCACACAGTACTCCAGATGAGGCCTCACCAGTGCCTTGTATAACAGTACTAACACCTCCTTATCTTTGCTGGAAATACCTCGCCTGATGCATGCTAAGACTGCATTAGCTTTTTTAATGGCCATATCACATTGGCGGCTCATAGTCATCCTATGATCAACCAATACTCCGAGGTCCTTCTCCTCCTCTGTTACTTCTAACTGATGTGTCCCCAATTTATAACTAAAATTCTTGTTGTTAATCCCTAAATGCATGACCTTGCACTTTTCACTATTAAATTTCATCCTATTACTATACTCCAATTTACAAGATCATCCAGATCTTCCTGTGTGATATCCCAGTCCTTCTCTGTGTTAGCAATACCTCCCAGCTTTGTGTCATCTGCAAACTTTATTAGCACATTCCCGCTTTTTGTGCCAAGGTCAGTAATAAAGAGATTAAATAAGATTGGTCCCAAAACTGATCCCTGAGGAACTCTACTAGTAACCTCCTTCCAGCCTGACAGTTCACCCTTCAGTACGACCCATTGTAGTCTCCCCTTTAACCAGTTCCTTATCCACTTTTCAATTTTCATATTGATCCCCATCTTTTCCAATTTAACTAGTAATTCCCCATGTGGAACCATATCAAGTGCCTTACTGAAATCAAGGTAAATTAGATCCACTGCGTTTCCTTTGTCTAAAAAATCTGTTACCTTCTCAAAGAAGGAGCTCAAGTTGGTTTGGCACGATCTATCTTTTATAAAACCATGTGGTATTTTGTCCCAATTACCATTGACTTCAATGTCCTTAACTACTTTCTCCTTCAAAATTTTTTCCAAGACCTTGCATACTACAGATGTCAAACTAACAGGCCTATAGTTACCAGGAT
The DNA here is from genome assembly GCF_007399415.2 of Gopherus evgoodei. NCBI lineage: Eukaryota > Metazoa > Chordata > Testudines > Testudinidae > Gopherus > Gopherus evgoodei. Next base: position 75,907,225 of record NC_044326.1, read on the forward strand.
CGCTTTTTTTCTCTTTCTTAAAAATAGGAACTATGTTAGCAATTCTCCAATCATACGGTATAACCCCTGAGTTTACTGATTCATTAAAAATTCTTGCTAATGGGCTTGCAATTTCATGTACCAGTTCCTTCAGTATTCTTGGATGAAGATTATCTGAGCCCTCCGATTTAGTCCCATTAAGCTGTTCGAGTTTGGCACTCGATATTACTCGGATGTGGTAATATCTACCTCCATATCCTCATTCCCATTTGTCGTCCTACCATTATCCCTAAGCGCCTCATTAGCCTCATTAAAGACTGAGGCAAAGTATTTGTTTAGATATTGGGCCATGCCTAGATTATCCTTAACCTCCGTTCCATCCTCAGTGTTTAGCGATCCCACTTCTTTCTTTGTTTTCTTCTTATTTATATGGCTATAGAACCTTTTACTATTGGTTTTAATTCCCTTTGCAAGGTCCAACTCTACTGAGCTTTTGGCCTTTCTCACTTTATCCCTACATATTCTGACCTCAATAAGGTAGCTTTCCTTGCTAATCCCTCCTATCTTCCACCCTTTGTAGTCCTTCTGCTTTTTCTTAATCACCTCCCTTATTCAGTAAAGGGTCCACACTTTCCTTCACTTTCTTCTTTTTGCTGACATACCTGCAGAAACCCTTCTTGTTACTCTTAACATCCCTTGCTAGCTGCAACTCCCAAGTGTGATTTGACCTTCCTGATTTCACTCCTGTGTGCCTGAGCCATATTTTTATACTCCTCCCTGGTCATTTTTCCAATCTTCCACTTCTTGTAAGCTTTTTTTTTGTGTGTTTAAGATCAGCAAAGATTTCAATGTTAAGCCAAACTGGTGGCCTGCCATATTTACCATTCTTTCTACACATTGGGATGGTTTGTTCCTGCAACCTCAATAAGGATTCTTTAAAGTACAGCCAGCTCTATTGGACTCCTTTGCCCCTCATGTTGTTCTCCCAGGGGATCCTGCCCATCAGTTCCCGGAGGGAGTCAAAGTCTGCTTTTCTAAAGTCCAAGGTCCATATTCTGTGGCTCTCCTTTCTTCCTTGTGTCAGGATCTTGAACTCAACCATCTCATGGTCACTGCCTCCCAGGTTCCCATTGACTTTTGCTGCTTCTACTAATTCTTCATGGTTTGTAAGTAGCAGGTCAAGAAGAGCTCTGCCCCTAGTTGGTTCCTCCAGCACTTGCATCAGGAAATTGTCCCCTACGCTTTCCAAAAACTTCCTGGATTGTCTGTGCACTGCTGTATTGCTCTCCCAGCAGATAGGGTGATTGAAGTCTCCCATGAGAACCAGGACTGTGATCTAGTAACTTCTGTTTCTCTAGGATGAGAAAGCCTCATCCACCTCATCCCCCTGGTCTGGTGGTCTACAGCAGACTGCCACCACAACATCACCGTTTTTGCTCATACTTCTAAACTTAATCCAGAGACTCTCAGGGTTTTCTGCAGTTTCATACCAGAGCCCTGAGCAGTCATACTGCTCTCTTACATACAATGCAATTCCCCCACCTTTTCTGCCCTGCCTGACCTTCCAGAACTGTTTATATCCATCCATGACAGTATTCCAGTCATGTGAGTTATCCCACCAAGTCTCTGTTATTCCACTCACATCATAGATCCAACTCAGGTGGTGGTTTTGTGACATGGATACTTGTTCACTAGGAACTAGACAGAGACCACTTACTAAGGGCTTGTCTACATGAACATTCCATTCACAGAAAGTTGGTGTGTGACTCTACCCCACGCTAGCCTGTCCTGGACTCTGCTGATGAGTATTAACAGTTCATTGGTTCACGTTGGTCCTCTTTGAAATGGGACTAGATCAATGCATGTTACCCAACTGTTAATACATGTCTGCAGAGACCATACAAATAGTCCATCGCAGGCTAGTGTGGGGTAGATTTGCACCCAGCTTGCTGCAACACAGGTCTGGTCTACACTACAGGTTTGTCAAATATAGCAGCATTAAATCGAATTAACCCTGCACCTGTCCACACAGTGAAGCCATTTACTTTGACATAAAGGGCTCTTAAAATCAATTTTTATACTCCTCCCCAACGAGGGGATTAGCGCTGAAATAGATATCGCCAGTTCGAATTAGGGTTAGTGTGGATGCAATTCGACCATACTGGCCTCCGGGAGCTATCTCACAGTGCAGCATTGTGACCGCTCTGGACAGCACTTTCAACTCAGATGCACTGGCCAGGTGTACGGGAAAAGCCCCCATGAACTTTTGAATCTCATTTCTTGTTTGGCCAGTCGAGCTCATCAGCACAGGTAACCATGCAGTCCAAGAATCAGAGCTCCAGCATGGACCATACAGGAGGTACTGGATCTGATCGCTGTATGGGGAGATGAATTCGTGCTATCAGAACTCCGTTCCAAAAGACGAAATGCCAAAATATCTGAAAAAATTTCCAAGGGCATGGTGGAGAGAGGCCACAACAGGGACTCAATATAGTGTCATGTGAAAGTTAAGGAGCTCAGACAAGTGTACCAGAAAACCAAAGAATCAAACGGACGCCATGGGGCAAAGCCGCAGACATGTTGCTTCTACGCTGAGCTGCATGCAGTTCTAGGAGGGGCTGCCACCACTACCCCACCCTTGACCGTGGATTCCAAGGAGGGAGTACTCTCAGCCATGTCTGAGGATTTTGCGGATGGGGAAGATGAGGAGGACCACCCTGAGGAGAGCACACAGTTCACGGTTCTCCCCAACAGCCAGGATCTTTTTCTCACCATGACTGAAATACCCTCCCAAGGCACTATCCCGGACCATGAAGCCATAGAAGGGACCTCTGGTGAATGTACCTTTTTTTATATAATATATATATTTATATAATATATATATATATATATATATAAATACATGGTTTAAAAGCAAGCATTTTTTAATAATTAATATATCCTGAGGATTTGGGATGCATTCGTGGCCAGTACAGCTACTGGAAAAGTCTGTTAACGTGTCTGAGGATGGAGCGGAAATCCTCCAGGGACATCTCCATGAAGCTCTCCTGGAGGTACAGCCTTTGCAGAAGGTTTGTGGGGAGAACCAGCCACGCGGTGGGGGGGAGGAGTAAAATGATCATCCCAGATAATTGGATGGGGGCGGGATTACTTTGGTTTTTGCTGCTGCACGTTAACATGAAAATCACAGCACTCAACAGGCTTTGCTTGTTTGTATGGGAAAGGAGGGCGCTGTTTTATGAAAGTTGCAGAAGCCAAAAGACTATGGCTTACCATGGCTGCCTGCAAGCCGAATTCTGTTGTCCAGCCCTGCATCTGTGATCTCTAACACCAAAGCCGCAGGCACTAAATATAAAAGATGCAAAATGCGACCTTGTACTGAAATCACATGTGCTATGTAATGTGAATAGTGTTGTTCACCATGAAAGAGTATACCCATTGTTCTATAAAATGCATCTTTTTAAATAGTTCTCTCCCTTTTTTCCCTCGCTCCCGCAGCTGCAAATTTTTCAAGCCTCCTTCCTCTGTCCTGAAGGCTATCTCAGATGAAGCGGCAAAAAAACCAAGCATGCGCGATGAAGTGTTCTCTGAGATCATGCAGTCAACCCACAATGAAAGAGCTCATCTGGATGAGTGGAAGGACACAGTATCACAGTACAAGAAAGCAGCCAATGAACATGAGGACAGGAGGGACGAATGTGAGGTCAGGGGGAACGATCGAGATGAGAGGTGGCAGCAGAAAGATCAGAGGAGGCAGAATGCAACGCTGGGGCTACTGCGGACATGCTCCGGCATCTGGTGGAGCTTCAGGAATGGCAGCAGGATCACAGAGTGCCACTGCAGCCCGTTTAACCGCCCTCCCCAAGTTCCATAGCCTCCTCACCCAGATGCCCAAGAATACGGTGGGGAAGGCTCCAGGGACCTAACTGCTCCACCCCAATGGATAGCCTGAGCAACAGAAGGCTGGCATTCAACAAGTTTTGAAATGGCCTTTTCCTTCCCTCCTCCCACTCCCCATCCAGGCTGCCTTGTCAGTTATCTCCCTATTTTTATAATAAATTAATAAAGAATACATGGTTTTTAAATGATAGTGACTTTATTTCCTTTGCAAGCAAGCTGTGACAAAAAGGAGGAAGGCGGGTGGCTTACAGGGAATGAGTCAACCAAGGGGGTGGGTTTTTATCAAGGAGAATCAAACAGAACTGTCACACCATAGCCTGGCCAGTCATGAAACTGGTTTTCACAGCTTCTCTGATGCGCAGCGCTTCCTGGTGTGCTCTTCTAAGCGCCCTGGTGTCTGGCTGCACGTAATCAGCGGCCAGGCGATTTGCCTCAACCTCCCACCCTGCCATAAAGGTCTCTCCCTTACTCTCTCAGAGATTGTGGAGCACACAGCAAGCAGCAATAACAATGGGAATATTGGTTTCGCTGAGGTCTAAACGAGTCAGTAATGTGTGCCAGCAACCCTTTAAACTTCCAAATGCACATTCTACCACCATTCTGCACTTGCTCAGCCTATAGTTGAACACCTCCTGACTACTGTCCAGGCTGCCTGCGTATGGCTTCATGAGCCACGGCATCAAGGGGTAGGCTGGGTCCCCAAGGATAACTATTGCATGTCAATATACCCAACAGTTATTTTCTGGTCTGATAAGTAAATCCCTGCCGTAGCCGTTTAAACAGACACGAGCGTCGTGAACCCTTCCCAGCCATTCCATGTTGATGTTGGTGAAACATCCCTTGTGATCCACCAGTGCTTGCTCACCATTGAAAAGTACCCCTTGCGGTTTATGTACTGGCTGCCCTGGTGGTCCGGTGCCAAGATAGGGATATGGGTTCCATCTATCGCCCCACCAGAGTAAGGGAATCCCATTGCAGCAAAGCCATCTACTATGACCTGCACGTTTCCCAGAGGGACATCTCCACCTTTGGTAGCAGCAGCTCAGTGATTGCTTTGGGTACTTGCATCACAGCAGCCCCTACAGTAGATTTGCCCACTCCAAATTGATTCCCGACTGACCGGTAGCTGTCTGGCATTGCAAGCTTCCACAGGGCTATCACCACTTGCTTCTCAACTGTGAGGGCTGCTCTCATCTTGGTATTCTGGCACTTCAGGGCAGGGGAAAGCAAATCACAAAGTTCCATGAAAGTGCCCTTATGCATGCAAAAGTTTTGCAGCCACTGGGAACTATCCCACACCTGCAACACTATGTGGTCCCACCACTCTGTGCTTGTTTCCTGGGCCCAGAATTGGTGTTCCACAGCATGAACCTGCCCCATTAACACCATGATCTCCAAAGCGCCAGGGCCCATGCTTTGAGAGAATTCTGTGTCCATGTCCTCATCACTCGTCACAGCGTTGCTGTCGCCTCCTCCTCACCTGGTTTTTCAGGTTCTGGTTCTGCATAAACTGCACAATAATGCATGAGGTGTTTACAATGTTTATGACTGCTGGGTTGAGATGAGCAGGCTACATGTTTGCTGTGGTATGGCATCTGAACTGAAAAAAGGTGCAAAACGATTGTCTGCGGTTGCTCTGAGGAGGGGCGACTTACAACATGGCTTACAGGGAATTGAAGTCAACAAAGGGGGTGGCTTTGCATCAAGGAGAAACACAAACAACTGTCACACAGAATGGCCCCCTCAAGGACTGAACTCAAAACCCTGGGTTTAGCAGGCCGTTGATTTCACAGAGGGAGGAGGGAGCAAATGAATACAAAACAAATCTGATCTATTTCTTGTTTTGATCCACTCCATCTATCTTTTACATCTTAGGCTGGCAGCAGATGGTGTAGTACAACTGCTAGCCATCATCATCTCCTGAGTGCTTGGCAGAAGACGCTGTATTATGACTGTTAGCCATCGTCATCTCCTGGATTCTCGCCAGGAGACGGTTCAGTACGACCACAAGCCATTGTCATCTCCTGGGTGCTTGGCAGAAGACGCTGCATTATGACTGCTAGCCATCGTCATCTCCTGGATGCTCGCCAGGAGATGGTGCAGTACAACCGCTAGCCATCGTCATCTCCTGGGTGCTCGGCAGAAGATGGGAATGACCTGGCTGAGTCACTTCAGGTGCCCCGACCGACCTCACCGAGGTTGGCTAAAAGAGCACCCAGGAGTACGATGATGATAGCTACCAGGCATAATGCACCGTCTGCTGCCAAAAGGCAATGAGCTGCTGCTGTATAGCAATGCAGTCCCAAGTCTGCCAGCACCCAGGAGACATACGGTGACAGTCAGCTGAGCGGGCTCCATGCTTGCCGTGGTATGATGTCTGCACAGGTAACCCAAGAAAAAAGGCACGAAACTATTGTCTGCCGTTGTTTTCACGGAGGGAGGGAGGGGAGGGCCTGATGACATGTACCCAGAACCACCCGCGACAATGTTTTTTGCCCCATCAGGCATTGGGATCTCAACCCAGAATTCCAATGGGCAGGGGAGACTGTGGGAACTATGGGATAGCTACTCATAGTGCAACGCTCCGGAAGTTGACACTAGCCTCGGCACTATGGACATACACCACCAGTTAATGTACTTAGTGTAGACATAGGCACTCAACTTTATACAATCTGTTGCCAAAAATCGAATTCTGTAAAATCGGAGTAATTCCATAGTGTAGACATACCCTAATTGTGTAGACAAGCCCTTAGAGCTATCATGGGCCAAAAAAACAGCCATCAGATGGTGGTAATTTGCAGTTACTTATTTGGGGTGGATTTGAATTGGTAACCTAGAAATGAAAGGTTCTATATTCCAGTACCTATTTCCTGAGCCTGTGTAACATTATCATATTAAACTATGACCATGTAGATCATTGTTGCACTGTTATATAATTACAACAAATCTTGTATAAATAATGTCAAGTAAGGTGTCTATGGAAAGGTTATGCTTTGCTGAATATGATTATGCTATTAGTATGCATGTCTCATTTTTGTATTTGAAGTTATGAGTATTGGCTCTATACCTTGATTTCAAATGTTTGCTCCTGGGGTAACGCCCACAAGGTATTTAGCCTGCACATCTTGAAGGGACTGTTCAAATTAAGTGGCTCATCAAGGAGCACTTAACTCACAGTGGACCATGGGAAATGCTTATCTACACTTAATGGACTTCCTGCTATGACTAAGCGAAATCATGTATGGACGTGTGACATGCCCCTGGGACCCCAAACACCATTTCTACCTGTAATTTTCCACAGTGAGAACAATGGGATGCCCTTCACTTGAGAGAAGCTATAAAAGGTGCTGGAAACATCTCCATTTTGCCTATTTCCTGCTCAAACCTCTGGATTATGGCTTAATGCTAATTGGAGCATTCTAACCGAGGGACTGAGGACCTTCCAATCATCTGGAAGCAACCAGAGACTTGACTTAAGCCAGCAGTTTATTCCATCACTGCTACAAGCCTGAACCAAGAATTTCACATTTATTGTATGTATTTGATTCCTTTAACCAATTTTAACTCTCTTCTTTCTTTTTATAAATAAACCATTAGATTTTAGATACTAAAGGATTGGCAACAGCGTGATTATTTGGTAAGATCCAAGTTGTATATTAACCTGGGTACATGGTCCTTTGGGATCAGAAGAACCTTTTGTTTGATAAAACTGGCTTTAAATAACCACTCATCTTTAACTCTTGTGTCTGGCTGTTGAATCCAGGACTGGAATGCTTAAGGAAACTGCTTCTTGTTAGCCAGTGGGGTGAAACAGAAGTTTACTTTTGTTGCTAGTTTGGTATATCTCATGGGAGAATAACAACCAGTTTTGGGGTTTTTCTGCCCTATTTCTCAACAGTTTGTCCTGAATTTGGTATTCCCAGTTGTAACCCACAAAGGCACGGTTACAGCCTGGCAGTTCCCTCTTCAAATCACTTACATTTTATTCTTGTATTTAGGTTCACACATGTTTTTCCAAACAATTTTTGACTGTTTGTTGATCTTAGAAACTTATTTGTTGTGAAGCTTGTGTTTCTCAAAACAAGTTTTAACCAACTCATTAGTATTATGAAACAAAAATACAAACTTTTATTATTTAAAGAAAATAGTTCAAAGATTACAATAGTTTTGGTCATATTTAAAAGGTCATCCATGAATAAAAAGGAGAGTTGCTCTACAAACATGGGCACATACAGTAAGTTTTCATATTTGTTAATAGCAGCTAAGTTACACACAGACAGTTCTTAATACCATGCAAGCTCAGTTGAGTTCCATACATTCATTATAAACTTGCAGTTATGTTCATGCCAAATAATCACCTTTTGATAAAAAGGTAATAAAGGAATTCATCTAAACATGACCAAGATTAAACAAAGAAAAATCATAAATAAATACAGGCAACTAAACTTTTTAATAGAAGATTTTGGCATTATACCATTCAAAAAATGCTGTGTCTTCTCCATTCTCTTTAAGTGGCATTTACTAGTGTTAACCATTGTTATAAAAAAAATACAACTCTGTTTTACAACATAGTACTGGCATAATTCAAGTACTTTGCCAATTATAAATAATATAATAAAGTTCTGAAGAGTATTACTGGAAAGTAACCTATACTCTCACACACACACAAATGCACACTATATTCATGTAATGAAAACTGTTATAAAAATACATGTTTACTCCCATGCCAGCTTGTACTATTGAGGTGGGATTCAATACCCATCCTGAAGACTTACAATTCATGGATCTACAGTCTCTGGGAAAAAATAAGACAAAAATTTACTTTCACCAGAATACACATCACTTTATCATTCTTCACTGAATAATCCATTTGTCAGTCACAACTGACATAAATTTGTCCTTTTGAAAGTGATTTTTTTGTTTAAAGGCCTTGCAAATAAAAACTGTGGTCCACCAGCATTTATAAAAATTCAGTCAGCTGCTGCTCAATGCAGAATAATCCTACACGTTGCTTCTACCTAGAGTAATCTTCATTATCTGTCGTACGTAATTGCAGACCGTCACATCTTCCACTGTGACTCAATGTGCAGCTACAAGTAGAGAAGTGCTTTGATTCTCAGTCACTTCAAAAACACTTGTTGAAGCCGGCCCTTAGTACCTTAAGTTGAAAATCTTTTTGCTGTTCATAATGGTTTGTCAATAACTGTAACACCTATAGAATAAGAAAATCACAAGATTAAAGTGTAAGTTATTTGACCACGTCTTTTCAAAAAAGACAACTTCCAAAAGTATTAGAAGAAATACAAGACTTCATACAATGATTTACAGCTATCAAAAATATATATCTATATGTGCATTAATTTAAGGCAAATGTCCCAAAATGTTCAACCTGTGTTATTCAATACAAAGTTGTTCAAGTTTCCAAGGTCTAATTAACCTTTCACCATCAACTCAGTTTGATTATCAGTAGCATAATATCTCTATCATGCACTTGTTTATATTACACACGCTTTGTTTTCCAAAAAATGTAAGCCAAGATCCTTAAAGGGGTCTGATTTTCAGTGGGTTGATGCCAAGCACATCTAATGATCAGGCTCATTTAAAGTGTGTCAGAGACTGGTTCCTTTAAAGAGAGTCCTGCTCCCCTCAAAATCAGACCCTAAAGTAAGCTTCCAGCCGCTTTAATGTAAATTGTACTTAGTGAATACCGAGAAGAAAATAAAGTGTGCTATCCAAAACAACCAGATTTTTCACACAGTTTTAGTACAATATTTTGCTTTTAAATGTATTTAAGAAAAATATTTATTGTTTATATTATGATAGTGCCTAAGAGTCCTAATCCTGGACCAGGATCAGGCACTGTACAAAAATATACTTTAAAAAACAGGTCTCTCAGTGCAATAGATTTTTACCTGGGACATTTTACTCTTTGGATGTTTTGTCACACACCTCACTTGAGGTACTACTTTCAAATTAATTGTGAGCAGTTAAAAAAAACCGTATACCCATTACCTGCATAGCTCCTTCCAGTACTCATACAAGAGGACACAACTGTCCATTTATCAGTTGTTGGGTTATAATATTCCACTGTTGACAAGTTACAGGAACCATCATCTCCTCCAACTACATACAACAGGCCATATACAGCACAAACCCCTATTAAAAAGGAAAATAGCTGCAATAAGATAGAAGTTTACAGAAAGTGCACACCCATTTGCTTGCTTACACAGTGAAATCATGCCTTCCATTTTGAGGCTTTAGTAAAGAAGCAGAAAATATTAAAGAGAGGTAGAAGCAGATACAGAACAGATACATAGCCACATTAATAGCATTTTAAAGAACAATATATCTAAACTACAGTATATACCTGCATTCCTTCTGCACATGTTCATATCTGCAACCTGCCTCCATGTATTGGTGGCAGGATCATATACTTCAACACTTTTTCTAACCAAAGGACCATCATGACCACCAACTGCATACAATAAGTTGTTTAACACCCCAACACCTGCAAAAATACAAACCACTCAAAGTCAGATAGAAGAATGGCTATGACCTGGACATCAGGGAGATCCAGTACACAGCGTATTTACAAATGTAAATCCTATTTCACAGTCAGAGTCAGGAACCCTCTCAAAAGAAATTTGGGTCAGAACATGTTAAACTAAATAAATGATTACAAATTGCTAAAGGCAAGACATTGATTAGAGGCCTTGTGTAACTGGGCATATCACAGCATACAAAGATGAGAGCTGTTCTCCAACAGAAGATTTAGAATAAGCAAAGAATAAATGTACTGAGTATCTATGAAAATACAGAATATTGGAAGTAAGCACCAATTAGAAATGATACTAAATTATGGGCTATGATCCAGTGGGTCTAATGGAAACAAGGCAAGATGATCCCTATAAATGAATCTAAACAGAGCTGGGTACAATCTACACAGCAAAAAGAAAAGAGGTGCAAGAGTGGCACTATATATCCATCAGAAGTATGTTGAAACAAGCTGACAATGAAGTTATGGAATACTTTACTGGGCATGAACATACAATGAATGAACAAACAAACAGCAAACTACAGTGGGCATCTGCTACAAACCACCAGGACTGGTGGAGAACACTAAAAATTAGTTGAACCAACTCTGAAAATACTCAAAATCCCAAAGGATTCCATACTCATGGGTTACAGAACCCAGTTCTGTGTCAAATAAACATTTTAGTGTATATTTAGCTTTATGTTAAGAACAACTTTATCAATCTATAAGGAAGGAATCAAGGAACTAGTGAAGTCAGACTGGATCTACTTCTTACTGATAAGTATAAACCAACTGAAAATGTGAGAATCCTAGGAAACCCTGGAACCAGTGATAACAGCTGCGTATTCACCACTATAATAAGAAATGGGATAGCAGAACATAACAGTATTAGCATAGTATATTTCAGAAAGGCAATTTTTTGGAGTTAAGAGACTAGTAAGTAATGTATGACAAACAGAAATATTAAAATTCACCAGTACGGAAGTTGGTTAGGGAATCCCAGGAGACAATTATGGCACAGACTGCTAAACAAAAAAGTGTAAGCTATAAGATGTGGCCAAATGTGGTTTCATAAAGAGCTTCACAAAAGATTAAGAGTTTAAAATAAAACCTATACTGCAAAAAAGGGGAAGGGAATCAAATAGAATACACAGGATCAGTTATGGCATTCAGAGAAAAGATATGGTTAGAAAAAGTTAATCATAGGTATCATAAACAGATAGTAGGAGTTAATAGAACAGAAGTACTTTATATCTCTTTTGCCTGTAAAGGGTTAACAAAATCAGTGAGCCTGGCTGTCACCTGACCAGAGGACCAATCATGGGACAGGATACTTTCAAATCTTGAAGGAGGGAAGTTTTTGTGTGTGCCGTTAGTTTTTGGTGGTTGTTCTCTCTGGGTTCTGCGAGTGACCAGACGTGCAACCAGGTTTCTCTCCAATCTCTCTGATACAGTCTTTTATATGTCCAGAATAGTAAGTACTAGGTAGATAAAGCGAGTTAGGCTTATGTTTGTTTTTTTTATTTGCAAATGTGTATTTGGCTGGAAGGAGTTCAAATGTGTATTTTGCTGAAAGGATTTTAATTTGTACTTGTACACTTAGGCTGGGAGGGAATATAGTTGAAACACCCTGTAACATATTCCATCTTAAATTTACAAAGATAATTTTTACTGTTTTTTCTTTCTTTAATTAAAAGCTTTTCTTGTTTAAGAACCTGATTGTTTTTTTATTCTGGTGAGACCCCAAGGGACTGGATCTGGATGCACCAGGGAATTGGTGGGGAGAAAGGAGGGAAAGGGGAGAGAAAGGTTAATTTTCTCTCTGTGTTAGGATTACTTTCTCTCTCAGGGAGAGTCTGGGAGGGGGAGAGAGAAGGAGAGTCTGGGAGGGGGAGAGAGAAGGAGGGGAAGGTGAATTTTCCTGTTTTAAGATTCAAGGAGTTTGAATCACAGGGATCTTCCAGGGTAACCCAGGGAGGGGAAGCCTGGGAGAGGCAACGGTGAGGGAAAGGGTTTACTTTCCTTGTGTTAAGATCCAGAGGGTCTGGGTCTTGGCAGTCCCCGGGCAAGGTTTTGGGGGGACTAGAGTGTACCGGGCACTGGAATTCCTGGTTGGTGGCAGCGCTACAAGTACTAAACTGGTAATTGAGCTTAGAGGAATTCATGCTGGTAGCCCATCTTTTGCATGCTAAGGTTCAGAGTGGGAAATTATACCATGACAATAGGACTGGAAGGGACCTTGAGAGATCATCTAGTCCAGTCTCCAGCACTCATAGCAGGACTAAGTATTATCTAGACCAACCCTGAAAAGTGTTTGTCTAACCTGCTCTTAAAAATCTCCAATGATGGAGATTCCACAACCTCCCTAAGCAATTTATACCAGTGCTTAACCACTCTGACAGGAAGTTATACCAGTGCTTAACCACTCTGACAGGAAGTTTTTCCTAATGTTCTATACCTCCCTTGCTGCAATTTAAGCCCATTGCTGCTTTTTCTATCCTCAGAGGTTAAGAGCAATTTTTCTCCTTCCTCCTTGTAACATCTTTTTATGTACTTGAAAACTTATGTCCCCTTTCAGTCTTCTCTTTTCCAAACTAAACAAACCCAATTTTTTCAATCTTCCCCCATAAATAATGTTTTCTAGACTTTTAATCATTTTTGTTGCTCTTCTTTGGCTTTCTTCAATTTCTCCACATCTTTCCTGAAATGTGGCGCTTAGAACTGGACACAATACTCCAGCTGAGGCCTAATCAGTGCTGAGTAGAGTGGAAGAATTACTTCTGTGTCTTGCTTACAACATTCCTGCTAATATATCCCAGAATGATGTTAGCTTTTGTGCAACAGTGTTACACTGCTGACTCATATTTAGCTTGTGGTCCACTATGACCCCCAGATCCCTTTCCACAGTACTCCTTCCTAGGCAGTCATTTCCCATTGTGTGCAACTGCTTGTTCCTTCCTAAGTGGAATACTCTGCATTTGTCCTTATTGAATTTCATCCTATTTACTTCAGACCATTTCTCCAGTTTGTCCAACCAAAGTGTGAGGTGAGTATCAAGGACTTTCAAAAATATACTTTGGGGAAAATATGTATTAATGGCCTTACTATATAATATAAAGAGGGACATGACCTCTGCTGAAATACTTAAATTTTCATGTTTGTCTTCAATAAGAAAACTAAAAAGGAGGGAGACTGGAGTAATTAGGGAGTAATAAAAGTCTAAAAAAAAATAGGTACCATAAAACATCACTATACCACCATTATAAAATCACATTATCCATTGCTTTATCAGTGATACTCAATATGGACTATCATTCAGGTCAGCTAATGGGTATTTTGGTTGCTATTGTTTATGGCTGCAACATCAATCATAATGCAGTATTGTGTCACTTTTCTTTCTACTGCTCTGTGATCTCACTTTAGTGTAGAGTATCACACAGCACACGTTATAAAGCTTTCAATATGAGAGGGCTTGAGGAAGGATGAGATTTTTAGCACAAATTTGAGATGCAGTCATACAGCCAAACCAAATATATAAAAAGATTGGGTTTCATTGCTAGCTCTCTGATCTAACTCCACACAACTGTAGCTGCTGGTCTTATTGTTTAGTATATTTACTTCTCAAAACCCAATCATTTACCATATTAATTTTTAATACCGCCTCCCACTCCCCTTTGGTCTATCCTTTATTATCCCCTACCAACACCCATTTCCAAGTCATACCTCATTTCTTGCTGCTTCCATCTGTATCTTCTTGTTGTCGTTCTCTTGCATTTTCTGTTCTTTTGTTTTCTTCTCCTGCCCATTTTCCTGGTCCTTGTCTTACCCTTTACCTCTCCCAAAAGACCTGGCGGATATGGGATTTAAGATCCTCATCCCTTTGTGATGCAGCGCACTCCTCTCAGCTGTAGCCAGGAGCAGATATGACTTCCGTCCTTATGCTGATCAGCTGAGAGGCAGGTGACTCTAAAGGGGCCAGGCAGCTGAAAGTCAATCTGTGTGTGAAGCCAACACAAGCATGCAGTGGGAATGGGCAGAAGTCCTTTGGGGTGACCATATATCCAGGAGGCTTAACTAAAACAAGATCAAACTCCTACTTTAATAAAACCTACTGTGACAATAGGACAAATCCCAATATGGAAACATTCTGGTAAGCCAGGATATCTGGTCACTATGATCATATTAAAATACAGCACACTAATGCAAGCAAAACTTACTTTTTTCCAAATTACTGATATAATTTGTACATGTATTTAACACTTCTTTATATATAACCCATTGAATTATGTTAGTAAAGTTTTACTTGAAGGGGATTAAGTAAAACCCTGAACCACTGCCTATTTCTAGAAGTCATGGAGAACCGAAAAGATAACAGAAGACTGGAAAAAAGACAGATGTGGTACAAAACTTGGAAAAAAGTGATCCTGGCAATTACGATCTAGTAAACTGAATTTCAGTCCTTGGTAAAATAATGGAATATAAGAGGGAAAAAACCTGAAAATTTTTAGAGCTAGATTCACAAAAGGACTCTGGTGCCTAACTACAACTTTAGGTGCCTAAATCCTAGAACCAGGTCCCATTGGGATTCACAAATCCCCAACTCAACTGCTACTGATCTGTGCAGGTGCTTATACTAGCTCAGCACCTAATTTTTTGCAACAAAAGTTTCCTAGATGCCTACGTATCTGCCCCTGCTCATGCACACTGCAGTCCACTCTTGATATCTAGTTGCCCAAGTCCCAGAGCGATGCTGTAACCTGAAGAAGAGAGGTGTTCCTCTACCTAACTCACCAGCAAGGCCCAATCTAGTAGCTCCAAGCCTGTCTGCCAGATTGGGCCCCTATAAATGAGCTTCCACAAAACAGCCAGGGAGAGAAGAAGGAACTCCCTCTTAACTTTTAGTCCAGTGGTCAGGATACCCACCTGGGAGGTGGCAGATCTCTGGTTCAAGTCCCCCCACCACCTGAGGGGAAGAAGGGATTTGAACAGGAATTTGTCATTTCTCAGGTAAGTGCTCTAACCACTGGACATTGCGATATTTTGACATGGGCTCCCTCAGTCTCTCCTGTTGAAGTTGTTCCATTGGGAATAAATTAAAAAAATTCACTGGCGCAAGGGACTGGATTCTAGGTCTTCCACATCATAAGAGTACTCTAACCACCAGGCTACAGCATCAGTCTCATGCTCATTCACTCTGGCTCCATTCCTTGAAGTGTTTATTCACAGTGGAGACACTCAGGAAACACCCCCCTCCTCAATATCTCCCACAGAGATATCTAGCATAAGAGACTTAACGTGCTGCCTTTTGTAAATCCCATTCTGAGGTGCCTCTCTCTATCCATTAATTGTATATGGTGCTAAACTCAGACTTTTGGGAATCCCAGTAACTGTCTAAGCACCTAATAAAGTTAGGAGTGACAATGCTCGGTGTCAGCATTCTTATGTTTCTTTGTAATCTAGCCACTGCTGGGTAACTGGGCCATGGGTATTAAGCAACATTAGTTTGTAAAAGCAAATTCTAACTCCCCGTTGTACCATTGGATAAAATAGACATGAGAGCAGATTGAAAAGTGAAATTTTGGTGCAATTCATCAATTACTACTCTTGTTTATGACTCAAATAACTAGCCTGCTTATATGCAAACATTTCCAATCATAAAATTCAATTACAAACTAGTGATGGCTATCACTAATATTATTAGTGCCCTTTTTATAATCTTTTGGCCAGTTTTTAATCTACCTCTCATCTCCAAGCTAATATAAAAAACAGTTACATACCTTTTGTAACTGTTGTTCTTCTAGATGTGTTGCTCATGTCCATTCCAAGTAGGTGTGTGTGCGCTGTGTGCACAATCAGAATGTTTTTCCCCTAGTAGTACCCGTTGGGACAACTGTGGAGCTCCCTGGAGTGGTGCCCTCCTGGCGGTGTATATAGGTCCCTGCCAGCCCACTGCCTCTTCAGTTCCTTCTTGCCAGATACTCTGACAGAGGGGAGGCAAGTGGATCTTGGAATGGACATGAGCAACACATCTCAAAGAACAACAGTTACGAAAGGTAGGTAACTGTTTTATTTCTTTGAGTGATAGCTCACGTCGATTCCAAGTAGGTGACTCCCAAGTATTCCCCCAGAGGAGGAGTTGGAGTTCACTGAGTTGCAGACTATAGCACAGCTCTACCAAATGAGACATTGTCTCTAGCCTGCTGTGTGATGGCATAGTGTGATGTAAAGGTGTGAACAGATGACCACATTACTGCCCTGCAGATGTCCTGAACAGGGACCTGCGCCAGGAAAGCTGCAGATGAAGCTTGCACTCTCATGGAGTGAGCTGTCCACGGTGGGACTGGCATCTTTGCTAGGTCACAGCATGCCCTGATACAAGTCATGATCCAAGAAGAGATCCTTTGGGATCACACTGGTAGCCTTCTCATCCTCTCTGCAATTGCTATGAAGAGCGGGCTGACTTCCTAAATGGCTTTGTCCACTTGATGTAAAAGGCTAACACCCATTTGACATCCAGGGAATGGAGCACACGTTCTCCGTTACTGGCATGTAGCTTAAGGAAGAACACTGGCAGAAAAATGTCCTTATTCATATGAAATTGCGAAACCATCTGTCATAAACAGATGGTTAATGGTTAATGTCTCTTTTACCTGTAAAGGGTTAAGAAGCTCAGTAAACCTGGCTGACACCTGACCATAGGACCAATAAGGGGACAAGACACTTTCAGATCTTGGTGGAGGGAAGTCTTTGTTTGTGCTTTCTGTTTTTGTTCATTGTTTGTTCTCGGGACTGAGAGGGATGGGAGGGACATCATTCCACATTCTCCAAATCTCTGAACCAGTCTCTCATGTTTCAAAATTGTAAGTAATAGTCAGGCAAGGCGGATTAGTCTTATGTTTGTTTTCTCAACTTGTAAATGGTGCTTTTGCTGGAAGGATTTTTACCTCTGTTTGCTGTAACTTTGAATCTAAGGCTGGGAGGGGTCCCTCTGGTCTATATGAATCTGAGTACCCTGTAAAGCATTTTCCATCCTGATTTTACAGAGATAATTTTTATCTTTTCTTTCTTTAATTAAAAGCTCTATTTTTATGAACCTGATTGATTTTTCCTTGTTTTAAGATCCAAGCGATTGGGTCTGAACTCACCAGGGATGGGTGGGGGGAAAAGGAGGGGGAAGGTTAATTCCTCTTTGTTTTATGATCCAAGGAGTCTGGATCTGTGTGAAGCCTCTCAAGGCAACCCAGGGAGGGGAAAGTCTGGGGGGAAAAGGAGGGGGATGGTTAATTTCTCCTTGTTTTAAGATCCAAGGGATTGGGTCTGAACTCACCAGGGATGGGTGGGGGGAAAAGGAGGAGGAAGGTTAATTCCTCTTTGTTTTATGATCCAAGGAGTCTGGATCTGTGTGAAGCCTCTCAAGGCAACCCAGGGAGGGGAAAGTCTGGGGGGAAAAGGAGGGGGATGATTAATTTCTCCTTGTTTTAAGACCCAAGGGGTTTTGGATCTGTGTTCCCCAGGGAAAGTTTTGGGGGAACAGAAAGTGTGCCAGACACTAAATTCTGACTGGTAGCAGCGTACCAGATTTAAGCTAGTAATTAAGCTTAAAAGTGTTCATGCAGGTCCCCACTTTTTGTACCCTAAAGTTCAACGTGGGGAAAAAACCTTGACACCATCTTTGAGAGGAAAGCTGGGTGTTGCTGAAACTGCATCATGTCCTAGTAAAACACAGTATAAGGGGGCTCGTATGTCAGGGACTTGAGGTCATATACCCTCCTAGCCGAAGTCATAGCCATGAGGAATGCCACCTTCCAAGAGAGGTAAAGGAGAGAGCAAGTCGCCAGGGGCTCAAAGGGAGCGCCCATCAGTCTCGAGGGCACCAGATTAAGATCTCATGGGGGAATTGGCTTTCTTACTTGAGGGTACAGTATGTCTAGCCCCTTGAGGAAGTGTCCAACCATAGGGTTAGCAAATACTGAACGGTCTATTGAGCCAGGATGGAAAGCTGAAATGTGGCCAGGTGCATTTTCATTGACAATACTGCCAGTGCCTGCTGCTTTAAATGAAGTAAATAGTCCAAGATGAAGGGAATCAAGACCTGCATAGAAGGAGCACCTGCCTAATGGAATCTGCGCACAGGAGTTCTAACAGGTTCAGCCATGGCACTTTCATGCTGTGAGATGGGGAGACTCTAGGGTGAGGTGCTCGAGGTGGCCGTGGTCCTGTGTGATCAACTCCGGAATAAGGGGCAGAGTTATATGCGTATCCACCAACAGGTCCAGCAGCATGGTGAACCAGTGCTGACGTGGTCATGCTGGTGCTATCAAGGTTAACAATGCCTTGTCTCATCAGACCTTGATGTGGACCTTGTGGATGAGTGGGAATGGCGGGAATGCATACTATAGGCACCCTTTCCAGGACAGGAGAAAGGCGTCCGCGAGCCAGCCCTGGCTGTGATTCAGGAAGCAGCAGAACTGCTGCCACTTCCTGTTGTGCCATGTCATGAACAGGTCTATCTGGAAAATATTGATGGTGACGTCGGAGTGAAGAGACCACTCGTGGCCGTGAAAAGACCTGTTGAGGTGATTGGCCAGTTCGTTCAGCGAACCCGGAAGATACGAGGCCTCCAATTCTATCAAGTGGGTAATGCAGAACTCCAACAGCTTGAGGGTTTCCTGACACAGGGGAGAGGAGTGAACACCACCTTTGGCTTATATAGAACATTATACAGAATATTGTCTGTCAGTACTGATACAAATCTGCCCTATAGATGGGTTTGAAATGTCTAGCAAGTGAGGTGCATCGCACACAGCTCCTTGACGTTGATGTGCAGCGAAAGTTCTGTCTGGACCACAGATCTCGAGTCCTGAGATCGCCTAGGTGCGCTCTCCATCCCATCGCTGACACATCTGTGACTAGTGACAGCGTTGGCTGAGGTTTGGAGGAGGGTATTCCCGCACATACTGTTTGTGGGTCCCCACTATCATAGGGACTCGAGAACCTGGGAAGTAAGAGTGACCAACCTATATAGATGGTCTTGGTTTGACTTGTAAACTCAGGCTAGCCATGCCTGAAGGGGACATAGCTGCAGTCTGGCATGCTGTACCACAGATGTGCAAGCTGCCATATGCCCAAGCAATTTTAAGCAATTCCATGCAGTCATGCTGGGAAATCTGTTGACATCTTTTATGATGGCATTCATGGGAAGGAAACAAGCTTCCTGAAGAGAAGCCCTGGCCAGGGTGGAATCTAGGAGAGCCCCAATGAACTCTATCCTCGAGTGGGGGTTATGGTTGATTTTGCCATGTTCAGGATGAGGCCGAGCCTGAGGAAAGTCATGCGCACAACGCTCATGTGATCCTCCACTTGGGCCCGAGAACGACCCTTGATTAGACAGTTGTCCAGCTACGGGAATACTTGAACCTGTTATTTCCTCAGAAAGGCTGTCACGACTGCCATGCACTTGGTGAACACTCAAGGGGCTGCCAATAGGCCAAAGGGGAGGACTGTGAACTGGTAGTGGATGTTGTTGACCACAAATCGAAGGTATCATCTGTGGGATGGGATTATGGACACGTGAAAGTACATGTCCTTCAAGTCGAAGGCAGCGTATCAGTCCCCCAGATCCAGAGAGGGAACGATGGAAGCCAGGGAGATCATGTGGAACTTCAAGTTCTTCATGAATCTGTTGAAGTTTTGCAGGTCTAAAATGGGCCTGAGC
Organism: Gopherus evgoodei; assembly: GCF_007399415.2. NCBI lineage: Eukaryota > Metazoa > Chordata > Testudines > Testudinidae > Gopherus > Gopherus evgoodei. Next base: position 75,927,354 of record NC_044326.1, read on the forward strand.
CCACTCTTGGCCTTAGGAATTAGGAAATAATGGGAGTAGAACCCTTGCCCCTGAACTCCAGAGGAACTTCCTCTACCACCTCATGTTGCAAGAGCATTTGCATCTCCTGCACTAGAAGGGTCCCTGAAGAGGGACGTGGAGGGTGGGTGGAAAGGCGGGAAAGAACAGAATTGGTAGACTATCCCAATTCTACAGTGCTCAAAACCCATTGGTCTGAGGTTATTTGAGACCAGGCAGAGTAGAAATGAGATAGATGATTCACAAAGAGAGGGGAAGGATCCGTGATTTGGGCTGGTGCTCCATCCTCAGGTGCATTTTCAAAAGTTTGGTTTTGAGGCCGAGGGCTGTTTTGCCACCGCTTGGCTGTGGCCAGAGGAGGACTGAGCAGAGCGCCATCTGCTACTCCTTCCCCGCTTCCTATTATAATCTTGTCTGAGAGGAACAGAGTAAAAGCGTGGGGGCGGGCTGAGGTTTGAACAGCTTCTGCTGGGGAGTTGCCTGCGAATCTCCAAGCCCAGAAGCCAAGAGTCTCTTTGCTCTGAGAAGAGCCCAGAGCAGTGAAAGGGAAGGTCCTGGATAGTATTCTGACCTCATGAGGGAGCCCTGAGACCTGAAGCCATGAGCTGTGCCTCATGGCGATGGCAGTAGCCATCATGCGGGTAGTTGAATCTGCCGAGTCCAAGGCGGCCTGTGGCGAGGTCCTTGCGACTACCTTGCCTTCCTCCAAGACTGTGCCAAACTCGGAGCAGGAGTCTATGGGGAGCAATTCCTGGAACATGGCCAAGGTATTCCAGGAGTTGTAGCAGTAACGGCCCAGGACCACCCGCTCATTTGCTATACAAAGCTGGAGCCCCCCAGTGCAGTACACTTTCCAACCAAAGAGGTCCAGCTTCTTAGCATCTTTGGATTTGGGGGTAGGCCCCAGCTATCCCTGCCGCTCCTTGTGGTTAGCCACCTCCACCACCAGCGTACCTGGCTGCGGGTGGGTAAAGAGCCACTCGTACCCTTTCGATGGCACAAAGTATCTGCATTCCACCCCCTTGGCCACATGGGGGGACAGAGGCGGGTGTGTGCCACAACACCTTAGCGGTGTTTTGGATAGTCTTGGGCAATCTTACCCTTGAAGGTCCTTTAAGGACCAGAATGTCTACCATTGGATCAGTCTCCTCAGAGACCTCCTCTGCCTGCATATTTAGGTTCTGGGCTACCTTGCTAAGCAAGTCCTGACATGCTCTGAAGTCTATAGCAGACAGCATAATAGGGGAGGAAGAGGATGACGCCCTTGGGGGCACTGTGTCTTCTTGACCCTCTGGCTCACAAGAGTTGCTCTGAGTGGCAACACCTTGAGCAGCACAGGGGATATCGTTGGTGCCTGGCACTGACCTGGCACCAACAATATCCCCTGTGCTGCTCAAGGTGTCGCCACTCCTTCTAATGGGGAGACTCCTTCTAATGGGGAGACTCCCGGGTTACCGAGGTGGCTGAAGGAGGGATCCGAACCTCTGAGGCCATTGACAGGGATCTGGAGCCTAACCCCTGGGCTTGATGGTAGGCCCACGATGTCCAAAAGCGCCACTGGGATGGCCCCTGCCACAGGCACCACTTGACCTTCATTCTGCCTCAGATGGTGCTGAGAACGGTACCGGCTAGCCTAGAGACATAGAAGTCTGCCTCCGACTCCGAAGAATAGTCCGATCTCAGTGACCAAGGCGGTGCAGACTGAAACAGTGCTGGGGAATGGTGCCGTGGCGAGAATGATCGGTGCCACAACAATGCTGGCTTGCCTTGAATGGCATAGTTCCTCTCTGTAAAGTTGGTGCCAGTGCCAGAGCAGGGGACTGTGCATTCATGGTGATCAAGTCCCCTGCCATTTCAAATGTGTCTGGTGTGGACAGAAGGCCTAGGTCATCCTCCAGATCCTCGTGCACTAGGGAGTCCACCAGGACCAGACTCGACAGACCTCCCCGCAAAACTGAAGTCAACAGTGCCAGTATAGATGGGGCCTAGGCTGAGTGTCCTGATGCGGGACGCACCCCACTGGTACCTGCTTGCTCCACATTCTGTCTGCTCTTTTCTTTTTATACGGCACTGGCGAATGGGAATGGTGCCTTGTGCTGGCACTGGAGGTCGTCTTCGGTGCTCGGGAATTGTGGTGCCATTGAGATTCCTTAACTGAGTCCTTACTCGGTGCCGAAGCCTCCCACATCAAGGCCAGCGCGTTGTGCACCGAAGTACCGAGCGCGGAATCAGATGCTGCCTGGGCTGTCTGGGGATGAAGGGCCAACTCCATTAAAAGGAGCTTCAGCCGAAAGTCCCGCTCCTTTTTAGTTCTGGGCTTGAAGCCCCTGCAGATCTTGCACCTGTCGGCCTGGTGTGCCCCTCTCTGGCACTTCAGACAGGAGTCATGTGAGTCTCCCCTTAGCATGGGCTTCAGGCAGGATCCACACAGCTTGAACCCTGGAGGCCAAGACATGCCCCAGTCCCCGGTGGGAGCAAAGCTAAAACCTAACTACTAACACTAATACTAACTACAACTTTTAAAATTATTTACAGAAAAACAGATAACAGTCCACGAGGAAATCGCTTGCTAAATGTGAGAGAGAGAAAGTGTTATAAGAACAGGAGTACTTGTCACACCTTAGAGACTAACAAATTATTTCAACATAAGCTTTTGTGGGCTACAGCTCACTTCTTCGGATGCATAGAATGGAACACACACACTGTATGTATAAATATCTCCTGTCTGTGTGTTCTATTCTATGCATCTGAAGAAGTGAGCTGTAGCCCACGAAAGTCTATGCTGAAATAAATTTGTTAGGGTGCCACAAGTATTCCTGTTCTTTTTGCTGATACAGGCTAACACGGCTGCTACTCAGAAAGTGTTATATAAAGCTGCTCAATCCAGATGAATGCGATTGTAAGATTTGTAACTTTTCAGTCATTGCTAGTATGATCATTAAATTCTGTAACCTTTTGGCAAACTTTGTAACTTTAGTTATTGTTAGCATAGCCTTTTAAGTTTTGTAACTTTTGCAAGTCATGTAACCTTTTCAGTTAACACTTGTATAAACCTCCAAGCTTTGCAATATTCCATCATGCAATCAGAGAGAGTGTGAACAAGGGAATGTATGTGAGACTGGGCGGAGAGGAACTGTAAGGAGAAAAGAGCCTGGAGCCAGGTGTGTCTGATGTAATCTGCCCTGAGAAGGCAATCATGGGGTGCTGTAAAGAAAAGAAGAACCTGGTATGCATGAACAGAATAACGCCTGGACATGCAGTTAGTGACGGACACAGAAGGGAAACTCAGTGTACGTGACAGGAGCCGCCCAGTTCCAAAAAAGGAAGAAGGCATACACACAAGCCCCCTGCTTCTTGACCTGCTTGCTGTCCTGGATCCGTGACTGCACGTGGACACACCAGATCTACTATACTTTGGCTTCTTGGCTCTCTCTGCTGTCTCCGGTAACTCTCCGCCTGTGAGAGTATGTGGGTGCATGAGGGTCTGAATGCAATGAATGTGTGCGTGCATGACTAAACTCCATTCCTTTTCTGTTTGATCGAATAACAGCATTTAATAAAACCAATATAAGTGCAACCCTGGGTTGTTTTCTAGGGAAAACTGCTCCAACGACCGTCACTGGCAGTAAGAAAGAACTGAAGAGGCAGTGGGTTGGAAGGGACCCATATACACCGCCATGAAGGCACCACTCCAGGGGCTCCACAGCTGTCCCGATGGCTACCGCTAGGGGAAAAACCTTCCAGAAGACTGCACACATGGCACACCCACACTTGGAATTTACATGAACAATCACTTGAAGAAGTTTAGTTAGTAGTATTTTATGAGATACTAAAATGCTTTACAAAGAATCCAGATATCACATATATAGTGATTCCTTGATGCACTAATTTTGTAATTTTAGATTAAAAAAAAATCAAGTTACTTTAGGCAAGTATGATATAAACAAATCAAACTCTTGTTATTTTTTTAGCTAGAATTACAAAATAAGTCTCCCAAGGGAACTCTGTAGATAAAGTATTTGGATTTTAGTAAATATTTTAATACAGTGTCATGAATTACTACTCAAAAATAATTAATTTGGATTGGACTTAAGTACTGCTACATAGATTAGAAACTTGATATAGTTCAATAAATAAAGATAGAATAAATGAGAGAAGGCAAGGTGTAACATTGGAGAAGTGGTAGAAAATGTATTGGGGTGCATCTAGGAATCCAAGTTCCATTAGGTCTTATTTACAGCAATATTTCTTCTGTTCATCAGGAAAAGGAGAAAGCAGCACATTAATGCAAGTCCTGCTGGATACTAAATTGAGTATGCCTAGAAACACCATGGAAGACATCCAGAGTACAAAGGGACCTGAAGAAGTTAGAAATATAGGCAGAGACATACCAAAATTAAATTTGATTTGGAAAAGATCACATGAAAACATCTGGAGAAATAAACTACTATTCAATAAGTTGGAAAAACCTAGAATACCAAAAGACAGAGATGACAATGATCAGCAAACTAGACTTGAGTTCCCAATTTAACAAGGCCTTAGGAAATACTTCTACAGCCCCAAAATGGCCTTAGTATCATCTAAATGAACAAGAAGTGGATGTCACTCTGGCATTTTGAGTTATATTTAAAATAAAAAACACACACATAGCTCTTTGCGAGATTAGACTTAGATTACTGTTTTAGATACTAGGCACTTCAATACCAGAAAGAAAAACTGAAGGGAGTTCAAAGGAGGATACAAGAGATTTACTTATGAAGAAAGATTAAAAGTGTACAGCCATGACTAAATGATAGGGCATGGCACATGATAACCTATACATATTTGAAAGGTGTAAACAACAGGTAACGAGGGGGTTATTCAGGATGAAACAAAGGTTGTATACGTAAAAGTAACAGGATTAAACTAAGGAATGGAAATTTAAGGACAAATATAAGGAGAACACTTCCTAACAGCGAGATAAATTAGACTGCAGAACAAGTCTTTCAAAGGAGGTGGTGGAAGCCCAATCACTTTGCACAGGTCAAGTTAGACTGAAATCCCTATTAGAGAAAGCAATCCTCCACTGACAAAGGGATGACCTAGATGACATAGGCCTCTCTCATCTGATTTCTGTGATTCAATGAGCTGCTTAATGGAGCTTAGTTGGAAATGTAAAAGCACTGGATGTGACGTTCCATGCAGATTACTCCATATGATGATATCAAGAAGCCTAAGAAGTCTAGTAGGTAAATATGAAAAGGTACAAAACAAGGGGGAATAAAACCCCTGCACAGTTAATATTTGCCTAACCTGTATGGGACACTTTTGCATTTGTAACCTGCAGTGCTTCTGTCAACTGCACCGTACAATAAAAGTAAATATTCTGAAGTGTCCTATTAAAGTCAGCCTGTATTTTATATTTTAAGGAATAACGTGTTTCTGTGGTTGCAATATAATTTGCTTTCATTTTGTTAATTCTATTCACTCACCTGCTCCACTCCGTCTAGTGCTCATTTCTGCAACATAGGTCCATTCATTTGTACTAGAATTATAGCATTCCACCGTACTAAGGCACTGACGTGACGCCCCATCGTAGCCACCAACAGCATATAGCATACCTAGAAAGGCAATCGCCAAGCCCCCCGCCCAATATACACAGATTAATCTAAGTATTTTAATACATATACACAGGTATGTAGACTCTGATGTGCTACATATATGCAAACAGGCAAAACATCGATTGATTTACACTCTCTAAATCAGACTATGAAAAACAACAGTAGAGTGGTTAAGGGGAAGGTCCTACATAAAAACAATTAGCCAAAAGTACTAGTCTCTGGTCCCTGTTATTTTAAGTTGATGTGAGTTTCCATGATTCAGCAACTGTATGAACAAAAAATGTTGGGTTGCTCAACTGAAGTACCTGGTGCCACTCACTCTGATTTTAATCAAAAATTCCACAAAGGCGAACTATTTCAGGTGTGTGCAGCACTGAAAGCTAGCCAATTCCTTTCTTGGGAAATTACAGGGTGGAGAATTTTTCTATAGGTTAAATTTTCAGAACAGGGACAGCAAGAGGCTCCTGTGACAGTGCACTCCATATGATTTTATTAAATATGCTAATGAGTGTGAATATAACATAACTGGAATATGCTTCATGCAAAAGGTCTCTTGTAAGGTATCATTCTAAAGCTTATAATCTACTGAGTGTAGTCATACCATTTGTATAAATGTTATCATTCTTGTATATGAAACTAGAAATATGAAATATAACTCTGAGGTCCTATTGTAATCTTGCGAAGTGTGGGCCATTAATGGTGGTTTGGAATCTTGATGGCTCCCATTAACCAGGACAATTGACTGTAGATGGCTCCATTTACTTGCAAGCTTTCCTGTGAGTCAGACCAGGAAGAATGAAGACTTGGAGTCTCACAGGACATGTGACCATGTCACCTGGTACTCAAATCCATCTTAAACCTGGTGCTTTTCCATTAAGAAAGAGGGATGCGGACCCAGAGACAAAAGATTCCCAAAGCTATAACGGGGTGGAACAGAACAAAACAGGTGGCAGTCAGGAGAAACGTAGCTACAACCTGAGCTAACAAGAACTGTACTGGGGAAAGGACTGGGCCCAGACTAGGAAGGAGTCAGTCTGTGACAGAAGCTTATTGGAATATCTCTGAGGGTGAGATTTACCTATATTCAGTTTCCTACTGTATTTGACTTATACTTATGTGCTTTATTTTATTTTGCTTGGTAACTTACTTTTTATATTTAATAGAATCACTTTTTGCTTATAAATTAACCAAGAGTAAGTAATTAATTCCTGGGGGAGCAAACAGCTGTGCATATCTCTCTATCAGTGTTATAGGGGGTGGACAATTTATGAGTTTACCCTGCACAAGTTTTATACAGAGTAAAATGGATTTATTTGTGATTTGGATCTCACTGGGAACTGGGTATCTGGATGCTAGAGACAGGAGCACTTTCTAAGCCGTTTTCAGTTAAGTCTGCAGTTTTGGGGGGATGCGGTTCAGTTCCTGGGTCTGTGCTGGAGCAGACTGGCCTGTCTGGCTCAACAAGGCAGGGTTCTGAAGTTCCAAGGTGCCAGGGAAAACGGGCTCAGAGGTAGTCTCAGCACATCAGGTGGCAGTCCCAACAGGCTTTCTGTGACCCAACCCGTCACAGCTCCCATACCATTAAAAATACACCTCTAACAGAGCAGCTCAAATTTCTGTGTTACATCAATGAAGAGTTATCAGAGAGATGACTATCATATTGCATCAAACTTTGCTAGCTTTGTTTGGAAGCATCAAATTATTAATGTATGGAAATTTTTCAGTTTGCTTTAGGTGTACTAGGCCAACTATTTAACAGATGGTTTCCACATTACTTTGTGCACACTTCTCTGCAGGCAACTTTAAGTACTATCACTTGTGTACAAAACAATGGTTTGACATATCCAAATGAGAGTACACAAAGAAGCTCAACTTGAGGCTGAGTTGAAGTCCCTTTGAAAACGTGGCCCACAGTCTACCTTTTTATCAGCTTCAGAGCACAGAGCTTCTGGATAGCCCTTCACTTCTGGGTTGTATCCTTATTAATTCCTCAACAGGCAGGGTACAAATCTGAGTTCATCTCAGGACCAGTCAACACTATTTTAAAAGTGTATTCTAATATTTTGTTTTAAATAAAATAAACCATAACAAAAGCAGTTTCTACTAAAAGATGTGCCAGTGATAGTGGGTGAATATAACCATCTACATGTTTCTTAAAGGCCATCTAAGATGGGGTAATAAACTAATCTCCTAGTCTAATGACCAAAATATTTCCTATTCTCAGATGGCTTTTAAAAAGCAATTACAACAGTTATGCCATGTCCACACGAGCTGAATAACCATGTTCACAGAGGAGTTTTGAAAAAATATAAACAAAGTTTAAAGTCTGCTCCCCAATGTGGCAGAAAATAGCATACATGGTTGTGCTAACTTTTTCCCTACTTGCAGACATAAGGTTTTCTCTACTTGTCACTGACTGAATGTGTCACTAATCTATCCTTTTAGTTGAGAATGTTCCATTCCCTACCCCATTTTTTGAACACTAGCAGAGAGAAAAGGCAGAAACTTTCAGAACTGTATTTGTCTTATTCTCAGTTAACAACAAAGACATTTGGATGTCTGCCATCACTACTAGACTGCTATGCAAAAACTCTTCCATTCTATATATTTATTGTACATGTAGTATTTGATTGAGAAAAATAAATCTTACAAATGTATAGACAGTGACACAGGCAGGACAGCTAACATTATCAGATGACACAAAAACTTACCTCCGACAACACCTACACCAACACTACTCCTTCTTGTGTTCATTGGAGCTACATGAAACCATTCATTAGTCTTCATATTATAAGCTTCTACGGATGATAAACCTGTTTAAACAGAACAAATCTGTGATTGACATCTTCACAGTATCCAGTCTTTAGAAATTCTCTGTGCTAAGATTTGCAGTCAAGTTTTTTTCTAAGAACAATTAATGGCTATTCATGTGGCCTGGGAAGTATTATTTGGATAGCCCACAACATACTGTGATGTTTGGAGAAGGAATGGTGAATAAAGTCTTTGTAGAGAGTCAGAAATATGTCTTCCTTTCTTTTTTTAAATGATGAGCTATATGGTACAGTCTTCTGCTCACCAACACTTACATGTACATACATACATACATACATACATGTGCCCATCGCTTGTGCGCGTGCACACACACTTCATATGTCACTAAGACTTAGGAATAAGTGTGCATATTTACATTACAGAAAACATACAGAGAATCTATTCTACGTGCACACAGGAAGGGGGCTCCTAAGCTCAGTTCTATCATGAGGGAGTTGTCAGAGTACTGTAGTAGGACAGTGAGGAGGAAATTTGGCTCTGCAGTGGCTCAGATACTGTTGAGTCCTTTTGAACCTGCACTCTAGCAAGTGGGGGTCCAGATCATTGCTCCCACTTAGTACATGATTTGTGAATGTTCAATTACACAAAAGGCTAGTTGTCTTTCCTGGTCTTTTTCATTTGAAATACCAGGAACAATATCAAGATGCGTAAGTAAATCGGACAGGATTATTTCAATAGTAACTAAAACTGTAATAACCAACACAGTAGTATTTAAAGATAAAATACCTGTACTCCCATCAAATCCTCCTACAGCATATAAGAGCCCATTTAATACAGCAGCTCCCAAGGTGCTTCTCCTATCTTGCATATTAGCAACACTGGTCCATTGGTCCTTCACTGGATCATAGGAATCGACTGTGCGAACTCTTAAGGAGCCATTGAAACCACCGACAGCAAAAACCAGTCCACCCATGTACACCATGCCTTGAAAAAACAAGAGTTTACTTTTCCTTACCACTGACTTTTTTCTATGTTCAGGGCATCAGTGTTTAATAAGTAACCATTTATAATACAGATGCATTATACACCTCTACCTTGATATAACGTTGTCCTCGGGAGCCAAAAAATCTTACCGCGTTATAAGTGAAACCGCGTTATATCAAACTTGATTTGATCTGCTGGAGTGCGCAGCCCCCCTCCCTCCGAGTGCTGCTTTACCACGTTATATCCGAATTCATGTTATAATGGGTGGGGTTATGACAAGTAGAGGTGTATAACCAGATTTTTAGTGACAATTTATTCAGTTTAAATGTTAAATTTTACATGACATTAGCGCAAAAACGCTCTGCAGTCTGGATTTATCTCTGCTTACAGCTCCTCAGGTGTATTACATTCAATGCTATTTTAAACAATATTTTTACATAACGGTTCTCTCCATATTCTTTAAACATAAAATGATGCTCATCACTGTAGTATCTGAACATCCTATATACATTAATGGATTTATCCTCAGTATCATTGCAAGTTTCATTTTACAGATTGGGAACTGAACCACAAAGAGATAAAGACCAAATTTTCAAACTTGGGTGATCTAAAGTTAGGCATCTAAATCCATATTTAAAAAGTAATTTAAGTAAGTGGCCTGAATTTTAGAGGCGATGAGCACTTTCAGCTCCCATTGAAATCTATGCTCAGCACTTCTGAGGGCATGTAGAATAAGTAGTAAAGAAAGAAGCAGCATGGTTTCAAATATTGCTGTAGACAGAGCCCTTAAGTTACATGTCACATACCTGCTCTACATCTTCTGGAAGGCAATTCAGCCACCTGATGCCAGCGCTCTTCTTTAAAGTCATAGCATTCCACACTGCGGATGGCCTTTGGTGCTTGTCCTCCAACCACCATCATCAACTGCAAGGGGATCAACAACATTTACTGCTTCTTTGCACATATGGGAATATTTGAAAGGCTTTAAAGTGCTAAAGAAAAACATTTCTCTGTACAGCCAATAATCAAAAGATGTTTCATTCAAATATATGCCTAATATCTTACAAGTCAGGAAAAAATAAAAAGATTTCTGAAACATGCAATTTGTGATCTTTCCAGCAAAGGCAGTATTTGAGGCAAGACAGAAAGAAATTCAGGCCTTGTTATACATGCTGTATGGGAAAGATTCAAATTGCCCTGGCCACACAGGAATAAAAATAAGATGCAATGGATGTAGTTTAATTAGGCCACAACTTCAGTCACTTCATATATCTGGAAATAAATCATACAGTGCAGGTCATCATTCTTTCCTTAATAATTTCCACCTATTTCAGAGGTCTGCTGTCAGACATTCCCCTTTCCAAACTGGTTCCAAACTTATTGCTGGGACCCTGCCATGCTTCTCTCATATGAAGGTTAAGAGAGGGTGAGGGTGGGTATAAAAAGGTGGAGCTGTCTCCTCACTATACCAGAAATTAGGAGTCACAATCTCCTTTTTCCCAGTTTCCTTAGGTGGTGCCTTCCTCTAAATCCACTTCCAACTCCTGATTATCAGTGAATCAGAACATAAGAACAGCCATACTGGGTCAGACCAAAGGTCCATATAGCCCAGTATCCTGTCTTTCGACAGTGGCCAATGCCAGGTGCCCCAGAGGGAATGAACAGAACAGGTAATCATCAAGTGATCTATCCCCCTGTTGCCCAGTCCCAGCTTCTGGCAGACAGAGACTAGGAATACCATTGCTGCCCATCCTGGTTAATAGCCATTGATGGACCTATCCTGCATGAATTTATCTAGTTCTTTTTTGAACACTGTTCAGAGCCCCTCTGTAACAAACCCTGCACAGGACACCTGCTATACACTAAGTTGCAACATCCTGACCTAACCTTACCTACCCCACCAGACATGCTGCAGGGAAGTGACAAAAATCCACCCTGCACTGGCCAATCTGGCAGTGAGGGCAAAATTCCTTACCAATCCCAAAAGAAAAAAGTGTACTAGTGCAATGCCAACAGCAGATCATAAAAATCTGGTTAGACTCTGATCCCATGTGTTGGGGGGTAAATGATGTGGATCGATGACTGATGGGAGAGTTCCTTCCAGAATGCATGGGGTATAAATATCTCCCCTCCCTCCACTGCACATGGTGGGTCACTGCTCCACCTGGTCTGGCCACTTCCTGTTCCCCTTGAGGCTCCACTTAGGTATGACTCTTTTTCCCCCCCTCATAAGCCAAGTGCAGTCAGGACTCTGGAAAGAGCACCGTCTTCTTTTCTTCCACCCACCCAACCATCACATTCAGTTGTGGTAAGCACATTCTGCAGGAAGCTGAAGATAAAAATACTCTGGGAACTTTTGAGGAGGGATTCTGCCCTCAAGTGTGAGAATCCAGCTTCTAGATGAAGTCAGTGAGGACTGTGAATGTGCACCTGAGAGCAGAATCTAGCCTTTGATTTGGTCCTCTTGAGGGAAGACTAGTTGCAAAGCTTCACTGAATATGCAGAAGTCAGAGGAATGGCATTGACATCTAGCTCCTATTCTGCCACTGCTGAGTTGGAATAATAGTACTGTGATCAAACTTCTTCTGTATTTGGGTGAAAGAGGAGAGGAGCCTAGGTATTTAACACAAGTACTGTTAGTTGAAAACAAATGAGATTATTTAAAATACTCCAGAATTAGACACAACCACATAATTTTATCCAGGCTTACATTCCCCGCTCCCACCCCAGACCCATAACTTCAGTTCCTAAGACGCTACAGCAGCACCATAACTTCTGTGGGCTCAAAATAGTACAATTCTATAACATATATTCCTTGAAGAGCCAAAACAGAGACATTTATGAGCTTTATACTCCATAAGAAGTTTCTGTGTCAGTCAGTTTAGGATCTAAGCTGTTACCATGTTGCACCTTTCTCAATGGTGAACAATTCTAGTAGGAAGACTGAGTAATGGAGAACCCCAGTTACAGCCCAATCCAGTGTTACACTTTCATCCCAGACTTTAGACAAAACTGAATATAAAGAAGGCACCAAGTTAGAAGTTAAAGAGAGGTCTTACCTTTGGAAGGCTTACAGGTGTTCTCATTCTGGTTCGAGTACTTTTCATCAACGCTCGTTGCTCAGTTGGCAGTAAGTGATACTTCATAGCTTCAATGAGGTAATCTTTACATGCACTGCTGTTCTTTACCAGCGTCTCCTCTTCAACTCTCTGTGCATTAATGAAAGTTTGACAAGGCCTCAACATTTTAAAGTAAAACACAAATCACAATTTGAAATGAAATAAACCTACATTACAGGGAAAAAATAAAGCACTGAATTAGTAGATCATACCCAAGCCAGTTAAAGGCTGGAAACACCATGATGTTGGTGTCATAAAATTTCTTCCCAGATCTGGACCTTAGCGTCCAAAATATGGGTGTTAGCATGAAAACCTCCAAGCTTAGTTACCAGCTTGGACCTGGTATTGCTGCCACCAGCTAGGAATTATACAGTGCCTAAGCTCACTGTGGTCTCCCCAAAACCTTCCCTGGGGGACCCCCAGACTCAGATGCCTTGAGTCTTACAAGGAAGGGAAATAACCCCCTCCCCTTGTTTCCTTGTTCCTTCCTCCCAGGCTCCCCTCCCTGGACGACCCTAGGAGATTCCCTGCTTCCAGTCCTGGAAACACAAGTACCGAGAGATCTAATCTCTCTTCCCCCTCACCCAGAGGGTATGCAAAGTCAGGCTTAGTAAATCTAACACAAAGAGATTTTCCCCCTGACTTCGTCCTCCCACCAATTCCCTGGTGAGCTGCAGACTCAATTCCCTGGAGTCCCCACTAAAGAAAAACTCCAACAGGTCTTAAAAAGAAAGCTTTATATAAAAAGAATGAAAAAGGACATAAAATGGTCTCTGTAATAAGGTGACAATATACAGGGTCAATTGCTTAAAAAAAAAGTGAATCAACAGCCTTATCCAAAAAGAATACAATTTAAAACATTCCAGCAATTACACACATGTAAATACAAAAAAATATATAAACCTATTGTCTTACTATCCTTGTACTTACAACTTGGAAACAGAAGATTAGAAAGCCAGGAGATAGAAAGATCACTCTCAGAGCCGAGAAAAGAACAAAGAACTCACACACAAAACTTCCCTCCACCCAGATTTGAAAAAGTTTTGTTTCCTGATTGGTCCTCTAGTCAGGTGTTTCAGGTTACTGTTGTTACCCCTTTACAGGTAAAAGAACATTAACCCTTAGCTAACTGTTTATGACACGCCCCCCAAATTGCAGACAGTGGGGAACCTCACTGGCGGCGATTTCCTCCTAGAACTCAAAAATAACCAGATTAATACAACACATGCACCTTTACATATACCACTAAGTATATAACTAACAGACTTCTACATTTTAAGAACACTTTTTAACTACTGGATTCTGGGAAACTCTCACGGGAGAGAGCATCCGCTACTTTGTTAGAAGCTCCTGAAATGTGCTGAATTTCAAAATCAAAATCTTGGAGAGCTAAACTCCAACGAAGAAATTTCTTGTTGTTCCCCTTGGCAGTATGAAGCTACTTTAGCGCAGCATGGTCAGTTTGTAGCTGGAATCGCCGTCCCCAAACATATGGGCGTAGCTTTTCCAGGGCGTACACAATGGCATAGCATTCCTTTTCACTGACTGACCAGTGACTTTCCCTCTCAGACAGTTTCTTGCTGAGAAACACGACAGGATGGAAGTTGTGATCCGTTGCTTCCTGCATGAGAACTGCTCCTATACCACGCTCAGATGCATCTGTGGTTACTAGGAATGGCTTGTCAATGTCCGGGGCCATTAGCACAGGGTCAGACATGAGCGTTGCCTTAAGTTGGGTAACGGCCTTTTGACACTCATCAGTCCACTTAACTGCATTCGGCTTCGTCTTTTTGGTCAGGTCGGTCAGTGGGGCAGCAATTTGGCTGTAGTGTGGTAGAAATCACCTGTAATACCCATCCAAGCCTAAGAAGGATTGGACCTGTTTCTTTGACTTTGGGACAGGCCACTTTTGGATAGCATCCACCTTGGCCTGTAGGGGGTTTATGGTTCCTCGACCCACCTAGTGTCCCAGGTAAGTCACTCTGTTTTGGCCTATTTGACACTTTTTGGCCTTAACAGTTAGTCCGGCCTGCCTGATGCGCTCAAAGACCTTTTCCAGGTGTAGTAGGTGTTCGGGCCAGGAGTCTGAAAAAATGGCCACATCATCGAGGTAGGCAACTGCATATTCTCCCATTCCTGCTAGTAGACCATCTACCAGTCTCTGGAAGGTGGCGGGTGCATTTCGAAGCCCAAAAGGAAGGACATTAAATTCATACACCCCTGCATGGGTGACGAATGCTGACCTTTCCTTGGCAGGTTCATCTAGTGGTACTTGCCAGTACCCCTTGGTTAAGTCTATTGTAGAGATGAACTGGGCACGTCCCAACTTCTCCAATAGCTCATCGGTGCGTGGCATTGGATAGTTGTCCGGACGAGTTACCGCATTTAGCTTACGGTAGTCCACGCAAAAGCGTATTTCCCCATCTGGTTTATGTACCAGAACCACTGGAGATGCTCATGCACTGGTAGATGAGCAGATTATACCCATTTGTAGCATGTTCTGGATCTCCCGTTCTATAGCAGCTTGGGCGTGAGGAGACACCCGGTAGGGTGGGGTTCTAATTGGGTGAGCATTACCTGTGTCAATGGAGTGGTATGCCCGTTCACTCCGTCCTGGGGTGGCTGAGAACAATGAGGCAAAGCTA
The DNA here is from genome assembly GCF_007399415.2 of Gopherus evgoodei. Taxonomy (NCBI): domain Eukaryota; kingdom Metazoa; phylum Chordata; order Testudines; family Testudinidae; genus Gopherus; species Gopherus evgoodei. The sequence goes on from NC_044326.1 coordinate 75,942,492, forward strand.
GTGCACAGCTGCTTGATTTGTTGCCGCTGCAGACGTTCCAGGGTGGTTGAGAGGTTCATCTCTTCCACGCCACCGTTTTTTTTCCCTTCGTAGTAGACACCTTCAGGCCACTCAGCATCATCTCCCTGGACTGTAAACTGACAAACCTGTAAGTCTCTGGAATAGAAAGGCTTGAGAGAATTAACATGGTACACTCTGGGTTTTAGAGAGGAATTGGGAAATGCTATGAGGTAGTTAACAGCTCCCAGGCGCTCTTGGACTGTGAATGGTCCTTCCCATGATGCTTCCATCTTATGGGCCTGTTGCGCCTTCAATACCATAACCTGGTCTCCTACCTTGAAGGAACGTTCTCTGGTATGTTTGTTATACCAGGCCTTTTGCTCTTCCTGAGCATCCTTTAGGTTTTCTGAAGCAAGGGCTAAAGAGTGTCGGAGGGTGCTTTGTAGGTTGCTTACAAAGTCCAGAATGTTAGTTCCTAGAGAAGGCGTAAACCCCTCCCATTGCTGCTTCACCAACTGTAATGGCCCCTTAACCTCGTGACCATACACAAGCTCAAACAGTGAGTACCCTAAACTGGGATGTGGTACAGCCCTGTAGGCAAACAGCAACTGCTGCAACACTAGGTCCGAATTATTGGAGTGTTCGTTGACGAATTTACATATCATAGCCCCCAAAGTTCCATTAAACCTTTCCACCAGGCCATTGGTTTGATGGTGGTACGGGGTGGCAACCAAGTGGTTCACCCCATGAGTTTCCCACAGTTTTTGTATGGTCCCTGCCAGGAAATTAGATCCTGAATCTGTAAGGATGTCGAAGGGCCAACCTACCCTGGCAAAAATGTCTGTTAGGGCCTGACACACAGCGGTAGCCCTGGCGTTGCCTAGAGCTACTGCTTCCGGCCATCGGGTAGCAAAGTCCACTAAAGTCAGTACGTACTGCTTTCCTTTGGGCGTCTTTTTTGGGAAAGGACCCAGAATATCCACAGCTACTCGCTGAAATGGGACCTCAGTTATGGGGAGTGGCTGGAGAGGGGCCTTGACCTGGTCTTGAGGCTTTACCACTCTTTGGCATACCTCATAAGACTGGACATCCTTGGCAATGTCCTTGCCCATCCCATCCCAGTGGAAGGACTTCCTCAATCTGTCTTTGGTTCTGTTCACCCCAGTATGACCACTGGGATGATCATGGGCCAAGCTTAAGAGCTTCCCCCGGTACTTAGTTGGAACCACCAACTGTTTTTGCGGCTGCCACTCTTCCCGGTGTCCACCAGAAAGAATCTCCTTGTATAAAAGTCCTTGGTCTATAACAAACCGGGATCGGTGAGAAGAGCTGAGAGGCGGTGGGGTGCTCCGTGCCGCCGCCCAAGCTTTCTGAAGGGTGTCATCTGCTTCCTGCTCAGTCTGGAACTGTTCCCTTGAGGTTGGGGTCACCAGTTCTTCCTCAGACTGTGGACTTGGGCTTGGTCCCTCTCGAAGCGATGTAGGTGATGGGGTTGTTTCCGTTGCTGGTGAACCGCTCTCCGCTGGTGCACCTGAGGGTATTTCAGGCTCTGGCGGAGCCTTTTGGGTGTGGCTGTCTGTTGCTTCTGCCAGTTCTGGCTCGCTGGCGCCCTTTGGCGTTGAGTTTGAAGATGTGGTTGCAACTGCTGGTGCTGGTTGCTGTTCCAGTTCCGGGCCTGGGACTGGAGGTGCTGTGGCTGTTTCCGTTGTTGGCATGGAATCCGGGTCCACTACCTCTGTCTGGGTCTCTGGTAACACAGACGGGTTTCCTGTGGACTGCTCAGGAACAAGAATGGGTCTGGAAGCTTGCCTGGTTTGGCTGCGTGTAACCATTCCCACTCTCTTGGCCCGCTTCACCTGGTTGGCCAAGTCTTCCCCCAGTAGCATGGGGATGGAATAATTGTCATAGACTGCAGAAGTCCACATTCCTGACCAGCCTTTGTACTGGACAGGCAGTTCAGCTGTAGGCAAGTCTACAGCTTGTGACATGAAGGGGTAAATTGTCACTTGGACCTTTGGGTTGATGAATTTGGGGTCTAAAAAGGATTGGTGGATAGCTGACACTTGTGCCCCTGTGTCTCTCCACGCAGTAACCTTCTTTCTGCCCACTCTCAAAATTTCCCTTCGCTCCAAGGGTATTTGAGAGGCATCTGGGCCTGGGGATCTTTGGTGTGATGGTGGTGTAATGAACTGCACTCGGTTGGGGTTCTTTGGGCAGTTGGCCTTTATATGTCCCAGTTCATTACACTTAAAGCATCTTCCAGCTGACTGGTCACTGGGTCAAGGTGGGTTACTGGAGACTGGTGAGGTGGAAGAATAGGGTGTCTATGGCTTTCCTTGGGTTGTAGGAGGGGTCTTTGGCTGCCCTCGGTTGTAGGGTTTATTGTCATTGTGCCCCTGGGGCATTCATTCCCCTTGACAGTAGCTTTCTTGCTTTCTGCCACTTCCATCCATCTGGCTCCAATCTCCCCTGCCTCGGTGAGATTTTTGGGTTTTCCATCTAGTATGTACCGTGTTATGTCCTCAGGAACACCATCCAAGAACTGTTCCATTTGTATGAGGAGGTGCAGTTCGTCTATGGATTTAACATTGGTTCCTGATATCCAGGCCTCATAATTCTTTCCAACGTAGTAGGCGTGTTTGGGAAATGACACATCTGGTTTCCACTTCTGGGTTCTGAAACGCCGATGGGCATGATCCGGGATTATCCCCATTCTTAATCTGGCCTTGTTTTGAAACAGTTTATAATCGTTCATTTTCTCCTGAGGCATTTCAGCTGCCACCTCTGCTAAAGGTCCACTGAGCTGTGGCCTCAATTCCACCATGTACTGGTCTTCAGAGATGCTGTATCCAAGACAGGCTCTTTCAAAATTTTCTAAGAAGGCCTCTGTGTCATCACCTGCCTTGTAGGTGGGAAATTTCTTGGGATGTGGAACCATAATTGGCGAAGGGTTGTTAGGATTGGCTGGAGCATGCTGCCCAGCCTGCGCTAACTCCAGTTCATGTTTTCTCTGTTTTTCCCTCTCTTCACTTTCTTTTTGTTGTTTTTCCATTTCTCGGTGGTAGGCTGCCTCTTCTTCTGCTTGTTTTATTTTGTGGGCCACCTCTTCTTCTTGTAGTTTTCTGTGGTGGGCTGCATTTTTGGTGTCTTGTTCTCTTTTATGGGCTGCCTGTTTGATCTGTTCTTCTCTTTCTTTCAGCTCCACCTATTTTTCTCTTTTTTCCATTTGTCACCTGTGGTCTGCTTCTTTGAATTGTCTCTCCGCCTCCATTTTTGCCTTGGAAGTCATGGATCTTGTTTTCTTGTGTTGGGGTGCCCTCCGGTGTTTATTGTCTGAACTGCAGGCTCTCTGTTGCCGCCTGGGGTCTGCCTAGCAACAGTGCCTTTTTTTCTTTCTTCCTCTAGCTAATCTTTTAAATGTAAAGTAAACCAGAAAAACCACTTTATTTGCATGTGTATTGTGCTGGGTACTTGACTGTCAATCGGAGTGCTATTGTGTACAAAAGACCCTTTGTCACAACTTAATGGTTCCTTGCTTAATATGCAAGCTACTGTCAGGAGAGAACAGAAAAAAAAATTCTCTCTGGTTCCTTTTAAAACCAAACCCTCTCTGCCTAAAAGCCCCTAGAGGAGAAAAGAAAAATATAATATTCCTACTGGCTTCTGGATTCTATCTTTTCCATAACGCTGCACACCATGTCATAACATTTCTTCCCAGATCTGGACCTTAGCGTCCAAAATATGGGTGTTAGCATGAAAACCTCCAAGCTTAGTTACCAGCTTGGACCTGGTATTGCTGCCACCAGCTAGGAATTATACAGTGCCTAGCTCACTGTGGTCTTCCCAAAACCTTCCCTGGGGGACCCCCAGACTCAGATGCCTTGAGTCTTACAACAAAGGGAAATAACCCCCTCCCCTTGTTTCCTTGTTCCTTCCTCCCAGGCTCCCCTCCCTGGATGACCCTAGGAGATTCCCTGCTTCCAGTCCTGGAAACACAAGTACCGAGAGATCTAATCTCTCTTCCCCCTCACCCAGAGGGTATGCAAAGTCAGGCTTAGTAAATCTAACACAAAGAGATTTTCCCCCTGACTTCTTCCTCCCACCAATTCCCTGGTGAGCTGCAGACTCAATTCCCTGGAGTCCCCACTAAAGAAAAACTCCAACAGGTCTTAAAAAGAAAGCTTTATATAAAAAGAATGAAAAAGGACATAAAATGGTCTCTGTAATAAGGTGACAATATACAGGGTCAATTGCTTAAGAAAAAAAAATGAATCAACAGCCTTATCCAAAAAGAATACAATTTAAAACATTCCAGCAATTACACACATGTAAATACAAAAAAATATATAAACCTATTGTCTTACTATCCTTGTACTTACAACTTGGAAACAGAAGATTAGAAAGCCAGGAGATAGAAAGATCACTCTCAGAGCTGAGAAAAGAACAAAGAACTCACACACAAAACTTCCCTCCACCCAGATTTGAAAAAGTCTTGTTTCCTGATTGGTCCTCTGGTCAAGTGTTTCAGGTTACTGTTGTTACCCCTTTACAGGTAAAAGAACATTAACCCTGAGCTATCTGTTTATGACAGTAGGTATGCCAAGTCCCTAGGGAAAAAAAATGGGAGAATACAGACCCCTCTAATTATTAAATGGAATATATAATTTTAGGCAATGGCAAGTGTTTTTAGTCATTTTCCTGATGGTCAAGCAGATTTCTAGTTTTTCCAAATCACAATGTGAGAGGCTCAGATAAAATGAACTATTTGAACAAGAGGATCCCATTAAACAGAAAATCAATACAGAAAACAAGCAAGAAACAGAGTGAACAAAATTTAGACCACCAAAATGACCTATATTTGTTCTTTACAAACGTGATCTGATCTGGAGAACCACAAGCTTCTTAGAAGGTAAAGAATACACTTCAGCATTTATACTCAACTCTGTTGAGTTTTCTTCTGCTGTTGACCAAGATGCCAATTACCTGTGATAAGCATCTTAACAGTAATCAAACCTTATGTTCAAAATAACCGTACAAAACTGGCAAAACTGTGGTATATCTAAACTACATAAAATAGACTTCCTTTGACACGGAATTCTACATATTTAAAAATGATAGAACATTAGCTACCATGTACTAAAATATAAAACATTAACTTTTAACCATTAAAGTCATGAAAAGAATCACTAACAAAAAATGTGCTATATAAGGGATTACATTACAAAAGGAAGCCCAAATCTAAAGTCAGATTAATAATCACTTATTTACAATATGTATTAAGGGAGCATTCATTTGAAACTATTGGTATAGCATTGCATTTAGACTAAAACATAATTAAATTACTCTGATGTAAATCTGGCTGTTGACAGACAGGATCACAGTAAAACCAGTGTGCGTAAATTCTTGCTATAAGTCGTCTTCTTTTTGCTTACCTGAACTAAATATTCTCGGGAAAGTAAAGGCAGCCGCACATGTTCCATCAAGCGTGCCATTAGCTCCTGCCTCACATCTTTGTCATGGTTTACCCATGCTATCACTGCTTCAAAAACCTTGCAGAAAACAAATACATGCCATGAGTCCCCACCTGTTTTACAAATTCATCAGTATGAAAGTACAAGTGTGACCCCAAAGCCAATTTTCACTTGAACCAAAGTTTCTGAAGCATAAAAATAGGAGGCCACATAAACTGGCCACTCCAATCCTTTCAGCAGAGTTATCCTATATAATATCCCTGTGAGTATGTGAGCCAATCTCTTTTTGAATACATACTCTACTGGTTCCTCAATGAGAACTCCTAGTGGATTAGGACACTGTCAAATTACTCTCACTATTATGAAAGCTGTCAACAAATCTAATCTGAACTTCTCCAATAGGAACTAATTTAGTTAGTGCTGTAAACTCAATAAAAGCCTGCATCTAAGTAAAGATATTTCCCCACTCTACTTTTTCTTAAGGTTCTGAAGTCCATAACTACCATTCATAACTAATTCCCTTGCGTCTTTACTGGTGTCATCACACTTGACTCTCACTAAAGTCTATAACCAACCAACTTGGGCAAGGCAAGTGTGATTTCTCTCCCACTGCACAATACTTCACTGTTTCTATAAAATCAGAGAATTAAAACTGCGTCTTTCTAGAGACAGACATTTATATATTAAAAAGTAATAATAATAATAATAATAGTAATAATAATAATAGGAGATATACCAATCTCTTAGAACTGGAAGGGACCTTGAAAAGTCAAAGAGTTCAGCCCTCTTGCCTTCACTAGCAGGACCAATTTTTGCCCCAGATCTGTAAGTGGCCCCCTCAAGGACTGAGCTCACAACCCTGGGTTTAGCAGGCCAATGCTCAAACCACTGAGCTATCCCTCCCCCCAAGCACTTGTGTGGGAAGAGAACTAGACTTTCACGATACCATGGGAATAACAACATGGCATCAGTTCTAAGAGGATGGCTGTGCCTCCTATGCTCACAAGGGCTTCAAAATGTTTTTTAGTTTATATAAAGCATGTGTGACCATTTGGCTATACATCTTGTGTTCAGATATGCTTATATGTGTTAAGTGCGCCTGAACATAGGGATTTAGCCTTCTCTTGAACAGATTTTATGGGCTGGCCGCAGCTCTCCTTAGAGAGATAAGCACATTATTAATGGGGAAAAAAACATTGTATGTATATGTTCAAAATGAAAATATTTGTAAATCAAATTAGTTAGGTATTTGTTAAGGGCTAATTGTTGGTCCCACTGAAATTAGTGGGAATTCTGCCTTTGACTCCAATGGAACCCAGGACCTGGCTGCCTGTGAAAACATAAAGATACCTTAAAGATGCTTTGGCCATACACAGCTATCTAGCAATCTCTTTTGCAGCCCTTCCCTACTCTTTAATTTTTTTAAATTGGGACACTTATCTCCTAAATCTGAAGACCAATCTAGCTTGACAGCTGTCCACTCTGGTACCGTTTACATTAGAAGTATTAGGTATATAAACTCTTCAAAAACACTATTTTGCCCAGCAAAATTAAAGCAAAATCCAATTTATTGTATGTCCCCTTGTTAGCAGATTACTACATGCACACTGCTGCATTAACACATGTATTAATTGGTTTACCCCAAAGCTGGGAGCTTTAACTTTTTAACTGTGAGTCAACTGGTTAAATGCATTCTTAGAATCCTTAAGAGCTCAAATCTGTCAGGGGATTAATTTAAAGGTTTAACACCTTGACAGCATTTCTGTAAAAACTTCCTTAAGTGCAGAGAACACTATGTATGTTTAACCAAGTAAACCATTTTACTGAGGGATTAACAAAAAAATCCATCCAAAAAATTATGTAAAATCTGAGAAAAATGGATACTTTTTTTGTCTATCCAAAAAGAAGAAAGGATAGATGTATCTTACCTTTTCCTCTGATGCAATTGTAAGTTTGTCACTGGATATTAAACTGCACACCTGTTCTACACCAAGGTTGAGGAATTCTTCACTAAGTATGACATCAGAAAAATGCTGTTCTGTTTAGAAAAAAGTTCTCTTTAGCATACACCACTGAGTTTAGTTTATAAGCAGCAATAAAACAATAGCATGAAAAGCAAGATTGATTTAGCATATTATACGTGGGTAAGTCTATAAACAATACCTTATTTTACAATATTCTCTAGCATCTCAAGTTTTGATCGTTGCCTTCACACAAGCAGAGCAGGCAACTTTTATATACATTTTCAAAGAGGCAAAGGTTATTTTTAAAGTTAAATGTAAAAGTTTCATAAAAATAACTTTTCACATTTTACAGTAATGACACTGAAAGCTTGCATTAGAAGTAATTTTCATAGTGATTAAAACAGATTTTTTTCACTTTAAGATATTCTTTGAAAGTCAAGTTGGCACACCACTTGCCCATAGGGAATTCCTTATTTTAAGATCCCTTGTTCATATTTTGCTAGTTTTATATTGGAAGGTGTACACCAGTGCTTCAAATACAACATGAATATGCTTTTATAGATTGTTTGGATATATACTTACAGCCTGTAGTACAATCCTCAACATTAATAGTAATTTTGCACAGTCAGTATTCTAGAACTGATCTCAATGACCTGCATCTGAAGTGTACTTCAGCAAGCATAAATAATTGAATTACTTTGCACATCTATATTTCCTTTCAGAGCATCTCTAGACTCTTAAAAACATTAAATTAAGCATCACCCCAGGAGCAACTCATATAATCATTTTACAGATTGTGAACTGAGGCACAAAGAAGATAAATGACTTGAGCAAGGTCTACAGTGAATCAGTGGCAGAGCCAGACATTTTTTTATTTATTATTTTTAATAGGCGCCTGCCTCTCACTTTAACAATTAGAGCATGTTACATCTAAAAGCGTTCAGTTTAAGGAAGTACTTGACTGATGCTGGTTTATTCAGCCTCACTCTGGTCATAACTGTCACCTCTGGGTCTAAAGTGACATGCATGGACTGCTTAAGCAGATGCAGCTTAAGCTATCTGGCCCTGGACTTGTGAATCTTGGAAAAGAAGGTTTGGCACACAGAGCACTTATCCAGGATGTAGCACTTTCCTAAGCAGAAGAGGCATCAGCTGTGTCCCTCCTTCAGGATTTGCACCCTGAAGGTTTGGACTCTGCCATGAGCTGTTGTGGTTGGTACTAAGTGCCTTGTCCCTCTGTGTGGACTGGGGGGCTGATAGATTTTTTAAAAATATCCTTTAGAGCAAAAAAGTGAAAAGATGATATTATTCACCAAATGGCTTGAAAGAACTGGTTTAGAGTCTTGGAAGTGACATGGTTGCTTATAAATAGGCATAAAAGGTAGCCTCGTGGTTATTAACTGGAATTTTTTTCTCATCACGTGTCTCATTACAGACAAGAGGCAGTTTGATGTTAGGAATTTAAAAATTTACTTTGAAGTGACAGAAAAGAAAAAGACCAGCCAGCAGTAGACAAAACAGATTAAAACCAAAGTAATATTTTTAAAGCCTTTTCCAGTATTATACAATATAATACTTCATGCATGACATACACTACCACAGATAAAGATGTTTAAGACCAAGAGTTATAAAGAATACTTAAGATTTCTAGGTTGAGAAGCCTGATTTTTCAGTAAAGCACATATATGAGTCTTCAGTAACTCCCTATGCAAAAATCTTTTGATGAATATTTAAACTGATTTTAACAAAAACAAGTGATCATAAAACATAGGAAATGCCATACTGGATCAAGACATCTAGTCCACTATCGTGTCCCTGACTGTGGGAGCATCAGATGCTTCACTGGTCGGTTCAAGAAACCTCAAAATAAGATGTGAAATAATCTCTGCTCTCCCACTCCCTCCCTCACCCCACCACTGCCCACATTTGATGGTCTCACCTAATCTCCAATGGTTAGAGACTGGTTTAAATCCAGCAGCATGCAATTTTACTTCCCTTCTACACTCTTTAGCATTGGATAGTCTTGTTATAGTTAGAGTTATCATCAATAACAGCATCCAATCCCTCTTGGAATCTTCCTAAATTCTTCACCTCAATGACACGCTGGGGCAATGAGTTCTGCAATCTAATTACAAGTTGAGTAAAAAGTATTATCTTTCATCATCTAAATTTGCCATCTCTCCATTTCATTGAATGTCCCCTAGTTCTTGTGATATGAGACAAGGAGAATAGACATTCTTGATCTACCTTCTCTATACCATTCATTATTTTATATACTTTTTTCATGTCTCCTTTTATTCTTTCCCTAAGGTAATCAATGTCTCATTGTACCAGTGTTCCCATTCCCCTTATCATTCTCACCACCCTTCTCTAAACCTCCTCTAATTCTGCAATAGATTTCTGAGATGGGATAATCAGTTACACATTACTCTAGACAGGGCAGTAACATTAATTTATACAACAACATTAGAATATTATCTCTATTATTCTCCATCCTTTTCTATATGTAGCCTAACATGGTTTGCTTTCTTGACTGCACCAGGACTTTGAGCAGAGGTCTTAGCTGAGATGCCCAAAATGATGCCCAGTTCCCTATCCTGAGTTGATACAGTTAATTAAAATCCGTAAGGTGTATGAGTATTGAAATAAGTATATGTTCTCCACACACACATCACCAGTAAATAGATGAACCAAAATAATTGCATGAGTTACCCTGTATGAACAATGTGTGTCACTTAAAGCAGTAAGCATGACAAGGCGATTTGAAACAGCTCCTTTGCTTGCAAAGTATCTTGTTTGGATTCAAGTAGATATTTCAGTGAAAGTTTCCACTCCCAAGAAAATCTAACCTGCAAATCTAGGAGTAGGCTCGAAAGCAAGCTGAAAGATTTACCTTCTAAGTAAAATAAGGGCATGGAGGAATTTCCCAACTCTTATGTTCTCTTTTTAAGACATGTAGGGATATGTTCAAAGTTAACAGAATCTTAAGACTTCCTAGAGAATGAAAAGAGTTGGCAGCCAAGGCCAATTGAATGAACTGAGGCATAAGCCAGTTGTGGAGAAGCACATAAAACAGATAGGCAAGAAGCAATGGAATTTCAAGGGAGAGGAAGGAAGCAGAGCAGGAGAAGTGACTATCCTTAAATTAATCTAATCCAGTGGTTCTCAACTAGTGGCCCAATCCACACACAGCAGCGGCCCATGTGACATTCTCAGGGCCATACAGGTATCATTGGATGCTGACCACATAACACATCATGGGGTGCATATACGGCCCACAATGGTAACTAGGTTGAGAACCACTGATCTAATCCAATCCTTAAAGAAAGTTTAGGTACAGAAGCCCTGGTTTATCCTTCCCTAATAAAACCAGTCAAGATATTTAAGGATCCATGCAATTCAAGTACCCAATTTATTCTATAAACAATAGTAAACCATCAATTTGTAAACACCTTTTTAACAAGTGATTTGGAGTTATGCCATACCATAGATTTACTTAGTACTTTACAGAATAGGAAGAGACATGTTCCTTGCTCAGAAGAGATTGCAATCAGAACAAAATATCAAATACACAAGATGAGCACTCAGGAAACATTATCTATGAGAAAAATCAATGAAGGAAGGAACCTCAAGGACAGAAACAGATTCTAGAAAGGAGCTGGACAAAAAGAAAGCAGGGGTTTGAAGAAGTGGAAGACTGTTTAAGCCAGGGGTAGGCAACCTATGGCACGCGTGCTGAGGGCGGCACACGAGCTGATTTTCAGTGGCACTCACACTGCCTAGGTCCTAGCCACCAGTCCAGGAGGCTCTGCATTTTAATTTAATTTTAAATGAAGCTTCTTAAACATTTTAAGAACCTTATTTACTTTACATACAAGAGTTTAGTTAAATATTGTAGACTCATAGAAAGAAACCTTCTAAAAACGTTAAAATGTATGATTGGCACGCGAGACCTTAAATTAGAGTGAATAAATGAAGACTCGGCACACCACTTCTGAAAGGTTACTGACCCCTGGTTTAAGCAAAGGGGTTGGCATGCGGTTATGCACAAAATAAAGCATAAAGCCAAAAATGAGCAGGTGAAGGCCACAGTGAAAAAAGGAAAAATGAGAACAACCAACCCACAAAATAGTCAATAGCTACAAGGATTCAGGTTCTTGAGTGCTACTGGTAGCAGAGAAAACCTATGAACCTGCAGTCTGATGCACTAGAGACAAAGGAGAACTTCATCACAGCAGGTGGATGCCTGAATAAATTCTAGTTACCAAAATAGGCTAAGCTGTTATCTGCTGCCTCTTTAGAGTTAGACGGTTACCAAGGAGATCCTGTTAACTGTTTGATTCATATCCTGTTAGCAGAAGACAAGTGAAATTGCAGGTAAATGAATTATTGTAATGAGAAATCAAAATAGGGAAGAACACAGTAACTGAACGGGATCACTTTTAATAGCTCATCAACAATAATTTATCTAAAGACAGTACAGTGTTGAAGGTAGAATACATAACTGCCTTCACACAGTATATAATGCTTAAGAAACCTCTTGTGTACTGCTACAACCAACCAGTCTGTACACTTCACATTAACTAACAGAACCACAAGAGGGACAGCAGAATCTTAATTTGAAATTAAGTGAACAAATATTTCCAACCCCATCCATTAAAAACTAACGATCCGTACTCCAAAAATGTGATTGTATTAAAGTTTGTGATGAAATATTAACGGTTGGGGTCTTTTGATTTGCCTTCTGGTTTTGAGTCCTTAGGGTTCACATTTTCAAGCTTCTCTCCACAACCACAAGGGCCAGAAAAGCACCTTACTTTTTTTTTACGTTTTTATTTTTTAATATAAAAGCTGAATTTCTCATGTGAGCACATAATTTCAGGATCTGAGGCTTTTTAAACACCTAATATCACAAAACAGGCAAAGCATCTGCAAGAGCTGGTAACACTAGTGATCCTAATCTTACTTCAAAGTGATATTCTACACCTCTGTACCACTGCTGCATGAAACGACAACTTGGTTGTGGTTTGGTTTTACCTGTTTCACGGTAAGGTTTACCTCAATCTTCTACTCTTCCAGGTTTCCCAGAAATTCCTCATTCTAAATAGAGTGGCAAATAGAAATGGCCAGAAATTTTCCAATGGAATGTTGTTTCATCTGAAAATGCTGACTTGTTGACATTGAAATGCTCCATAGAGATGTGCTGATTTCAATGAATTTCCATTCAAAAACTGCTCTAGTTTCCTGCCAGCTTCCCTAGCTCTCTGACTTGCCTGGGAGTCATCTGCCCCAGGAGCTGGAAGAACCACGCTCCCAAGTTCCCAGCTCCTCAGCAGTTTGTTTCGTGGACTGCTACAGAGCCAGGGCTTCCAACTCTCTGTCAGCTGACAGGCAGAATTTTGTTCTGAAATTATTAAATGTTTCAATTTTTTAATGAATTTTCTTCACATTTCTGCATCTGAGAATTTTGAAATTTAAGGTTTTTATTCCAAATCAGTACAAACACAAAATCTGAAATCCTCTACAAAATGGAATTGCTGTTCTCCACCCAGGTCTAGTGGCAGGTACTCTGAGGATAGCCTCCTCTGAAGTATTCCATTAAACTGGGATTCTTCAAGAACTGCCTTGATTTGAAGCGCATCAGATCCAGAGAGGAACCAAGAGGAAGGGAAAGAACAAGAAACTTCTAACAGAATGCAAGGGGGGAGCAGCTGAACAATTGGGAAGTATAAAAGCTGAAGCTGGAGAGAGTGGAGCAGGGAACAAGGATGAGAAAAGAAAAGTCAGAGAGGAACTGAAGCTGCTACTAGGCTCCCACCTCTTCCTCACATTAACTGCTGCAGACACTGCAATTTGCCCTGCATATTCTACATCCAGAGGCAGCAAACAGCTTTCCTGTTACTGGTAGTAATGTCTGACCTGCTGTCCTTAGGAATGCGGACATCAGCAATCTCACTTCCCATGAGAAACTGTGTGTATGAAATCTACACAAGAAACAGATTATGCATCAAATATTTGTATGCATGAATCAATTAAGTATTAATAATACATTCATTGTAAACATAAGGTTAGACCTTCTTGATTTTGTGGTACTTGAATTTTTTTTGCTTATGATTTGACTAACTACTACTTTTCTGTATGAATATTTAATTTAGTAAAGATCTACTGAAGTTCTCTTGGATGAAAACTGATTTGCAGAATCTCTGTGGGAAGAGCAGTTTGGAGGCTAGTATAGCCCATCTGCTGCTTAGTTTATGAAAATTACTGTCTGTCCCCTAAATTTGTCTCCATCTGCGATCTGCTGTTCAGGACAGCATAGATACATGTTTTACCATTAAATAGATTTCAACCATTTATGGCTATTTTATATGATTCTGTAGTTGCCTTCAATTTCTGAAATATATTTTTAAGATGCATCAAGCTTATTTAAGATTTTGTAGATCTTCAGGAGACTTCACACAAAAGGGTCTTCCCCTCACCCCATCCCCACCTAACATCCCAGCAAACTTGTCAGAAGAGGACTCCTCACATGCTAGGACATACTTCAGTCCTTCCAGAAGCATAACCTCTTACTAATAACAGTTTGCTTTATATATATTTGCATTAAGAGTTTAAGAGAATGCTATGTTAATGCTTCTCAAACTATAAGGTGTACTCTGTGCTGGGGATCCAAAGAATTGATCAGGTGGGCAAGGGCCAACCTCAATTATTCCCCAGAGCCTAAACTGTCATTTAAAATGAAGTCTCTAGCTGTTATACGTATAAAGAAAACCTTCAAAATGTGAAATGAATATAGCTGATATTGTGGTGTCTCACTGTAGTAGTAGAGAACATGAAACAATTGCTCAGAGGACTGAATTATTAATTTCAATAGGAGCTAACTCAGATGTCAATGATTATAGTTAATATCTATGTTTAAAATACGTAACTGCTCAAAGCACGTAGGAAAAAAGATCTACATGAGAGTTGTTGACAGAGCGTGCATGTGTGGGTGAGAGGCGTGCTGCACAGAAAATACAAAAAAAAAGGATATATTATCGTTTCCTATATCTCATACATCTCTTGGCCTGCGCTGCTTCCCCCAGCCCCCATTGGCCTGGAACGGCGAACCACAGCCAGTGAGAGCTGCGATCGGCCAAACCTGTGGACGCTGCAGGTAACGAACTGTCCTGGCCCGCCAGCAGATTTCCCTGACAGGCCGCATACCAAAGGTTGCCAATCCCTTTATAGATCATGAATTAAATCAACTGAACCACATTGCTCTTCAGCAATCGTATGGCGTATCAATGGACTACTTGCACCCATTGGACTCACCTCTTCTAAAATGAAGATGTTGCCAATATCATGGGTAATACCACAGCTTTGATACCTTTGCCCTTTTTCATTTTGATAGAAGACCCTTTTTTAAAAATCCTAGATTTGAAGATTAAGCAGTATCTTCAGTTCTTAATATCACAGTCACAGCAAATGAAGAGTACAAAAACTGGTGAAAGTTTGTCTTCAAAATAATTATCTGAATGTTAGGCTATTACCATAAAGGTACAAAAAGGTTTAGGTGATAGCCTAGCTGATGGTCATACACTAGTTAAGCAATAAGGTAATTTACTTGACTTTTTTATGTTTAAATAACTGCATTCTGGAACATACTACAAAATCATAGCAACAAGGATAAAAGAAGCATAGCAACAGAAATTACGGCTCAAAATAGAATTAGAAAAATGTTTTTGCTAAAAGGTGTCCTTTAAGTGAAGTGTACCAGACTTTACACAAGAATACTGTATTGAGAAATACACTTTTTCAATTCCATTCAGTGATCACGAAAAATGGCAGATTGAGAGCACAGGAATCTGAAGTGTTTTGACCTAGAGAACTGGTACAAGACAGTATAGAACATGCTGCAACAATACAAGCTTCTCATATTGCCCTTCCAATCCACTTAATCCCTAACCTGGAATGGACACTCTCCAGGTGAGAAAATCATTCAGTCTGAATAGGCATTCACTCCCTGATCTCCGCTGAAAATGCCAGCTAGCTTCAGGAGTCCATCTATTGAAATCTCCCTTCAGCTACATTCTTTGATTAGCTAATAGGGCTCATAAAAGAGTGATGAATTGTTTCCACAGAATTTACTCCCTAGCCCAGTGATGGTTATGAGAGTCTGATTAGGAATATATTCTGGATCTCCAGCACGGCTGTGACCAACTAATGGTCAGATTTCTTTACTGGAGAGAAAATTTTGGTGCAACAGACATTAACTCTAAGTGGTTTATACCTAGGTCAGCTATTTTAAAAAATACCTCACCATATATGTCATTGTGTGAATAAAGCAATTTCCTGGGGGTGCCATTCAATTTTAGTCTTATTGTTACTATTGAAAATTTCTAAAACAATTCTACTTTTCAACCTCATCTCTCCTCTGCATTAGATCAGGGGGTGAAAAGAAACTTAATCTAATTGTTTATAGTTGTAATATGCTATAAACTATGACAACTGTTAAACAAGAAATAAGATAAGGAGCTTGATATTTCCCACTACAGTAAAGCCGCTGTGTGATATTAGTGTCATTGCACTATTTTATTTTTAATCTGGATAATGGCTCCATTTCCTGTTAGATGGTTTAAAGAAAAGAATGTTAGAAATGCAGAATAATCAAAGGACATAATATGAAGAACTGCATTAGCTATTTCACTGCTATCAATGTAGAGTATTTTCAGGCTCATAAAAATAGTAGTATAAAATTTAAGTGAATTTTCATTTGTTGATACCAAACATTTGAACTTTTACCAGTGTTTATTCTAATGAGCAATGAAAGTAAGAATTTAACTACTACAACGCACAGTTCTGCTACAAATACTCAATAGCTAACATCTAGGGCATTTCTGTGCATGGTTAAACATTTTTCTGTCAGTTAGCAACTTTGTATATGAAATAGATCATCACTTAAAAGAGTGACTTTTCACTCTGCATCCCTATCTAATGCCATTCCCTGCTCCCTTAGAAAAGCAACCACAAAGACTGCAATTTCTGTAAGGGTGGAAGAATAGGCAGTGTCTTTCAGGATGCCAAAATAGCTCTGGTGAGGCCTCAGCTGCATTAGTGCGTCAAGCTCTAAGCATCAGACTTTAGAATAGGGGTCGGCAACAATTCCGAAGTAGTGTGCCGAGTCTTCATTTATTCACTCTAATTTAAGGTTTTGCGTGCCAGTCATACATTTCAACGTTTTTAGAAGGTCTCTTTCTAAGAGGTTTTTAAAATATTTAAAAAGCTTCATTTAAAATTAAATTAAAATGCAGAGCTCCACCTCAGACCGGTGGCCAGGACTCGGGCAGTGTGAGTGCCACTGAAAACCAGCTCGTGGGCCGCCTTCGGTTGCCATAAATTGCCTACCCTGCTTTAGAAAGATGAGGAGAAACTGGAGAGAATCCAGAGGAGAGCAACAAAAATGACAAGAGGTTTAGAAAACCTGATCTATGAATAAAGGTATAAAGAACTGGCCATATTTAGTCTTGAGAAAACTAGATTGAGGGGGGACTTAACAGTCTTCAAATATGCTAAGGGCCATTATAAAGAAGACTGTGATCAATTGTTCTGCATGTCCACTGAAGACAAGACAAGTAACAATGGGCTTAATCTGCAGCAAGGAAGATTGAGGTTAAACATTAGGAAAAAACTATAAGGGTAGGTAAGCTCTGGAATAGGCTTCCAAGGGAGGTTGTAGACTTCGTTCTCCCGACTCTGAAAGAACTGAATTAGACCAGGCACGCCCAATCAACCAATTGAGCTGCAAGCAGAGTAGATTTAGGCTGTGTGGAAGAACCTTGCCTGTGAAGGAACAGGCAGGGCTTCTATAATGCCAGGAGACTGCCAACAGTATAGTGAGACGGCAGGGATGAAACTACATTCTCTTTTCTTGAGGTAAAGGAAAAATAAATAAAAGGAAGTTCTTCTTCATATAGCACACCATCAACCTGTGGAACTCCTTGCCTGAGGAGGTTGTGAAGGCTAGGACTATAACAGGGTTTAACAGAGAACTAGATAAATTCATGGAGGCTAAGTCCATTAATGGCTATTATCCAGGATGGGTAAGGAATGGTGTCCCTAGCCTCTGTTTGTCAGAGGGTGGAAATGGATGGCAGGAAAGAGGTCACTTGATTATTACCTGTTAGGTTCACTGCCTCGGGGGCACCAGGCACTGGCCACTGTCAGCAGACAGGATACTGTGCTGGATGGACCTTTGGTCTGACCCAGTAAGGCCATTCTTATGTTCTTATCCTTACATGTCATTGGAGCAGCCAGCAGGGTACAGGAACTACGCAACATGTCCCCAGTGTGCTTATAGCAATTTTAGAGGCAGTTGTAAAAAGAAAGTTCCACTTGTACAGCTGATGCAATCATAGCAGTAGCAAGCACATCTGCAATGAGGCAGCTACTCAAGTGAGCAGCATTTGCCTTAATGTTAATTTCAGAGAAGGCCAGCAAAAAGTTTTGCTGTGCCCATTCCTGAACATAATAGATTCTTCTTCATAGTGCCCCAAAACTGGCTCAGTTAACTAGGGACTTGGATGAGCCCAAAAATGTCCCTTCCAATTTATCAATCCAGTGCACAAGATAACCCTGAACTACAATGATTCCAAGCTAAGCGACTCTCTTGCTGGGTCACATGTTTCATGGTTCTGGTCCTGACAATTACAGAACATGAAGATGCACGTCCCCTTGTGCCCACATAACCAATGTTTTGGCCAGAAGACTTTTTCTTCCTGTGATAGATGTTATAGATCCCACTATACTTTTTCAGAAAAAGTACCTATCTCAAGCATCTTGGTTAAATGTTAGGGGGCATACTAGAAAAAGCACCTTCCTAAAAAACAAACCAACCAACCAATTATAAAACAGGTTATTTTCTGTACCACGTTAGACTTGCCTGCATACGTGTTAGCCTTGTTCAATAGATCTGTGCATGCATGCATGTCAGCAAAAGCACGAATCCCTAAGCAGTTGATAGGATGAAGCTGGGATTCTAAAAACTCACAACAAGTCCTCTTCACATCCTGCAACTGTAATAGACCAGCTGCTGGGAGAAGTACCTGTAAGAAGCAAAAACTAGTTAATATTCCATCTGATTTTATGCTATAGTATTATGACAACATCTAAGACAAAGCAGAAAAATATAAAAATTTGACAACAATGGAGAAAGGAAAAGTATCAGAACTACGAGAGTTAGAGCTAAAAAAATCCTACTAGGTCATTCCGATTCACCTCCCTGCAAACATACATTTGTTAGTGTGAAGTTTAGTTCTAAGGGTCACAAGTAGTGGGGCTTTTGCCACTTCCCTTTGGAAATCATTCCACATACTAATCACGGTGTAAGTAAACGCTTCATAACATTCAGTTTATAGGGTTTTTTCCCCCTCTTCCTCACCCTATTACTCCTAGTTATATTCCTAACCCTTTTCACTAACCTAGACAGTACTTTCCCCAAAAGGTATTCTACCCATTGAAATATTTGTAGACTTATGCCTCTTCTTCTTCATCATTTGACCTCATTACATATATTAACCTCCAGTCTTTCTTCATCAGAAAGTTCTCCCCACTCCCAAGTAATTATTTTTGTTCTCCTTCAGAGGAATTACAGTCAAATATTCATGGTATTTTAGGCTTGCCAGTCTTCCTTCTACAGTGGTGGATATTAATTCTGTCACTGAATGTCACTCATGAATTTCTCCATCTTTGTTTTCCTAAAAATCTAATACCACGGCACATATATGATGTAAAAAAAGAAAACAAACAAAAAAAACCACTTTACTATACTCAAGCCATACTAGACACAGCCATTAGTCCCAAATCTCCCTATTTCTCTCTTCTTATTCTTGATCAGTTGTTCTCCAACAATAAGTAGCTGATCCCAGATGGCTTTTTCGCTGATCTGAGTTTAAGTTTTGGATCACAAAACTGTCTTCTGTTTAATTTAGGAATTTCTTTTATGATGCATGTTTTACTACATTTGTTACTCAGCTATCACAGTAGTACAAATTACTCCACAAAAACTGTGGTTTTGAGCATCTTGAAATATCTTAGTACTTTAGATTTCTCACTCTCTCAAGTCCCAGTGATCAGATGACCATGTTATTGTTTGTATGTTAATCTAAAGAATTTCATACCCATCGTTCACTGCTGAATTGCTAGCATTATAAATAATTATGAATCACTGTCTAGTGCCATATTTGTGTGTCTTTCTTTTCGCCAGCACAGGCTGTTACCCTCTAAACTGTTCCAATTACAAGTGGCAACCCACCAGATCATAACTGAAGACTCCAGTAATAAATAAAAGTGCATTGTTAGCTTACATATACCATATTACGTAACTTTCTAGATCAAACTCTTTCAGTGACAATCTTTCAGCAGAGCTTGTGTAAGTTTGTTGAGTGAAACCATATAGGGCCAGGTAACTAAGTTTGGGCCTTGAAAACACTATCCTTTTAAAAAAATAGTTAGCAATAAAAAATGAACTACTTGAAGACAAAAAGAGAAATGTTTTATGCTTTCAGAGGCACAGCAGAGAAGAAATAACTTAATGCCATTACACACACATTGTTCTTCAACCTTAGAACTAAACATGAGACTACTTTGTCCTAAGCCTATTCTGTGCCTTTGAGTGAATTTTTCTTCTGCCATCTACCATTTCTTCATGAAGCATTTTTATTTTTATGTATATTCTAAAATAGAAATCTCATTAAAACAAGTAAATGTGAAATGATTACTAAACCATGTCTATAGGCGACAACAGCAGCAACAACAATTGGAAAGATTTTAAAATCTAGAGTGGATTTGCAATTGTAAATCATGTGGAGAGAGATTAAGTCGGCTGAATTCTTGTTCAGCCTGTAGGTAAGGAAGGTGCTAGTCACACTGCTCATACTGTTCCCTCATTATCTTAACAGATTCTGGAGAATGTATACAGTGTTGTTGTAGCTGTGTTGGTCCCAGGCTATTAGAGAGATAAGGTGGATGACTTTTATTGGACCAATCTTGGAAAAGGAGGTAGACAGTGAGGTGGCAAATTTGCAAATGATGCAAAACTACTCAAGACAGTTAAGTCGAAAGCAGACTGCGAAGAGCTATAAAGTGATCTCACAAAACTGCGCAACTGGGCAAAAAAATGGCACATGAAACTCAGTGTTGATACAAAGTAATGTACACTGGAAAACAATCTCAACTACACATATAAAATGATGAGGTCTAAATTAGCTGTTACCACTCAAGAGAAAGATCTTTGAATCATTGTGGATAGTTCTCTAAAAACATCCACTCAATGTGCAGTGGCAGTCAAAAAAGTGAACAGAATGTTGGGAATCACTAAGAAAGTGATAGACAAGAAGACAGAAAATATCATATTGCTGTTATATAAATACATGGTATGCCCACATCTTGAATACATGCAGATGTGGTTGACCCATCTCAAAAAAAGATTATGGAATTGGAAAAGGTTCAGAAAAGGGCAACAAAAATGATTAGGGATATGGAACAGCTTCCTTATGAGGAGAGATTAACAAGATTGGGACTTTTCAGCCTGGAAAAGAGACCAAGGGGGATATGATTGAGGTCTATAAAATCATGACAGGTGTGCAGAAATTAAATAAGGAAATATTATTTACTCCTTCTCATAATACAAGAACTAGGGGTCACCAAATGAAATTAATAGGCAGCAGATTTAAAAAAAACAAAAGGAAGTATTTCTTCAAACAACGCACAGTCAACCTGTGGAACTCTTTGCCAGAGAATGTTGTGAAGGCCAAGACTATAACAGGGTTTATTAAAAAAACTAGAAAAATTCATGCAGGATAAGTCCATCAATGGCTATTAACCAAGATGGGCAGCAATGGTATCCCTAGCCTCTGTCTGCCAGAAGCTGGGACTGGGCAACAGGGGATGGATCACTTGATGATTACTTGTTCTGTTCACTCCCTCTGGGGCACCAAGCATCAGCCACTGTTGGAAGAAGGAATACTAGGCTAGATGGACCTTTGATCTGACCCAGTATGGCCTCTCTTATGTTATGTTCAAACTATTTTAAAATATGTTGGAAAAGGAATTAAGAAACGTTTACCTTTGCCCAAAGTTCAGTTCTCACTACAGAACAGATGTAGCAGCTGAGCTAAAAAAAAAAAAAAAAGGAATTTCCATCCCACAAGAAATTCCACATTTCAACAACTGTTTTCATCTCTAATCTAAATGAAAATTTGAAAACTTTAGGGAAATTAAAACAGTTCCAAGATATTTCAGAAATGGCAAAATGTTTTGTTTTGTTTGTTTTTATTGAAACAAAACATTAACATTCGTGAATTAAAGTGTTTCAGTTTGGTTTGTTGCTTCGATCCAAAACATTTCATTTTGAGTCAGTTCAACATCAATATTGCGTCGTGAGAGCTGTCGTTGGGATTTCTGATGCCCCTGTTCTTCTTGGGGGTCTGCCTACAACTGGCAAGATGCAATATGTTCTCCCTTCTGGTCACAGATTATGTTGCTTCAAGCTCAATACGGGCGAGCCAGAAAGTCTAACCCAAAAAGAGGAACGGGGGCATCAGGAATCTAAACTACAATACCCATGAGACAATGTACCACAATAGGGAAACAGAGTTTAATGTTCAATTGACTTGAAATGAAACTTTTCAAATAACAATAAACCTAAATATTCTAGTTCGGATCCTGAAATGAAGTATTTTGTTTTGGTTTGTATTGGTATATTGAAATTTTCCCACAGAACATTTCAATTGTGTAGAAACTCCATTTTCCATCAAAATATATTGGGATGGAAGATTTCCTACCATCTGTATTAGCGGCCACTGCAATTTTGGTACAATTACAGTGCTATGATAAAAATAAAAAAAAGATGTGCTTGAGCTTGTCCTCTTCCTCTCTCAGGGGAGAAAAAAAAGTTTTATCATTGAGACAAGGGGAGGGAAATAACATCTTTTATTGGACCACTTCTGTTACTGAAAAGGACAAGCTGTTGAGCTGCTCACAGGTCTTCTTCAAGTCTGGAGAAGGTAGCCAGTGTCCAAGCTAAACACAAGGTGGGACAGACTTCAGCATAAATGATTCACACATGTTCTAGGAGATCACTTAAAGTGAAGGGGGCAATTAACCTGTCTGAAGGACAAAGGTGGTTTAGTAGGCAGCAAGGTGTATTACAAATTATTGTAAGGAGCCATAAAATCAGTGTGCCTGTTAAGTTGACGGATTTAGTGCCCAGCGGAGTAATGAATTTAAGTTCCCAGCCTCCTCTTTTGAAGGTGTTATGCAGGTTTCCTTTGAGAATAAAGACTGAGAGGTTACATATGGAGTCATCCTTTTGTAAAAAGTGTTTACCCATGGGCGATAGGGTGTTTTTATCTCATCATTTCTCTGTGCGAGATCATTTGAGAGAATAGGGATTGTCTAGTTTCATCCACATAGCTGTCACTGGGGTGTTTAGTGCACTGGGTGAGGTAAACCACATGTTGTGACAGGCATGGGTAGGACTCATGTATCTTAAAAGGTTAGTTGTTGGGGGGCAACTCCACCAGAGAGGTCCTTTGGGGCCATCTGCCTGTCCCAAGTCAGGATAAAGGAGAGGGTTGGGCGTGGGGCTAGCAACTCCACCTCGTAAAAAATCAACCTGTTACAGAAACGCCAACAATAGAGACAACAGAGACTTTTGCCCTGGAAAACGAACGGTCTTCAACTCGAAGATGCATGACGCTGGGTGGTAAAAGCCGTGAGGAAGCCACTAAGCTGATTACCCTTCTTGCAACCAGGAGGATTACCATAGGCACATGGAATGTGAGGACCATGTACGAGTCAGGAAAGACAGCGCTGATAGCAAAAAAATGGGCTATACCTGGAACCAGCTAGAGCGAATGGCCCAGGATAGAGGACTCTGGAGATCTGTGGTTGGCGGCCCATACCCCGATTGGGGTGACGGGCATGAGTGAGTGAGTGTGTTGGGGGGCAGGTATTAATCATCTTAGCAGTGGAGATATGTCCACAGATTTTACATCTGTTATGGTAGGGTCTGCTCCCATCTGAGTTGTGTGTCCTTGACTGTGGCAGCTTGCTTCTGATGATGAGCAAGGTGAGGTGGGGGAGGGGTGTTTGAAGGCCAGGAACAGGGGGAGGGAGGGTTGAGACATTTCTTTCAGGATGTGGTCCCCCTCATTCTTTGATACACTTTATGGGTTCTAGTGTGGAGCTTTTTTCCCCCTGTAGAAAAACAAGTTCTCTTAGAGCATTTGGGTGGGCCATTCCAGGATGTGATCTGCTTCCCTGGTGTAGTGTCCTTGTTTAGTGAAGTTGGTTTTAAGTATGTATCCTGGACTTTCTCATTGAAGCATATTCTGTGGATCGGAGAGCTTAACTGTAGATAACAGATTTCTTGGTGTGCCAGGTGTGGTTACTCGATTTGTAGAGGTAAATGTGATTATACATAGGTATCTTGTATATAGATGTCTGTAGAGTTCCATTGCTGAACCTGATCATGGTGTCCAGGAAGTTGATGCTGGTGTGGGAGTGTTCTAGAAAGTCTGTGGGGTGGGTGGTAGTGGCTGAAGTTACAGTGGAAACCTATGAAAGTTTAGGTCACCTGTCCAGAGGATGAAAATACCATTTATCTATATGAGGTATATCTTTGGTTTTCTAGTGCGTTGTTTCCAGGAATTCTTCCTTGAGGTGGCCCATTAAGAGACTGGTATATGGCTTTTCCTGTGGTTTGGGCAAAACTGTTGTTCAATGTAAAGTTGTTTAAGACCAGCCATACTGGGTCAGACCAACGGTCCATCTGGTCCATTATGCTGTCTTCCTACAGGGGTCAATGCCAGATGCTTCAGAGGTAATGAACAGAACAGGGCAATTACTCAGTAATCCATCCTGTCATCCAGTCCCAGCATCTGGCAGTCAGAGGGGTCACGCAGAGCATGGGGTTGCATCCTGAACATTTTGGCTAATAGCCATTTTGGCTATTCTCCATGATTTACCTAATTCTTTTTTTAATCCAGTTATAGTTTTGGACTTAACATCTCCTGGCAATGAGCTACATAGGTTGATTGTGTGCTCTTTGAAGTACCTCCTTTTGTTTTAAACCTGCTGCCTACTAATTTCATTGAATGACTGCTGGTTCTTGTGTCATGTAAAGGGGTAAATAACACTTTATTCACTTTCTCCACACAAGTCATGATTTTAATAGATCTTTATCCTATCCCCCACCCCTTAATCATCTCTTTTCCAAGCTGAAATGTCTCCATTTTTAGAATCTCTCTTCATATGGAAGCTATTCCATACCTTTAATCATTTTTCTTGCCCTTCTCTGCACCTTTCCCAAGTCTAATGTACCTTTTTGAGATGAGGTGACCAGAACTGCATACAGTATTCAAGACGTGGGTGTATCATGGATTTATATAGTGGCATTACAATATTTACTATCTTGTCTGTCCTAATGGTTCCTAACATCGTTAGCATTTTTTATTGCTGCTGCACATTGAGCAGACGTTTTCAGAGAACTATTCACAATGACTCCAAGATCTCTTTCTTGAATGGGAACAGCTATTTTATACCCTATCATTTTATATGTATAGTTTTCCAATATACATTACTTTACATTATCAATACTGAATTTCATTTGCCATTTTGTGGCCCAGTCACCTAGTTGTGAGAGATCCTTTTGTAACTCTTCATAGTCTACTTTGGATTTAATTATCTTGAGTAATTTTGTATCATTTGCAAACTTCGCCATCTCATCGTTTACTCCTTTTTCAAGATCGTTTATGAATATTTTGAACAGCACTGGTTCCAGGTCAGATTCTTGGGGGAATCCTATTTACCTCTCTTCATTCTGAAAACTGACCATTTATTCCTATCCTTTGTTTCCTGTCTTTCAACCAGTTACTGATCCACGAGAGGACTTTATACCTTATCCCATGGATGCTTATTTTGCTTAAGAGTCTTTACTTAGGAACCTTGTCAAAGGCTTTCTGAAAGTCCAAGTATACTATATCTATTGGATCACCCTTGTCCACATGTTTGTTGACTCCACCACAGAATTATAATAGATTGGGAGGCATGATTTCCTTTTACAACAGCTGCATTGATTCTTACCCAACAAATCTTGTTAATCTATGCGTCTGATAATTTAGTTCTTTACTATGGCAGAGAATGAAATGGATGAGTTTGGTGATGTGTTTGGGGTGGATTTCTGAGTGTTTTTCATTGTCTTGTAGATATTTGAGGCAAGCAGCAAAGCTTCATAATGAGGGATGTTGGTGTATAGAGAGATGATGTCCATGGTGGCAAGGGTATTGTTCTAAAGGTGGTTGTTATAGTTGGAGTTTCTGGAGGAAACTGGCTCTGTGTATGGTGAGTGGTTTGAAGATTGTTTCTATGAGTCGTGATACTCCTTCAGCAAGAGTGTTGTGGCCAAAGATGATGGTTCTGCCTTGGTTCCCTTGTTTGTGTATCTTGGGAAGCATGTAAAAGGTCCCTGTGGTGGGTTTGTGAGGGATGAAGTTGTAGAGTTTTTCTTGGGTTTGTTTGGGGAAGCATTTGATGATATCCTTAAACTAATTTTGTGAACTGTGGAGTGGGGTCTTTTATTGAGTTCTTTATAGTAAGTGGTATCAGAGATGTCAGTTGACTTTGTTGGTGTAGTCATTACAAATGAGGACTACAATGGCACCTCCTGTGTGTGCTAGTTAGATCACTACTTGCTGGCTGGATTTCAGGGACTGCATAGCTTCCCTCTCAGTGGTGGAGATAACGTTTATTAAGGATTTCACAGTTGATTTTTTTTCCTGCAGTGTTTAAATGATCAAATGTGTGGTTTCATCCGCTGAGTGGTGTCCAGTCAAGTGATTCTTTTTTTTTTTTATTTTAATGTCTGTTAGTGGAGACAGGGTGGTTGTGGATGGCGGTGTCTGTGTGAAATAATTCTGAGAGGCAGAGTTCGCAAAATAATTATCCTAGTTCTCCACATGTTAGTATGGTATCAGGTTCTGTAGTAGGGCAGAAGTTCAGTCACTTGGATAGCACAAGTAATGCAGTTCCAATCAGGAGTAGTCTTGATAGGTTGATGTTGAGGTGTTGTGTAAATTCAGTGCAGTGGGTCCTGTTTTTTTCTCCAGAGGCAGTGTTCTCTTGGTTGTGATGGTAGTGTAGCTGATTCCACTTTTTGGTTTTGTGCTGGATGGCTGTCGTCAGAATTTTTTGATAGTTCTGGATTTCCTGCACAATCTCCAAGTTTCCTGATATTTTTTTTTCCAGTGTGTGGGAGCTGGAGGTGATTTCTTATTAAAAAGTGGTTCCTTCTGGAGTACATGAAGTGCAGGAGATGAGTCTTTAGTTGTCCTTCTGAAGAGCTGTTCAGCATAAATGGAGCTCTACGTAGCGTTCAGAGTGTTATAAGTGGTGAGTCCTCTGGGGATGATGTTTTGAATCTTGCATTTGCTCAGGAAGTAGACGTCCCTCTTTAGTTTGGATTCCTTCTTCTTCATGTTGCGGAATTTCCATTTAAATTTTTTTAAACATTATTACAAAGATTAAAATGTCTGTTTCTGGAGACAAATACTAAGACAATCACAAACATTTCCCAACCTGAATTTTACAGAGCTATTGCTAGTGTATTGTCTATTAGTGGGTTTTGGTTTGGATTGGTTTGTTTGAAGGCACAAAATAAGCTTAAGAAGATAAAGACTTCTGGTACTGTGGCCATTTAAGACAATTTTGGAACATCATACACTTTCATTCTTTTAGAGTTACTGACGCCTCAGACAACTGAAGATTTGTTGTTTAGTACTGCTTGAACTTCTTATTTCTTCTCTTCCTTAGTCTGTCAAAGACCAGATTATTGTTCCGCATAATATTTATTTCTCATCTGAAGTTTTAATAACCCACTGTAGTATCAAAGTAATCACCTCAGCAACCAAGTGTTTAATCTGAGGACTATCATTATGAGTGTGAAATAAACCAAAGGCCAGATCTTGAACAGAAGTCTGGCTTCAAGCAGAATTAACAATTAAGGGGGGGGGAGAAGGGGGAATTACTTACACTTTTGCTAAACATTATTTTTCAAAAATATGAGAATACACCATTTCTTTAAAAACAAAACAACTGCTGAATCTAAGTAAAAAGACAAGAAGGTGTACACAGTCAGGTATAAAAATAATCTCATTTAAAGTCACAGACCTCAGCTTCCTTAGAAAAATTCACTAATCACTAGATTAAGAGACTATAATGAGCTCATTTAAGTGAACATACAACATAAGCATATGAAAATGTGAAAATTATAGTAATTAGAATAAGGTTTGTAACAGTTTCTATTAACAGCAAAACCATATTATAGTTCTCTATCATTTAGTGGCAAGAGATGGTTTGATGATGAATTTCAGGATAAGAGATGACACTGGACTTCTATGCTGTTTAGGATTAAGGACCTGCTTCTGCAAGCCTTTATACAGATGTTTAATTTCATGTGAGTTAAGCCCTGATACTACAAGCACTTCACGTTTAATTTTGCAATATTCATAGGAAGTTCTGTGCAAGTTTATCAGTACAGCTGAGAAAATAATTCTGTGACTATTTCTTGGGATTTTAAAATAACTTGCTTTTGATCATGTTTGCTCTCCCTGTGTTTTCTTTCCACTATTAAAAGACAGTGAATATTAAGAGTTTTATACTGAAACAGAATTTTCAATTTGCATGCATAAATATTAATATTGAAATGCTTACCCATTCATCAAAACAGAGAACAGAAATACTATGAAAGTTAGAAGACCAATCACAATTAAGCAATACCTATCAGATTTTGCATATCTGTAATGAGTTTGTACAGTAAAAGATTCAAAGACATTGTAGTTCTGTAGGAAATAAATGCAAGGAAGTTTCAATGTGCTCATGTATATTCCACTACTGGGGGAAAAGAAGAGGCTACATTCCATCAAATTTATCTAATTAGAATTACATGCTCAGCTCTAGTTACTAGGCAACATGAACAATAATTACATGTAGCTATTTGCAATTTTGCAACTGTGGAATTAATAGCCCTAAAGCAACAAAGTCCTAAATGTTTAAAATGTTCAAGATATAGACACAAATTCATCAGAAGAGAAAAAATTTAAGCTATTGCTCTCGTATCCATGAAAAAAGGATACGAGTAGGGGGTAAAAAGTTTTATAGCCTGTGAAAGTAGAATTAATTATATTGTGAAAATAGAAAGGATTAAAGAAATGCTGTCTGTACCTTTAAGCAAAATTGTTGGAATGCTGCAATCCAGGTGTCAGGAATACAGACATTAACATAGAACAATTGCACCGTTTATGGGCAACTGGTGAAGTATTAGCCTTAGGGCTTGTCCACATCAGAAAGTTGCAGCGCTGGTGAGGGAGTTACAGCGCTGCAACTTAGGAGGTGTACACATCTGCAGGGCACCACCAGCGCTGCAACTCCCTGTTTGCAGCGCTGGCCGTACTCCCGTTTTGTCTCGGGTGTAGAGGATCCAGCGCTGGTGATCCAGCGCTGGTAATCAAGTATAGACACTTACCAGCGCTTTTCTTGACCTCCGTGGAATAAGCAGGTATCCCAGCATACCTGAGGAAGCCTCTGGTAATCAAACTGGTCTCCTTCCCCAGCTTGCTCTCGCGTTCCCCGAACCCCGAGCAAGCAGGTCTCCTTCCCTGAGGTTTGCTGGGTGGTTCCGGGAACGCGAGAGCAAACCGCGGCGAAGCTGGTCTCCTTTCCCGGTTTGCTCTCTCGTTCCCCGAACCCCCGAGCAAGCAGGTCTCCTTCCCTGCGGTTTGCAGGGTGGTTCGGGGAACGCGAGAGCAAACCGGGAAAGGAGACCAGCTTCGCCGCGGTTTGCTCTCGCGTTCCCCGAACCACCCTGCAAACCGCAGGGAAGGAGACCTGCTTGCTCGGGGGTTCGGGGAACGCGAGAGCAAACCGCGGCGAAGCTGGTCTCCTTTCCCGGTTTGCTCTCGCGTTCCCCGAACCACCCTGCAAACCGCAGGGAAGGAGACCTGCTTGCTCGGGGGTTCGGGGAACGAGAGAGCAAACCGGGAAAGGAGACCAGCTTCGCCGCGGTTTGCTCTCGCGTTCCCCGAACCCCCCTTGAAGCCGCCCAACAGCGCTGCAGTGTGGCCACATCTAACACCACTTGCAGCGCTGGTTGCTGTAAGTGTGTCCACTCTGCAGCGCTGGCCCTATACAGCTGTACTAATACAGCTGTAACAACCAGCGCTGCAAAATTTTAGATGTAGACATACCCTTTGACAAGCCCTAACTATCAGGGCCAGCTTTAGGCCGATTCGCCCGATTCCCAGGAATTGGGCCCCGCGCCTTAGACACTTTTTTTTTTTTTATAACTTACCCTGGGTCCCTGGCTGAGAGCTGCTCAGGGGTCTTCCGTGGTCCCGCTCCCTTGAGGGAAGCGCAGGCAGGAGCGCGGCAAGCCCCGCGGCCCTGCTCTCCTGGCTGGAGCCCCGGCGGGAGCGCGGCAAGCCCCGCGGCCCCGCTCTCCCGGCTGGAGCCCCGGCGGGAGCGCGGCAAGCCCCGCGGCCCCGCTCTCCCGGCTGGAGCCCCGGCGGGAGCGCGACAAGCCCGGCGGGAGCGCGACAAGCCCCGCGGCCCCGCTCTCCCGGCTGGAGCCCCGGCCGGAGCGCGGCAAGCCCCGCGGCCCCGCTCTCCCGGCTGGAGCCCCGGCCGGAGTGCGGCAAGCCCCGCGGCCCCGCTCTCCCGGCTGGAGCCCCGGCCGGAGCGCGGCAAGCCCCGAGGCCCCGCTCTCCCGGCTGGAGTGCGGCAAGCCCTAAGGCCCTGCTCTCCTGGCTGGAGCTCCGGCCGGAGCGCGGCAAGCCCCGAGGCCCCGCTCTCCCAGCTGGAGCCCCAGCCGGAGCGCGGCAAGCCCCGAGGCCCTGCTCTCCTGGCTGGAGCTCCGGGCCTTTAAATAGCCTCCAGAGGCCTGGGGTAGTGAGGGGCTCCGGGGGTTATTTAAAGGGTCAGGGCTCCAGCTGCCTCTGCCACCCTGGTCCTTTAAATAGCCGCCAGAGCCCCGCCACCCCCATGCATTCCCCAGGGCTCCCGCGGCTATTTAAAACGTCCAGGGCAAGGTAGAAGCTGGGGAGCCCCGTGCCCTTTAAATAGCCCCCAAAGCCCTGGGATAGCAGGGAGCTTGGGGGCTATTTAAAGGGCTGGGGCTCCAGCTGCCTCTGCTGCACCCCCTGCCCTGCCCACACCAGCCCCGCTCCCCCTGCCTGCAACCAGCTCTGCACCCCATGCCCACAGCCAGTCCCTGTCAAACCCCCTGCTGTGTCTCCAGTCAACCCCTGCCAAACACCCGTAGCCCTGCCCAAAACCAGTCAGCCCCACACACACTGCTGCCCGCACCAGCCCTGCACACCCTGCCCTGTCTCCAGCCAACCCCTGCTGCACCCCCCTGCCTGAAGCCAGCCAGTCCCACACTCCTCTGTCTCTAGCCCTGCCAACCCCTGCTGCAACCCCCCGCGGCGCTGCCTGAAGCCAGCCCGCCCCACACACCCCCTATCTCCAACCAGCCCCACACCCCTTGCCCTGCCTGCAGCCAGACCCTGCCTCCAGCCAGCCCCATGTCCATTTGTGCCCTGCAGTTCCCAGGGCAGAAACCTTGCACACCTGCTTCAATGAGGGGGGCAGGGAGCAGCTGGGACCCACACATGTGAAACGGCAGTCATTAATAACTAATCAACAGCATATATGATGCAATGTATATAATATATAATTTCATTATTTATTTATATAGTTACGGAAAGTAAATAATACATGAAAGAAATGAAAGGCTTTTTTTTTTCCCACTTTTTTTTTTTTTTAAGTCATCCCTGCCAGGGCACTGCCGAAAATGTTCGAATTGGGCCCCGCACTTCCTAAAGCTGGCCCTGCTAACTATGATAAACTGCAGCCAGGATAACTTTCAGAGTAGATGGTTCTTGCCCAAACTGCTACCATCTCACTCCTTTGCAGGCTACTGCTCAGGATGCTATTCCAACGGATAACCAGTAGAGGACACACTAACTTCCTCTACAGATCACATAGTATATATCTTTTAATAAGCAAACTGCTCTGAAATTTGCTTGAAAATTGAGAAGATTATAATTAGGAAACATCTACTTCAGAGATATTTTTAATAACCTTTGTCATCTCAATATCTGAACACTGAGTACCACTACAGATGGTTAAGTAGAAAATGCATATGCATTGTTTTATCTTGTAGTGCTCAAACTTGAAATTTCTCTAACGTGTCCAGGGACATATTTGAATGAAAAAACATCTAGCCATAGTGCACTGAAGAAAACTACTTGGTTCCCTCCTTTTAATTCTCCCTCATAAATGTCTCATTTTGCAGTTACAGTCCTTCCAGAGTCCTTCCGATAGCTAGAAGTATTTGCAAATCGGACACCGTTTTCCATTTGCAATTAGGAGCAGAGTGCTTCTATCGAGCAGGGTGGGGATTAAGTTAAGAATCTAAATTCTGTGTTACACTACCACTAGGTACCCCATGGCATCCTTCACTGGCATTGTAATATCCTGTTTTATACTCTCTCGAAATAATTTATACATACACAAAACTACATTAAAAGAACAGTATTAAGATTGCAAAAGTCAGACACTCAAAAGCTAGGAGAACACCAAAATAAAGGTTGCCTTTACAACCTTTATTCAGCCCCTTTGTGCATATGTATTGATGCAGCCTTTAATTACATTTTTCCACATACTGTACTATTTTCCCCTGTCTCATTCAGTGCACTGGATGTACCTGCTCTGGGGATGAATCAGGGTTATGCAATGAATGAAGCTGTTGGTCTGTAAGACTCCTTGTCTCATTTTCGCAGAAGCTAGAAGATGTGCCATAAATAAGGCAGAAGATGGATGAGAGAGGTAGGAGAGAAAGAATGGTCTCATGGTTAATGCAGCTGAATGCTGCCTTGGAGAACTGGAGCCTGTGCCTTGGAGTTGCTGTGTGATACTGGGCAAGTTGCTTAAACCCAACTTTTCACAGGTGGTCACTAATTACATGTTCTTCATTTTCCGGGTACCAAATTTGAGACCCTGAAGTTTGACATGCTGAAGTGCTGAGCACTCACAGCTGCAACTGAAGTCAATGGGGGCTGTGCTTTAAATGTATGAAGTGCTATATAATACTAACTATTCTGAAATATCAGTTTCCAGGCATCTCAAATTGGGCCCCTAAAATTAGTTGATACTTTTGACCTTAATGTCTCTATGATTCAGTTCCCCATCTGTAAACTGGGGATAATATTGCCTTCTAATTTCAGAGATGTTGTGAAAATAATTTCATTAGTGTTTGTGAAGCACTCGGACACTATAGTGATGACCATCATAAAAATGCCCATGAGGAAATGAATAATTCTGTCTTCAAAGCAGGGTTTCAATAGCATGCAGTAATTAAGACCTGGGACCACACATTGAACAATGAAGACAAAACAAAACACTGAATGAGGCAGGAGTGGTATGTGATCATCTCATTAAAGCTATATCATAATACATATTACATCACAAAACTGAGTGATTGGGCAACAAAATGACAAATGAAATGTAATGTGGATAAATGTAAAGTAATGCACATTGGAAAAAAATAACCCAAACTATACACACAATATGATGGGGGCTAATTTAGCTACAACAAATCAGGAAAAAGATCTTGGAGTCATCGTGGATAGTTCTCTGAAGATGTCCACGCAGTGTGCAGAGGCGGTCAAAAAAGCAAACACAATGTAAGGAATCATTAAAAAGGGGATAGAGAATAAGAAGGAGAATATTTATTGTCCTTATATAAATCCATGGTATGCCCACATCTTGAGTACTGCGTACAGATGTGGTCTCCTCATCTCAAAAATGATATACTGGCACTAGAAAAGGTTCAGAGAAGGGCAACTAAAATGATTAGGAGTTTGGAACAGGTCCCATATGAGGAGAGATTAAAGAGGCTAGGACTTTTCAGCTTGGAAAAGAGGAGACTAAGGGAGGATATGACGGAGGTCTATAAAATCATGAGTGATGTGGAGAAACTGGATAAGGAAAAGTTATTTACTTATTCCCATAATACAAGAAATAGGGGGTCACCAAATGAAATTAATGGGCAGCAGGTTTAAAACAAATAAAAGGAAGTTCTTCTTCACCAAGCGCACAGTCAACTTGTGAAACTCCTTGCCTGAGGAGGTTGTGAAGGCTAGGAGTATAACAAGGTTTAAAAGAGAACTGGACAAAATCATGGAGGTTAAGTCCATTAATGGCTATTAGCCAGGATGGGGTAAGGAATGGTGTCCCTAGCCTCTGTTTGTCAGAGGGTGGAGATGGATGGCAGGAGAGAGATCACATATGCACCAGGGGGCTGAATTCAGATTGGACTACCTTAATTTTAGCATTTCCTAACTTTAGAGTGCTTAACTTTGCCACCTTAATATTGTTCTTTTAATGCATTTCGTGTGTGCAACTTCCTAATTTAAAAAGCTAAAGTAGTAAATAGAAAATTCCATCATGTGGCATCACACTAACACCTACCTAAGTCATCAACAGGATTGGAATCTTTAAATCCATGACACAGTCCTCTGACACTTAAGCTAATTTACTAATCATTAGCAGTAGTAAGTTAGTGCTATTTGGACCAGCACTAGAGGGGGAAAGGACACTTTCCCAGGGGGTTTCACAGATACTTGCTGACAGCAGAAAAATGGTGAGACTCAGATCTTGGGTTCCATTCCAGGCTCTGGAGGGGAGTGTACTCAAATGGGCATAGACTCCTCTTTCTGCCACTCTCTTCAAGCTTGAAACCTTCTCCCCCCATCCCCTCCAATCTGTTCATTCCCCAGCCCTGTCTCTTCCCCACCACCGAATCCTCATCCCAGGCCCATTCTCCTCAACTAGTCAGTCCCACTCTCCACTCCCTGCCCAATAAATCCTAGTCTCCCTACTTCCAAATCCACTCCCCAATCTCTCTCCACCCTGCCAAACCTCCACTAACTCTCCTCCCTGCCCACTTTCCCCAACCTCACTAACTCCTGCCCCAATCTCCCTTCCTGAGATTTTCAACCGATCTCAGTGCTCCTGGCTCCCGTCTTAGTGCCAGTCTTTAACCAGTCAGTCTCTGTTCTCTCCACACGCTACGGCTCCTTACCAGATCTGTGTCCCCTCACCTTCACTTCAGCCTCCCCATTTCCCAGCCCACAGGCACCCAGTCCCAATTTCCTTGCCCTACCTACCTCAGTCTTCCGCTCACCCAGCTCTTTCTACGATTTCAGTTCTCCCCTCCCCAAACCAATGGCTCCCTATCAATACCCTCTCCACTTCCTGGCTCCCAGACAATCCATTTCCTTGTGCCAACACACTCCACCAGCCTTTCCGAACCGTGCTCTAGGTATGACTTGTTCCCTTTGCATTTGAATCAGATGGCTTCCTCCCACACTACCATGGATACATACCAGTAGGGAGGTTATCGAAAACACAAAAGAGAGGCTCCCTGCTCTCAGTTTCAGTGCTGGCCCCACCCTGGCTCAGAGCAGCCATTACAGGGAAAGTCTGGCTTTGCCCCTATAATCCTGGGCTGAAAGGAGCATGCTTAGTCACTTTGCAGGGATGGCATATGTGCAATCCTGTTACATGAAAGAGGTGTGAGGGAGATGGAATACGCTCAGATGCTCTACAGGGATGGTGCATGTACAGTCTGGCTAGCACTAGGAGCTGAGACAGGCTTGAGCATGCTCCGCAAGGACACAACCTTTGGAGATTTTAGTTGTTACACTCTAGTTAAGTCTCTACTAAACATGTGCAAATTGATTTTTTCTAATGTTTAGAACTTTGCCAAGCTTCGCTGGATCTTCACAGGGACAGCAAAAAGGCTCAGCCCTGACAGAAGGCCACTGCTTCCCTGCCAAGTTTTAAGTCTTGACTACAAATGGGCAAGATAGAGCTTTAAAAGTAATTCTGGTGACTTTTTTTAAAACATTGTTTTTTTCCTAGCCTCATTCTTAGAAGTGGCTGAACAATTTTCGCCGAAACTTTCCAGAAAAATGCAGCCCGAGTCATATACTTGCCATGGAAAAATTCAGCTGAAACAGCTGAAGTTTGGCAAAGCTTTAAGCAACTGAAAGCAGGGTCTTACAATGGAAAGTGTCTGGCAACAATAACCTTTAACAATAGGTGCTGCAACCAGTTCCACATATAATACTTCAATATTTACTCTCCGTTTGAGTCCCGAAGGACTACCACCAGAGATGTTGCTCTGCCACAACCCGAACACTATTCATGTATGGGAAGGGGCAAGAGAAGACCTTAAAAATGGATCTGTCTTTGCAGACTGAAAGATTTGGGAAATTTCTGTGCACTATGAGATTTTCTCCTGAACTGTCATATCATACGGGGCTAAAAAATGTAACTAATGCTACCAATTAGTTTTCAGATGTAAAGAAAGGTTTAACTTTAAAAAGAGCACTGTATGATTTGAGTCCTCTCTTATATTGTGATCTCCACCCTCCTGCATACAATACTGGCATCTGAGAATTCAACTAGAGCATTCAGTCACCACTGTATTGTTTGTCTTACTCTAGCACAGGGGTGGGCAAACTACAGTCCACGAGCTGTTTTAAGCTGGCCAGGCAGCTCCCACTGGCGAGTGGGGTCTGGGGCTTTCCACGCTCCAACACAGGCACCAGGTCGGGGGCCGCACCATGCGGCACGGCCCCGCTCTGGCACTCCGGCCAGGGTGCTGGGTCAGCACCACACAACGCAGTCCAACTCTAACCAGGGTGCTGGCTTTTGGCCATACCTCGTGGCTTGGCCCCACTCGAGCCAGGGCACAGGGTCGGAGGCCACTCCCTGAAGCTGCGGCATGGCTCTGCTGCAGCTCCTAAGCACTCTAATGGGAGCTACGGGGCAGTGCCTGTCAATGGGGTAGCGTGCAGAGCCACTTGGCCGTGCCTCCGGGTAGAAGCCAGAGAAGAGACATGCCACTTCTTCCAGAAGCCACTTGAGGTAAGAGCTGCTCAGAGCCTGCACCCCTGAGCCTCTCCCCATTCTCCAACAACCTGCCCCAGCCTGGATCCCCTCCTGCTCTCCAAGCCCCTTGATCCCATGCCAGAGCACCCTCCTGCACACCAAACTTCTCATGCCCATCCCCACCCCTGAGCCTGCACCCTGAGCCAGAACCTGCAACCCTTCCCGCACCCGATCCCCCTCCTGCCCTCCAAACCCCTCTGTCCTAGCCCAGAGCACCCCCTTACACCCCAAACTCCTCATTCCCAGACACACCTCTAGAGCCCTTGCCCCTTCCCACACCACAACCACAATTTTGTGAGCATTCATGACCTGTCATACAATTTCTATTCCCCAATGTGGCCCTTAGGCCAAAAAGTTTTCCCATCCCTGCTCTAGTGCCTAGCATTTGATTCAGTTTGGAGGGAAGCATTACGGAAAGAAGTAAAATCATATGGCGTTCCAGATAACTTTCATAATTGCAGTTATGCTACATACCAAGACCCCTATAGTGCTGTAAGAATTAGTGGAAAATTAAGAAACTGGTTCAAGATAAAGTTTGGTGCAGGACAAGAGGGCATGGAATTACTGTTACTTTTTATCATGTTCTTATATTGAAGGGTGATAGAATGAGTCTGAGGGCATGATACTGGATGATCTACAGTTAAGCTCTTTAGCTTATGTAGATGATACACAACTGGAGACCTACTTGAATTAATGATACTCTTCACTACCTTGGAAAATTGTGTAGTCAATTTGTACTTAAAATAAATGCCAAGATGACAGCAGTTGAGTCTTGCAAAAGGGATAATAGATAAAATGTTGAAATGCAGCAGTGAAACCACAGAACAAATACAATCTTATGTGTATCTTGATCAGTGCCAGTCTTTTCCTCAAGAACGAGGTTAAAAGACGACGTGATTTTACAAGCATTGCACAGAAGTTGATGAAATTATAGACTGAAAAACATTGTCTTTGGTAATAAAGTGAAAATTTATCAAACCAGTGTATTAACAGTATTACTCTGTGGTCTGAAAGCAGTTGCTTTAAATGCAGATATCAGAATGCTGGAGGTAGCAGAGGGGAAGAGTTCTCTGGAAGGTGGCAGGTAGAAAGTAGAATGATTTTAAGACAAATAAAAAAATCCGGGTATTGGCTGCAGTGTAAAGATTACAATGGTGGGGATACTGTAGAAGACAAACAGATGACAGGATGCTAAAGAAAACAGCGCAAATACAACCCAAGTCAGTCAGATCAAGAAGCTGACCACCACCTACGTAGCAGGCCATTATATGCCTGGACACAACCAGGCTGGGTTTAATGGAGGAACAAGCCTTGAACAGGAAAGAACAGTGACGATGTATTTCTCCCGGTCTCTGTAAAGATGCTTTGAGATGAGTACAAGATGAAAAAGAAGATAGCACCTAGAAATCTCATTAATGACCAGAACCCAGATTGTACCAGATGCTGTACAAATTCAGAACAAGGAGACAGTCCCTTCCCCAGAGAGCAACCATATGCTAATCTACCTCTAAGCACTCTAATTTACATGGTTCTTAATTACCCTTTACTTGCTTTAAGATTTTTTTTCTGTGGATTCTGGTCCCACCCCAGGCTTACTCTGATTCTGAAGTTACTATATTTAATATTTCCACGCTCTAGTTGAAACAGGAATTATTTCAGGGAAGTTCTTAGGCTTGGAATCTATGAAGCCAATCAAAATGAATTTTAACTTTCGTATCACAGGAAAACAAACATTCTCAAATAAACCTGGGAAGCGGACACAGAAACTTAAGATCAGTAATGATTTTTTGGGGCCATTTGGACAGCCTCTCACATGGAAGATGACAAAGTAAAATGCAACAGAGACTAGGAACAAGATTCTATTGTTTTCACTACTTAAATTCCTCCCATTTCTTGGCACATTTTACCTGCCCAGTTCTTTTGCTTAAGACAGGTTGAAAAAGTGCCTTACATACAAAACAGAGACCTTAAAATGATATAGCCAAAGCTAGACTTCTTATTTACTTTAAAAATGCTGACAAATTAATAGCATGGTAAGTGCCTAAAAAATACAAACATGACATCCTTCCTTTTATCACCATGTGCAGGAGACAAGTCTGAATCAGCAACACTGGTGAAAGACTAAATAAGATGAGTTATCTTATGAGTCCAAAACATGAGAGCCCTACATACAGGGTCACATGCCTAGCAATCTCAGATGAAGAGATACTCATGATGACAATACTGTGGCTAGTGAGATATCATTCACCCTTAAGAAAGACATGGCTCCAGAGAGAATTCAGATTAACTGATTAGTTTTTGTATGAATAGTTGATTGCACCATATCTGAACAATGAATCAATACAGAATTTTCCCCCAGACTCCAGTCTTCACCTGAAAAGCTATTTAGGAGGAATTTTGATCTTTTGACCTCATTAGGCTGGCTAAATATTCTCAAGCTTTAGATATGTGTTTAATCTCTTAACCTCCAAGAGCCACATGTGTTTCACAGCTGGTAGCAAAGAGTTAGAAATGATGGGGTTAATAGCATAGTGAGTAACAAAACAGAAGTGACTTTTTTGCCAGAAATTTTCTTCCTATGTAAAAATAACTGTTTGGTCTGATCTTGAATTTGAGACACACTACAGGAAACAGTGGAAAAGTAATGTTAATGCACAAAAAAACCTACAAAATCTAATTCTTAAAATATTCAAACTCTGTACCTTCCATGGTTATATGGTCACAAGTTCAGAAAACTGTTCCTTTTTTTTTTTTAAACCACACTAAACCTGAAGTATAGGTTCATACTTCTGACATATGAAGAGAAGAAAAGAGCTGTACGAAGACCAGGAAGGGTTTGTCCAGATTACGAAAAGAAGTTAAGGTTAGGTCAGGCTGCCAAATACACTTAAACTAGCTCCAATTTAACCTGAGTTTTTAATCCAAATCTGGAGAAACCTGTAGTGAAACTTAACTTTTAGTGAAATGGATGGTAAATACACATTCACATTTTGTCAAGTATCAGAGGGGTAGCCGTGTTAGTCTGGATCTGTAAAAGCAGCAAAGAATCCTGTGGCACCTTATAAACTAACAGACGTTTTGGAGCATGAGCTTTCGTGGGTGAATACCCACTTCCTCAGATGCATCACATTTTGATATTGCAGTTAAACTACACTGCTGCCAAGTATATTTATGCAAACATTACAAAGCACTTAAAGTATTTAAGAAGTACATCTGTGGGAATAATATAAGTGTTACAAACTTTGCAGTTCATCTCTTTCAGCATTTATGTCTGATAATTTGTCCTGGCATCTTTACTGAACATTTTCAGGATACAACCCTCATGTTGGATGCATTGATGTGGTTTTAAAAATACATGTATGAAAATGCAGCATTGGTTTTAGAGCTGTGCAAGGAGCACAAATGTTAGAACACATGAGCTAAAGGACACTTTTATAGGGTTGCATGGTGTCTAATTCATACTGCTCTCACTGATTTAATGGCAATTGGACAGTAGCCCTTAACACTACAAATGTATCCTGAAGCTTCATGAGCCTTACGCAATTCAAAATGGACAATACCCTTATGAAGTGCAATATGTGAAAGTCTCAGATAACTGAACAAAATACAGTTCTAGGCTTGTCTATCCAGCGACCTTTAACGTGCACTAGATAGCTTTTAGTGCACACCAGCAGGATCTACATGGGGCAGTCAGAGCTCAATACGTTCTATCGCTCTACATTTCACAACCCTCTAATTGTCACTACAGTGATTTACAACTCGTTTCCCAACAGCTTTGCTATACAGCAGCCACAGTATTCACAACATATTATTGTTTCAGATGTAAATAAGCATTCAGCAAAATACCAAAATAAAAGATAATTATAACCATATGAAATGCTGTAATAAACATTAAGATGGTGAGGACTTGGAGATAAACCTTCTCTGACTAAACTGGAAACTACAAGCCATCATGGTATTAAGGAAAGCAGTGAATATAGATACTTGCCTTTTAGTTATTTCCTAAAATACATTAGTATAACATTAACAGTCCATTGTAGGTCACCCAAAGCAAGAGTTTAGAGTTCTTGTTCATACTGTACTGCAATACTTGAAAGATTACAAAATATTGTAAAAAGCCCCCACAATTCTTTAGGAACAGGGTGATTTAAGACTAAATTCACAGTCTGAATGGAGCTAGCAGGGTTTCTCCAACCAGAGATTATAACGGTTCCATTAAATCAATCCTATAAATACAGGACCTAAAATGCCAAAAATTTCAATGCTGTGGAAAATTCACCTTCCCCTACGGGCTAAAAATATAGTTCAGACAGAAAGGGTGCTAGCGTAAACCACACTAACAGTATGTATCTCTATCCTTCTCTAGAAGCTGTCCCACATTAGAGGTCTCTGAATCAGTTGAGGCTTCCATCTAACAGGTTTAGTCATTTAGAAGCTCATGCTTTCAGAGCTATAGGTTCTACTTTTAAACCCTCTTAATAGCCCAACTAGGGTTGATTATATTAACACTTATTGCTAACATCATATTTGCATGCATCGCTAATTACAGGTATAACCCTTTCTAAGGGCTAGAAAATCTGACAAAGCAGCTAAAATGTTTATCATCTGTTTAACTACATTGTGTTAGGGGCTTCTCAGATGTTCAAGAACAGTAGTCCTTGCCCCAAGGACCTCACAGTCTAAGGACAAAGATTAAGGGATAGCTTCAAATACAAATCAACACATTTCACTACTGGTAGCATGATGGAAGTCTGTTTTTTAATCATTTAAAATCTGAGAGGCCTAATGATTTGCAACTCATCACAGGAAAAAAAATAGCTCTATTTTTTCCATTTGGGCAAAAAGCCAACACAACACCAAGTCCACAAGCATGCCTAAAAGCATGTTTCAAACATGGTTGTTTTTTTTTTAATAGTGTAGGCAGACTTGGTTGTAATTAACAAAACTTGTTTCACTATTATAATTGAGTATTTGCTATAAGCCTTTAAGTAAAAAAGCATCCACTATAGCCAGAAAACCCCAAAGTCTGGACTGAAAACACAAGGCATGATTAATTCAGACAGAGAAGTACAGCACCAACTCTAGCTGATGTACATTTCTCCCCCACCACACCCACAGGTGGATGAATCAGCTAAATCTCCCAATTTTATAGTAATACAGAGCCCAAATAGCAGGGTTGTAGAAGTGCTTATAGCTAAAATACTTTGCATGTATGCTGCTTGTCTTTCAATGCAGAAAGACTGTAATAGTAGGTGGATGACATCTGAGCAGGCTAAAAATACATGTTGATAACCACAGCACACAAAACTAAGACCAATACTTTACATTTCATCCAGGAAAGCTTTTAGCTATCACTCATCTAATTGTGTCTAAATTCTTCTAGGAGACACTTCCTTGCAAAATTTCTAGAAAAAGCTTTATTTTTAATGACACTTCACTGACAGTAAAGGGTTGTTTAAAAATCAAGGTATTGTTACAACAATCTGATAACCGAGGCAGGGATTTTCAAAGGATTTGTGCCTTTGAAAATTCTCATAAGTACATGAAAATTTAAAGTAGCGTAAGGTTATAATAATACATTTTCAAAGATAGTGACCACTATAGTGAAGGGATTTCCTCTGACTCCTGTGAGCTTCATCCTTGGCACAGATAAGCATTGTTGATTAATACATGTGGTAGGGTGGGTCAGAGAAGAATACGTGTTCTCTTATGTAAATATAAGTTTACCATTCTAACAAAGCACCTTGAATTTCACCTGGAATTGGACAGTCAGTGCAGAGTGAGAAACAGAGTTTTAATATGCACTCACTGGTATGGACACAGAAGACAGGAAAACACATTATGTATTTGAAATCTTCTAAGGGTGACCCTTCAAGACTGGCCCCACATGGAATTATTGCCAAGAATGAGATTCAAAAGTATAGATGCCCAGGGCAAGGTTCACAGATGAGATGAAAGGACAATCTTTCAGCCAGCCACAGGTATGGGGCATTTCTGCCTACAATGCAACTTGGAAATGAGATGACTCTAGTAAAATCTTAAGACTGAAGACCACCTGGACAATGGGCGAACTTAGTTGAGGAAGCAAATTACTCAACCAAGATGTCTTCTTCAACAGTATCTGGTTAAACAGCAACTGGGTAACAGGAAGGTGGCATGTCTAGTGGAGAGGGCACTGGACTGGGAGCCAAACTTCTGTTGGTATTCCTGACTCTACTACAGGATTTGCTGTGTGGGCAAGTCACTTGATCTCTTTGTCTCTGTCTCCCCTCTCACTTTCTGTTTTGGTGGTCTATTTAGATCAGGGATAGGCAAGCTACAGCCTGGGGGCCGGATCCAGCCCCTCAGGGCTTTGGATCCATCCTGCAGGATTGCCCCCCCATGGCCCCGCACTGCTCTCAGAAGCAGCCTGCACCACTTCCCTGCACCTCCTGGGGTGCAGGGGGGGCAGAGGGCTCCATGCATTGTCCTTGCCTCCAGGAACTGCCCCCCGCAGCTCCCACTGGCTGGGAACAGGGAACCGCGGCCAATGGGAGCTTCAGGTGAGGCCCGGCAAGGGCAGCGCACATGGAGCCCTCCGTCCCCCTGCCCCAGGGGCCGCAGCGCTTCCTGGAGTGGCACGGGGCCAGGGGCTTGCCCTGGCCTCAGTGCACACCACTGCCATCACGGAGCCGCTTTAGGTAAGCAGCGCCAGGCTGGAGCCCAAACCTCGTCTGCACCCTGCCCCCCAACTCCCTGCCTTAAGCCCCCTGCCTCCACCTCGCATCCTGCCTGCACCCCAACTCCCTGCCGAGCCCCCTCGTATACCCCACACCCCTCCTGCACCCCAAATCCCTTCCCTGAGCCCCTTGTACACCTCACACCCCTTCTGCACTACAATCCCCTGCCACACCCTGAACTCCAACTCCCTGTCTTGAGTCCCCTTGTACATCCCACACCCCTCCTGCACCCCAACTCCCTGCCCTGAGCCCCCCATACATCCCGCTCCCCAGCTCCCTGCCCTGAGCCCCCTCATACATCCTGCACCCCTCCAGCACCCCAACCCCCTGCCCTGAGCCTCCTCCCACAGTCCATACCCCTCCTGCACTCCTGCCCTGCACCCCCTCCTGCACTTTGCAGCCCTCCTGCACCCAACTCCCTTCCCTGAGCCCCCCTACACCCCACGTCCCTCCTCTGCCCCAATCCCTTGCCCTAAGCCACTTCCTGCACACCACACACACCCCCATACCCTCCCACACCCCACACCCATGCCCTTGCATACAATTTCCCCACCTAGATGTGCCCTTGGCCCAAAAAGTTTGCCCACCTCGATTTAGATTGATGGTTCTTTGGGGCAGGGACTCTCTCTCACTAGTGTTGATACAAC
Organism: Gopherus evgoodei; assembly: GCF_007399415.2. Taxonomy (NCBI): domain Eukaryota; kingdom Metazoa; phylum Chordata; order Testudines; family Testudinidae; genus Gopherus; species Gopherus evgoodei. Next base: position 75,986,351 of record NC_044326.1, read on the forward strand.
ACATAGCCCAATAGCCTCCCAATCTTCATTGGGGCCTTTAGGCATTACTGTCATACAAACAACAGGACAATTATAAAAAGATTTTGCAAGCTATTCTATAATTTTAGTTTCAGTAAAAGATTCTCAAAAAATGGCTAAAATTTGCCTTTCATCCGACAATCAAAGCTGGTAAATTGCCTGATGGAGCATCGTTCTGCTGAGAGGAAAGCTTCTTCTTGATGCATTTTTTGGGAAAGCACCATTTCATGTGATCTGGAACTTCTTTTTACCCACTATTCCCCTTACACCCACCTTTTAAATCACTGCTAGGTGGCTGATATCTGACTATAGGAATTCAATGCTTCTTAAATCAGTCTCAATAAAGCCATTACATCAAGATGTTACTAGACAACATACAAATAACCATACCCAATCAGACCAATGGTCCACTTAATCCAATATCCTGTAAGACATGCTGTGACGATGCGGTTCTAGCAGGACCCAACTGAGAGTGCCAATTCAGGACCAATTGCTTAAACAGGGCAGTTACAGCCCAAGGCTGAGGTTTTTCCACCTCTAAGGCAAACCAAACCAGCCAGACAAAAATGACTTCAGTTTCACCCCACTGGCTAACCGCAAGTCATACAAGCAATTTCCTTAGACACTCCAATCTTCCAGTATCACCACCAGTGCCACCCGTTCTGGGGATGAATGGTTATGAAAACCAACACCCCAGTAAAAGAAAAAGGTTCTCTCGATCCCAAAGGACCAAGCCCCAGACCCAGGTCAATATACACATCAGATCTTACCCACAAATCACGCTGTTGCCAATCCTTTAGAATCTAAAATCTAAAGGTTTATTCATAAAGAGAAAAAGATAGAGATGAGAGCTAGAATTGGTTAAATGGAATCAATTACATACAGTAATGGCAAAGTTCTTAGTTCAGGCTTGTAGCAATGATGGAGTAAACTGCAGGTTGAAATCAAGTCTCTGGAGTACATCCCCACTGGGATAGGTCATCAGTCCCTTATGTAGAGCTTCAGCTTGTAGCAAAGTCCCTCCAGAGGTAGGAAGCAGGACTGAAGACAAGATGGAGATGAGGCGTCAGCCTTATATAGGCTTTTCCAGGTGTAAGAAACACTTTGTCCTTACTGTGGAAAGTTACAGCAAAACGGAGTCTGCAGTCACATGGGCCAGTTTCTGCACACCCTCCTGAGTCAAAAGGCGTATCTGCCTCCTCTCAATGGGTCAATTATGTAGCTGATGGTCCTTAATGGGCCATCAAGCAGGCTAAGCAGAGCTAACACCCACTTGTCTGGGATCTTTCCCAGTAACACAGCACAAGTTTGAAATATAGACAGTATAAAGCCAATATTCAGAACTTCAACTACAACATGATACAGACATACAGACAGCATAATCATAACCAGCAACCCGTAATCTGGTTTTAGACACCTTATATGACCCCCTTTACATAAGATCTGGAGCCACTACAGGACCTTGGTTGCAACCCATGTTCTATATGGTCCCAGTTTATATCAATAACGTCACACATGCTTAAAAGGAAGATGCAAGCAACTCCAAAGCCTGCCCATTGGAGAAGTTTTTTCCGAAACCATCTGCTAGAGTTTGGCCTTGAAGCATGAGAGCTCATAATACTTTTAAAAGAGTTTTCATTCTACCTAATGTAACAATAAATGGGGTCACTATCCATATGTTTACTACAGTTTTGAAACCCAGGCAGCTCTTGACCTGAATATCTTGCAGCAGTAAGTTTCACAGGTTACTCATACCTTGTTTAAAAAAAGTAGTCAAGCTTTTAACTGGTTGCATCTCTCTTTCATTGAATGAAATGTTCTCACATCATGAGAAGGTAAACAGGAGTCCTCAATTCACTTTTCAATACTAGACATATACTAGATATTTTGCATTAATCAAGTCCATTCTTACTCATCTACTCTCTAATTTAAAAAGGCACTCATCTTAAATTTCTCTTTATTTTGAAGTCGTTCCATGCCTCTGATTATTTTAATCACCAATCTATGAACCTGCTATACTTCATTAACCTGCTATACTTTATTTGTGATCAGTTTACCACTACTGAATACAATATTCCAAGTGAGGGCATAACACTGATCTACTCAATAAAAGTAAATGTTTTCTATCCCACATTTTTTTTACTTTTTTTTAAACCACCACTGCACATTGAGCAGAGATTTTCACTAAGATATCTGCAATGACACTCAGGCTTTATGCTTTAGTAGTGGCAAGTTATTGCAATACACCTCCAAATAATTCAAATTATTGCTTTCAACAGTCATCATCTTGCATTTCTCAATATTGAATTTTATCTGCCATCCTGTTGCCCATACACCTTGCTTTAGGAGGTGCTTCTGAGGTTCCTTCATTTTCTCTTTTGACTAACCTGAATAATTTTGTCATCTGCAAATGTTACCACCTCATGCACACACCCTTTTTCAAATGTAATATATTAAAAATTAGTCCTACTTTGAAACCTCCTGGCACCACATCCTTTTGCTATGGTGAAAATGACCATTTATTCCTACGATCTCTTCCGTTTTAGTCAATTTTTGATCTATGATAATACTTAACTGCTGACCCCATGACAACGTATGAGGGACTGTGTCAAAAGCTTCACTGAAATTTTATCCACTATTTCAACAATATGCTCATAGAATTATAGTAGATTTCAAACCATCATAGCTTTTAGAGGGCTTTCCCCTCTCTCTCTCTCTCACACACACACACACGTACGTTCTGGTGACACAGACAGAAAGCAGAAAGTCCAAAGTGCAGACAATGCAATGTTTATTGGGATTAGTTCCAAGCAAATATATCCATAGCTCTACATGCCAGCAAGTCTGTTTTCCAATATTTCATTTTAAGCTGTGACACCGCAGAGTGTTTAATCCCTGTCCCTCTTTCCAGCTCTGACACCGCAAAGACTTGCCCTGTGTTCCTGTTCTGCATTCCCCTCTCCTCATTCCCATTTTCCACCTCCTCCTCCTTAGCAGGCCCAAATATACCTGCAATACATGCCCACGGTCCACCCATTTTGTACCCATGGGAGGGCTATGGAGTGAGGTTGCGCTACGGTCAGGGACAGGCATTTTGTTGGTCTTTTAGTGTTGTCAAAAACAGATGGTTAAGGGTCAATGTCTCTTTTATCTGTAAAGGGTTAAGAAGCTCAGTAAACCTGGCTGACATCTAACCAGAAGACCAAAAAGGGGACAAGATACTTTCAAATCTTGGTGGAGGGAACTCTTTGTTTGTGCTTTTTGTTTGGTTCGTTGTTCGCTCTTGGGGCTAAGAGGCACCAGACGTACATCCAGGCTTTCCCAATCTTTCTGAATTAGTCTTTCATGTTTCAAAATTGTAAGTAATAGCCAGGCAAGGCGGATTAGTCTTATGTTTGTTTTCTTAACTTGTAAATGTATCTTTTTGCTGGAAGGATTTTTACCTCTGTTTGCTGTAACTTTGAATCTAAGGCTGGGGTGGGGAGTCCCTCTGGTCTATATGAATCTGAATACCCTGTAAAGCATTTTCCATCCTGATTTTACAGAGATAATATTTACCTTTTCTTTCTTTAATTAAAAGCTTTCTTTTTAAGAACCTAATTGATTTTTCCTTGTTTTAACATCCAAGCAATTGAGTCTGAACTCACCAGGGATTGGTGGGGGGGAAAGGAGGGGGAGATGGTTAATTCCTCGTTTTAAGATCCAAGGGGTTTGGGTCTCGGTTCCCCAGGGAAGGTTTTGGGGGAACAGAAAGTGTACCAGACACTAAACTCTGGCTGGTGGCAGCATACCAGATTTAAGCTAGTAATTAAGCTTGAAAGTGTTCATCCAGGTCCCCACTTTTTGTACCCTAAAGTTCAAAGTGGGGAAAAAACCTTGACATGGTGAGCAGCAGTTGGGATTTTTAGGAACAAAAAGCCAGTAGGATTTTTTTTCTCTCCTTTCTAGCTGCTTGGAAGGCAGCCTGAAGGCAGAGGTGTTAAGTTTTAACAAGGGTCTTTGTTAAGAGGAGGCTTCAAGCTGGGAGCCAGCAGACAGCCAGCAAAAGGCATTTACAAGTTGAATTGTTTTCTTTCTTTCTACCTCTCGGGTATAGCTAGTTAGAAAATCTCTGTTAACCAAGCAGCCTGAGCTGAAGCATCCCAGTCAGTAAGCTGCAGGGGGTGTGGCCCACACAAGAAAGTAGAAAAATGAGTGCCAAGAAAGCAGTTAAAGAAGTAATGGCTAGGCTAGATGCAGAAGAGAAAGCCAAAGAGGCTGACCATAAGAGAAAGCTAGAGATGAAAGAAAGAGAGATGGAGATGAGAGAAAGAGAGCGAAAGAGAAGAAAAAGCCAAAGAGGCTGACCACCGGAGAGCTTTGGAGCTCCAGAGGGAGGCCCACCACCAGGCCCTGGAATTAGCAAAGGTTAAGCCAGATGTACCAGCCAACCCTAACAACCCTTCTCCAGGTACTATTCCCCATCCCAGAAAATTCCCCACCTACAAGGCAGGTGATGATACTGAGGCCTTCTTAGAAAATTTTGAAAGGACCTGCCATGGGTACAACATCTCTACAGACCAGTACATGATAGAGCTGAGGCCACAGCTCAGTGGACCCTTAGCAGAGGTGGCGGCTGAAATACCTAAGGAACACAGGAACGATTATGAACTTTTTCAAACCAAGGCCAGAATCAGAATGGGGCTAACACCTGAGCATGCCCGTCGGCGGTTCCTAAGGTAGAAACCAGATGTGTCACTTACCTGACACGCCTACCACATTGGAAAGAATTGGAATGCCTGGATATCAGGAGCAAATGTTAACTCTCTGGAACAGCTGTCCCTCCTAATGCAAATGGAGCAGTTCTTAGAGGGTGTTCCTGAGGAAATAGAAAGGTACATCCTAGATGGGAAGCCTAAAACTGTAACCGAGGTGGGGGAGATTGGAGCCAGATGGGTGGAAGTGGCAGAAAAGAAAGAAGCTACTAGCAAGGGGAGCGAATATCACAGAGGGCAAACCGAAAATAAACCCTATCACCGAGGGCAACCCAAGATCCCACCTACCACCCCAGGAAGCCCCAGACACCCTATTGTCCCATCTCACCAGTCTCCAGCAACCCACCTCGACCCAGTGAGCAGTCACCTGGGTGATATTTTAAATGTAACAAACTGGGACACACAAAGGCCAACTGCCCCAAGAACCCCAACCGAGTACAGTTCATTACACCACATCACACCAAAGATCCCCAGGCCCAGATGCCTCTCAAATATCCTCAGAGCGAAGGGAAACCTTGAGAGTGGGCAGAAAGAAGCTTATCGTGTGGAGAGACACGAGGGCACAAGTGTCAGCTATCCACCAATCCTTAGCGGACCCCAAATTCATCAACCCAGAGGCCCAACTGACAATTAACCCATTCATATCAAAATCTGTAAACTTGCCTACAGCTGAACTGCCTGTCCAGTACAAGGGCTGGTCAGGAATATGGACTTTTGCAGTCTATGACAATTATCCCATCCCCATGCTACTAGGGGAAGACTTGGCCAACCACGTGAAGCGAGCCAAGAGGGTGGGAATGGTTATACGCAGCCAAGCCAGGCAAGCTTCCAGACCCATCTCTGTTTCTGAGCCGTCCACAAGGGCCCCGTCTGTGTTACCAGAGACCCAGACAGAGGTGGTGGACCTGGACCCCCGGCAACGACTGCAACAGCCATAGTGAATCCAGTCCCAGAACCGGAACTGGAAAAGCAACCAGCACCAGAACCGTTGGCAGCACTGACGCCAGCGCTTGCAAACCCATCTACCACTCCAACGCCAGAGGGCACCAGTGGGCCTGAACTGGCAGAAGCAGCAGACAATCGTACCCAAGAGGCTCAGCCAGAGCCTGAAATATCACATAGTGCAACAGCGGAAAGCGGTTCACCATCAACGAAAACAACCCGATCATCTACATCGCTTCCAGAGTGACCAAGCCCAAGTCCACAGTCTAAGGAGGAACTAGTGTCTCCAGCCTCAAGGGAACAGTTCCAGGCTGAGCAGGAAGCAGATGACAGCCTTCAGAAAGCTTGGACGGCGGCACAGAGCACGTCACTGCCTCTCAGCTCTTCTAACCGATCCCGGTTTGTTGTAGAACAAGGAGACTCTTTCTGGTGGACACCAGGAAGACTGGCATCCTCAAAAACAGTTGGTAGTTCCAACTAAGTACCGGGGAAAGCTCTTAAGCATAGCCCATGATCATTCCAGTGGTCATTCTGGGGTGAACAGAACCAAAGACAGATTGGGGAAGTCCTTCCATTGGGAAGGAATGGGCAAGGACGTTGCTAATTATGTCCGGTCTTGTGAGGTGTGCCAAAGAGTGGGAAAGCCCCAAGACCAGGTCAAAGCCCTTCTCCAGCCACTCCCCATAATTGAGGTCCCATTTCAGCAAGTAGCTGTGGATATTCTGGATCCTTTCCCAAAAAAGACCCCCAGAGGAAAGCAGTACATACTGACTTTCGTGGACTTTGCTACCCGATGGCCGGAAGCAGTAGCTCCAAGCAACACCAGGGATAAAACTGTGTGTCAGGCCTTAGCAGACATTTTTGCCAGGGTAGGTTGGCCCTCCGACATCCTTACAAATTCAGGAACTAATTTTTCTGGCAGGGACCATGAAAATCTGTGGGAAGTTCACAGGGTGAATCACTTGGTTGCCACCCCTTACCACCATCAAACCAATGGCCTGGTGGAGAGGTTTAATGGAACTTTGGGGGTCATAATACATAAATTCATCAATGAACACTCCAATGATTGGGACCTAATGTTGCAGCAGTTGCTTTTTGCCTACAGGGCCGCACCACATCCCAGTTTAGGGTTTTCACCATTCGAACTTGTATATGGCCATGAGGTTAAGGGGCCATTACAGTTAGTGAAGCAGCAATGGGAGGGGTTTACGCCTTCTCCAGGAACTAACAGTCTAGACTTTGTAAGCAACCTACAAAGCACCCTCCGACACTCTTTAGCCCTTGCTAAAGAAAACCTAAAGGATGCTCAGAAAGAGCAAAAGGCCTGGTATGATAAACATACCAGAGAGCGTTCCTTCAAACTAGGAGACCAGGTTATGGCCTTGAAGGCACAACAGGCCCATAAGATGGAAGCGGCATGGGAAGGGCCATTCACAGTCCAAGGGTACCTGGGAGCTGTTAACCATCTCATAGCATTCCCCACCTCCATCTTAAAGCCTAAAGTGTACCATGTTAATTCTCTCAAGCCCTTGTATTCCAGAGACTTAAAGGTTTGTCAGTTTACAGCCCAGGGACAAGATGACGCTGAGTGGCCTGAAGGTGTCTACTACGAAGGAAAAAGTGACGGTGGCGTGGAAGAGGTGAATCTCTCCACAACCTTGGAACATCTGCAGCGGCAACAGATCAAGAAGCTGTGCACTAGCTTCGCCTCACTGTTCTCAGCCACCCCAGGACGGACTGAACGGGCATACCACTCCATTGACATAGGTAATGCTCACCCAATTAGAACCCCACCCTACCGGGTGTCTCCTCATGCCCAAACTGCTATAGAACGGGAGATCCAAAACTTGCTACAGATGGGTATAATCCACCCCTCTATCAGTGCATGGGCATCTCCAGTGGTTCTAGTACCCAAACCAGATGGGGAAATACGCTTTTGCGTGGACTACCGTAAGCTAAATGCTGTAACTCGTCCTGACAACTATCCAATGCCACACACCGATGACCTACTGGAGAAATTGGGAAGCGCCCAGTTCATCTCTACAATAGACTTAACCAAGGGGTACTGGCAAGTACCGATAGATGAACCTGACAAAGAAAGGTCCGCCTTCATCACCCATGCAGGAGTGTATGAATTTAATGTCCTTCCTTTCGGGCTGCAAAATGCACCTGCCACCTTCCAAAGACTTGTAGATGGTCTCCTAGCAGGACTGGGAGAATATGCAGTTGCCTACCTCGATGATGTGGCCATTTTTTCAGACTCCTGGCCCGAACACTTACTACACCTGGAAAAGGTCTTTGAGCGCATCAGGCAGGCAGGACTAATTGTTAAGGCTAAAAAGTGTCAAATAGGCCAAAGCAGAGTGACTTACCTTGGACACCAGGTGGGTGAAGGAACAATAAACCCCCTACAGGCCAAGGTGGATGCTACCCAAAAGTGGCCTGTCCCAAAGTCAAAGAAACAGGTCCAATCCTTCTTAGGCTTGGATGGGTATTACAGGCGATTTCTACCACACTACAGCCAAATCGCTGCCCCAGTAACAGACCTGACCAAAAAGACCCAGCCAAATGCAGTTAAGTGGACTGATGAGTGTCAGAAGGCCTTTACCCAGCTTAAGGCGATACTCATGCCTGTGCTAAGGGCCCCAGACTTTGACAAACCATTCCTAGTAACCACAGATGCATCTGAGCGTGGTATAGGAGCAGTTTTAATGCAGGAAGGACCGGATCAAAACTTCCATCCTGTCGTGTTTCTCAGCAAGAAACTGTCTGAGAGGGAAAGCCACTGGTCAATCAGTGAAAAAGAATGCTACGCCATTGTGTATGCCCTGGAAAAGCTATGCCCATACGTTTGGGAACGGCGTTTCCAGCTGCAAACAGACCATTCTACGCTAAAGTGGCTTCATACTGCCAAGGGAAACAACAAAAAACTGCTGCGATGAAATTTAGCTCTCCAAGATTTTGATTTTGAAATTCAACACATTTCAGGAGCTTTTAACAAAGTAGCTGATGCACTCTCCCATGAAAGTTTCCCAGAATCAACTGATTAAAAATTGTCCTTACAATGTGAAAAGTCTTGTAGTTTACAGAATTAGTAGTATATGTAAAGGTGCATGTGTTTCATTAATCTGTTTATTCTAAAGTTCTAGGAAGAAATCACTGCCAGTGTGGTTCCCCACTGTCTCAGATTTGGGGGGGCGTGTCATAAACAGATGGTTAAGGGTTAAAGTCTCTTTTACCTGTAAAAGGTTAAGAAGCTCAGTAAACCTGGCTGTCACCTGACCAGAGGACCAACAGGGGGACAAGATACTTTCAAATCTTGGTGGAGGGAAGTCTTTGTTTGTGCTTTTTGTTTTGGTTCGTTGTTCGCTCTCGGGACTGAGAGGGACAGGACATCATTCCAGGTTCTCCAAATCTTTCTGAATCAGTCTTTCATGTTTCAAAATTGTAAGTAGTAGCCAGGCAAGGCGGATTTATTTTATGTTTGTTTTCTCAACTTGTAAATGTGTCTTTTTGCTGGAAGGATTTTTACCTCTATTTGCTGTAACTTTGAATCTAAGGCTAGGGGGAGGGGGATCCCTCTAGTCTATAAGAATCTGAGTACCCTGTAAAGCATTTTCCATCCTGATTTTACAGAGATAAAAAGAAAGCTTTTAATTAAAGAAAGAAAAGGTAAAAATGAAGAACTTGATTGATTTTTCCTTGTTTTAAACATCCAAGGGATTGAGTCTGAACTCACCATGGATTGATGGGGGGAAAGGAGGGGGAATGGTTAATTCCTTCTTGTTTTAAGATCCAAGGAGTCTGGATTGGTGTGAAGCCCCAGGGAGGAGAAAAGCTATGGGGAAAAGGAGGGGGGTAGTTAATTTCTCCTTGTTTTAAGGCCCAAGGGGTTTGGGTCTGGATTCCCCAGGGAAGGTTTTGGGGGAACAGAAAGAGTGCCAGACACTAAATTCTGGCTGGTGCCAGCGTACCAAATTTAAGGTAGTAATTAAGCTTAAAAGTGTTCATGCAGGTCCCCACTTTTTGTACCTTAAGTTCAAAGTGGGGGAAAAAACCTTGACAAGTGTTTTATTCCTTCCCCTCAATCCTCCTTTGTCCCTCCCGACTGGTAGCTTGAACATGTCTTGAGATTTGAGGCCATCTTAAAGTGTGCTCATATATTACACTCCCATTTTATCTTGTAACACTGCTCTTATTTGTTTCATTGTACTAACAAACCCATCTAACTAGGAAAAAGCAACACAATGTCTTTTGTTCTTTGTTTACACATATTAATATAAAATATAAAAATATTAAAATGTAAAACCCAAAATTATATCCCAGACTAACAAACAGACCTATGTACTAACAGCCTGTTCATTTAGGGGTTTTACAGTTCTATTTTAAATTCTTCTCTACTAGTCTTTTCACAGTGAAAGGAGGCTCACTTGTCTTTAATTCCTAGGATCACCTGCAATGCCTTTCTTAAAGTTAGATACAAAAAAGGTTACTGTTAGTCCTTTATAGCACTATTAACAACAGCTTATATATTTCTTAGTATCTCAGACACTTCATTCTTACAAGTTACTTCAGCAACTCAGTGAATTCTCTACGGATTGTTGCATGAAATCTGAGGGGTTAATTGCATAATACAGGTTTTGTGCCACACTACGCAAGAAACTCTGATTATTTACTCTAATGGATAAAGCAGACCAACATTTCCATTGTTAGGAGAATTGCCCAAAACAATGTGGAAAAAATTCCAGCAATATGCGAAAGCATGTTAGGTTTCCTCATGTCAAATGCATATTTTTAAGTTTATTTCATCTTGTTACATGTCACTGGCAAAGCAAAAGTAAAAAGGGAATAGTTTTACTCACTCAAGCGAATCCCTTCCCATCAGCTAGCTGAGGTTTATTTTCTGCATTGGCATTCATCACCACACCAAAAAGGAGAGTGACAGTAGTAATTATTTGTAGTCTACTTGTGCTGCTGTAATAACTGGGCCTATATATTTACCAAAGTTTTGAATCTGTGAGAAATTAGATAAAAGTTCATAAAGTGTCACAATAACCTGTAACAAATGTTGATGAGAAAAGGTGCACAAGGGAGTCAGAAAGACTGAGTTAGTCCAAACTAAAAGTCCTATTGCTATAACTCAAGAACTATTAAGACCATGCCTGGTAAGCAGGAGAAGTGAGAGACTGGAAATTAATGAACCAAAACTCCTGTGTTGGAAATTAGGCCTAATTGGTGGACAAAGTAGTGAGAGAATTGGCTATACCACCATAATTCCCTGACTGAATGAAGGGGAAGGAGTGAGCTTCTCCATCATCGCTGCCAACCCAACTATCCCATGGAACCCTGTGATCCAGTGTAACACCACTGTGCTTTCCTCTTTGTGACTCTAAGAGATGCTCTAACCAGATAGAACCAAGAGGGGAAGGATAGCTCAGTGGTTTGAGCAGTGGCCTGCTAAACCCAAGGTTGTGAGTTCAATCCTTGAGGGGCCATTTAGGGAACTGGGGTAAAAAAAAAAAAAGTCAGCAAATTTGCCCTACTTTAAGCAGGGTGTTGGACTAGATGATCTTCTGAGGTCCCTTCCAACCCTGATATTCTAAGAGAGGGACCCAGATGACACCACTGGCTCCAGCGGAATCCCAACCATCACCTGGCCTGTCAGTCTTTGTAAATCCTACTCCCTTACGTCCTTTCTCCCCCTACCTTCCCTTTTTTTCTTCCTTCTTATCTCTCTCCTTTTGCCTTCTGTTTAACAAAATTCTGGTTTAGCCAGCCAAGACTGCACATTTTATGACATTCTGGAAGCCTAGGAGCAAAGAGGCAACTAAAAGTAAAGCCCTAACCAGCCGAATGCTGGCACAAGTTTACCATGTCTCAGAACGGCTGTTTAGACCACGTGCTATGCCTGTGTTTTTCTAGCAGCGAGACTGTAAGTGAGTAAGCACCAGAGACAGAAACTGCATTTTCTATCTTTTCTGTTCTCTTCTTTCCCCATGTGTGGGTTTGTACTGTTTTGCCTTCTAGGAAATGGGACTGGACTTTAATAGCAGCACAATGAGAGCTGCAGCCCATCTCAACTAACTTCCTCTCTTTTCCCCATAAAGGATGGTTATTACCATTGTTGATACAGTAATTCCTTGCTTAACGTTGTAGTTATGTTCTGGAAAAATGTGACTAAGCAAAATGATGTTAAGCAAATCCAATTTCCCCATAAGAATTAATGTAAATGGAGGGGGTTAGGTTCCAGGGAAAATTTTTTCACCAGACAAAAAACTGTATTATAATATATGTATATACACATAGTATAAGTTTTAAACAAATCATTTAATACTGTACACAGCAATGACGACTGTGTAGCTTGGTTGAGGTGGTGAAGTTAGAGGATGGGACATATCCCTGGGAATGCCTTACTGCTAAATGATGAACTAGCATTCAGCTTAGCCCTCAAGGGTTAACACATTGTTGTTAATGTAGCCTCACACTCTACAAGGCGGTATGAACGGAGGAAGGGGAGACAGCATGGCAGAGACTGTGTGTGTGTGTAAAAAAGTAGGACAGAAACCCATGTTTTATTCCCAGCACTGTCTGGTGTGATCTTGTGCCTGCCTCCCAAGATAGAAATGAGGGCTTGGCCACTATCTAAGCATTTGGAATTGCTCATAAATATTAATAGCCGCCAACGGAATATGGAAGATCAAAATTCATGTCTCCTAGCTCCCAAACTCTTTACACCTAGGCTAAAGATTTTTAATTTTAGTGATGGGGGGGAGGGGTATGAGTCATTATGCAGGATATTTTACCTGATATGTGGGCAGGTATGACAAGGCAGATGTGAGTGTCATGCAACATGCATAACACTTAGCAAGTCTTAACATCTGCCAAACACTAGCAGATTCTATTTACGCTAGATCATGGTGAAATGCACAGGGAAACTGGTGCAAGATCACTTTCATAGGTGCTATGAAATTGGCCAATTTTGGTAATTCAAATATCTGAAGTTATGTAAACTTAAAATGTAAAGCTGACTGATTCACCAATATCACCAGTCAAAACTGTCCAGACTGCTAAGCTTAAAGCAGAATTTTATTTGTGTGTTAGAACTCCCTATCAGTGCAGATAAACAAGAGTGTAACAGCTTGAAACATTCTGTATGGTTTAGTGAACATTTGGCCAAACAGTTCATTAAAAATATTACATGCTGTACCAGATATTTAGCTGAGAGTTTTTTTGGCCAGTTAAACCTAAAATCACAGGAAGTAAAAATTAACATATTTTAGCACAAAAGATCCTTATATCTTCATCGCTGCTATTTAAATTAAAACATTAAAATTTCTTCATTGTCATCTGCCAACCTTTTTTAAACAGAGCAACTAAGTTCTTGCACTCTAAGCAGTGCTTTCTGAAAAAAACGTGAATTGATACGTTCCGCAGTAATCACTTTACTTAATAGCAAGTCATCTTTGAAATCCTTCATGGGTTAGAGAAACTCACCAGGAAAAGTGAACTGCTGCAGTCATATTAAAAATTGTTTGGATTCCAATCTGTGACCAAAAATGCTGTGAGAGTAGTTCTCCGATAGATATTGCATTATACAAAACACTGTGGTAGTATATGCAAATGATTCCCTGGGGTGTAAATCAACTTTTCAAAAAAAAATAAAAATAAAAAATGTAATCACTGATTTAAGGACATATCAAGTGTACAGCAGCATAAGTCCAATTCCAGAGAATGAGAAAGAACATGGTGAATGTGTTACTTTGAAAAGTAACTAGAACTGGCATTGCTGATTTCCATGTTTATTGCTTCTCACTGAGCAACTGTGGTCAGTTTTACAAACAAATGGAAGATTTCTTTTTCTTTTCTTTTTTTTTTAAATCATCACTTCTGCAAAGTCAACCTGGGACATGAAAGTTAATTGAGGATGTTTCCTTCTGCATCACTACCAAAGATTTTGTCAAAGCCAAATTATACTTTCCCTTATACCTGAATACTCTTTGTCTTCAACGAACTGCATAACTATAATTGATTGGTCCTGTAATGGGGACCTGCCCAGTATCCTCTTGACACTGCACCACCTATTTATAGAAACAGTCTTTACTAGTTATCAATGAAGGAGCAAATGACAAAACATTCAGGCCAAGTGTTATGAGATATATACGCATATGCCTAATCTTTCACTTTCATATATGCACAAACTTAGCACTGGGAAAAATCATGCACCAGATTGTAATTTTTTCATTTTATTTTTTATATTATGCCAGTAAGGACAATTACAAATGACCAGTTAGTATATCAACCAAGCAAATAAAACTAATTACCAAATCAATACCTACTACTACTAAACCAATTACCAATTAGAACATCAATTTCAAAACCAGTTACCAACTAAAATAAAAAATGTAAAATCAAAGTCAAAATCAAAGTGAAACGTTTCAGTTGACCTCAAATTCATTTGGGGGAAAATTCAGTTTCAAGGAAAATTGCGAATTTTGACTTCTTGTGGTTCAGAATGAAAAATTTTTTAAATGTCAGAATTTCCTGCAGAACAGAAATTCCAAGTTTTGACCAGGTCTCAAGAGAAATACTGTGCTCTGAATCCATGAAATGCTATAGAAATGTTAAGCACTGTGACGGTATCTCAAGGTGCATGCCTAAAATTAATGGATACTTGACAATTTCTGTCTTAACCTGGGCCTCCGATCCTAGTGCATAAAATGTGCTTAGCACCTCACAAACGTGTTGTGAAGATACATTTGTTAAAGTTTGTGAAGCACTTCAACACTACTGTTCCGAGCGCAAGGAAGTTACCTGTAGTCAGTACGGGATTTGGATGATATTGGATAAATAAGGCCTGGGGCTACACAATGAATGATGAGGTTGAAAAGATATATTGAACTGCTACCCTTTCAGTGAGCTTCATCCATCCTATGAACTCAGTGAGACAAGGATCCTGTGGGAATTACAGTTTATGATTGTGTATTTAATACGTACACACAAAAGGGCCAAATTAAGGTTACACAAGCAACCACTAATTCAGGCATCTACATTTTTAATGTTTGAACCTTAGTGTTCTTTTAATACAGTTTTTTGCATGTTATTTCTTAAGGTTTTTTTTAAATAGCGAACTAAAAAAAACCCAGAAATTCTATCATGTGACATCACACTGACTCCCACATGACGTTTTTCATCAGGAGGTTTACAACTTTCAGATTCACAACTTAAACCTCTGTCCCTTGAGCTAACAAAGTAACTGACAGCAGCAGTAGTCAGTCACTCTCTATGTCAGGGGTGGGCAAACTTTTTGGCCTGAGGGCCACATTGGGGTTGCGCAACTGTATGGAGGGCCGGGTAGGGAAGGCTGTGCCTCCCCAAACAGCCTGGCCCCTGCCCCCCATTGCACCCTCCCACTTCCCACCCCGACTGCCCCCCCAGAACCCCTAACCCATCCAACTGCCCTCTACTCCTCGCCCCCTGACCACCCCCTCCCAGGGTCCCCCACCCCTAACTGCTCCCCGGGATCCCACCCCCTTATCCAACTCCACCTGCTCCCTGTCCCCTGACTGCCCTCCCAACCCCTATCCACATCCTTGCCCCTTGACAGGCTCCCCCAGGATTCCCACTCCCAACCCTCCCTGTTCTCCATCCCCTGACTGCCCCCCCCAGAACCTCTGCCCCATCCAACCACCCCCTCCTCCCTGATTGCCCTCCAGGACCCTCCGCTCCCTTACCCAGTCCCCCCCGCTCCCCGCCCCCTTGCCAGCAGCAGGAACTCGCAGCCACGACACCCTGCCAGAGCAAGCTGTGCTCCCCAAGCTGCCCAGCAGGAGCGGCAGGCCAGAGTCCGGCCTGAGTGATGGCATGGCTGCCGGGTCAGTGGGGGAGGAGACTAGGCTCCCCGGTCAGGGGGGATGGGGGAGAGAGAGGGGCAGGATGGTCCCCTAGTTTGCCCATGCCTACTCTATGTGGACAAGCTGCTAGAGGGAGATGAAGCACAGATTTTGCCAGTCAGTGTCAGAGCTATTTGCTGATAGTAAAGGAAAGGAATGTTGAGGCTCAGGAATTCTGACTTCTAGGTCAGGTTCTGAATGGAACATTACAGTGACTGATTATAGACCTATATGGCCTCTTCCACCCCAATCCTAACCCCTTTCTGACCTTGCCAACCCTGCTTCTATTCCTCTCTGTTCCTTTTGCCTCCCAGTGTATTCTTGTTCTCCCTTCTATTCCCCCTAAGCCTGCATCCCCCAAGCCCTTCTGTTCCTCACCTCCTTAGGCCTGGTCTATTCCTAAAACGTAGGCAAACCTAACCCCCACTGTTGACACAGCTAGATTGACGGAAGAATTCTTCCATCAACCTAGCTACTGCCTCAGAGAGGTGGATTACCTATATCAACAGGAAAACCCCTTCCACACATGTAGGAAGCATCTAAGCTACAGTGGCTCAGCTGCAGCACCAAAGCTGTGCCATTGTAGCACAGACATAGGGCTAGTTTACACTACAAGCACTACATTAGCACAGCTGCGAGCGCGCTCCCGTCGGTATAATTACTCCACCTCCACGAGCGTCTCCCGCCGACATAGCACCAGTGTAGACAGCACTTAGGTCACTGCAACTTGTGTCACTCGGGGGGGGGATAGCTTTTTCACACTCCTGAACGATGTAAGTTATATCGACATGAGTGGTAGCGTAGACCAGCCAATAGTCTTGGGCAGCTTCTTTCTCATCTATGCTTGCTGGGCATCAGCACTGGGAGCACTGAAAGCACAGGAGAGTCTCCCTCCTTGTCGTGTGAAAAAAGTGTTTGTTCACAGGTGATAGGGTGTTTTTCTCATTTATCATTTTTCCCGAGCGAGTTCATTCAAAAACATAGTGATTGCCTAGTTTCACCCAAGTAGCTGTTGTTGGGGCATCTGATGCACTGGATGAGGGACTCCACCTATTGTGATAGGCATTGACAGGACCCATAGATTTTGTAAGGTATGTGTGTAGGGGCAGGGTATTGATCATCTTAGCAGTGGAGATGTGTCTACAGGTTTTGCATATGTTATAGCAGGGTGTGGTGTCATTTGGATTGGCGTGTCCTGGTCTATGGGGAACTTGCTTCTGATGATGAGCTTGGATAGGTTGGTGGGTTGTTTGAAGGCCAAAAGAGGAGCTTTGGGAAAGATTTCCTTCAGGATGTGGTCCCAATCAAATATGGGTTGCAACTGTCTGATGATATCCTGTGTGGGTTCCAATATGGTATCTAGTTTTCCTCTACCGAAGCAGATTCTCCCCGGGCATTTGGGTGGCCCATTCCCATGATGAAATCTACTTCTCTGGTGGAATCTCCTTGTTGTGAATGTTGGTTTTAAGTATATTAAGGTGTTTATCCTGGACTTCCTCCTCGAAGCATATTCTGTGGTACCCTAGTGCCTCGCTGTAGATAATATTTCTTGGTGTGTTTGGGATCTGTGGAGGTAAGTGTGGTGATCCGTGGGTTTTTGTACATAGTTGTCTGTAAGGTTGCATTGTTGAAGCTGATTCTAATGTATGGGCCTGTTCTCAACAAAGTTTGATGGATGAGTGGTGGTGGTTGACATTCTAATGGAAATCTAAAAGACAGTTTAGGTCCTCCTTCTGCATCACAGAATCAAATTACCTGATATATATTTTTCCAAAAATTCTTCCTCAACATAGCCCGTGAAGAGGCTGAGGTATTGGGAAGCCATTCTAGCATCCCTGGCTGTTCCTATGGCTTGGACAAAGTGTTTGTTGAATGTAAAATTGTTATGGGTGAGGATGAAATGGATGAGTTTGGCAATGTGTTTGGGATTGATATCCCCGAGTGTTGTCCATTGTCTTGTAGATATTTGAAGCAAGCAGCAATTCTATCATTGTGAGGTATGTTGATATATAGGGAGGCGATATCCATGATGGCACTGATGGTGTTCTGAAGGAAATTGTTAATGTTGCAGACTTTCAGAAATAAATCAGTTGTGTCCTGGAGGAAACTGGCTCTGTGTGCAGTGAGTAGTTTGAATATGCTGTTCTCTTAGCAGTGGAGATATGGTGATGGATGTGATGTTTGTTAAAGATTTTACAATCAAATTTTTTTCCTTAAGCAGTCAGTATAAGATCAAGTAAGTAGTTTCATCTGCTGTGTGGTATCCAGTGACATGATTCTTTTTTCTTATGACTGTCAGTGAGGAAGTGGGTGGTGGTGTCATTTCTATTGTGAAAGAATTATTTGAGGCAGAGTTGGCAAAAGAGTTTTTAGTTCTCCATATTAGTATAGGATCGGGTTCCTGGTGGCAGAGAAGTTCAGTCCCTTGGAGAGTACAGATAATTCAGCTCCACTTAGAGGTCATCTTGATGAAGTTGATGATCATGATGGAATGTTGTGTAGTGACCATGTGGTGGGTTTTGGTGTCATGGTTACACAGCAAACCTGGTACTTGAGGCAATCAAGAGAGGACAGGATCCTACTCTGAGGCAGATGGAAGGATGAGGGGCGAGGGTTACAAAGCAAAAGTCAAAGATATACTTTTTATGTATACATATGCTTGTTCACATTGTCTACAATAATTTTAAATAAAGTTACAAAGTCTCAGTTGTGTGATTTGTGCAGGCTGTACCCTACAGTATCTTCCAATGATCAAAACAGGAATACATATTTGTGATCACTCAACATTTGAGATTCTCTGTTCTAGCATATTCTCTTATCTCGTTATAGTTAGTATGGCAACACCCATTTTTTTCATGTCGTGTGTGTGTATATCTATATATCTTCCTACTGTATTTTCCACTGCGTGCATCCGATGAAGTGGGTTTTAGCCCACGAAAGCTTATGCTCAAATTTGTTAGTCTCTAAGGTGCCACAAGTACTCCTCAATCTTTCTTCTAGCATTGCGTCTGCTGCTTGAAAATTAATCATAAAGCAGTACAGCATGTTTGCCAATTGGTCCGAGTATGTGTGTCCATATACCACTTACCCTACAGCCCCTTCCTACAAAGTGGCAGATAAGGCTTTGGGGAAAGAAAACAAACCCTAGGAGTAGTCCCTGGCTGCGTCCAAGACCACCTCCCTGAGCTCCTGTCCCGATTCCTCCATGCTCAAGAGTTCATTAGGTACAGGCCTGACTAAATATGTACCTAAATGCATATGCTACAGTGTGGGTGAGTTAGTTACTCATAAGCTTCTTATAGTAACTAACTCTCCTACACCACACACTAAGTATTCAGGTACATATTTAATAATCTGGAAATTGAAAAATTGGATGTGAGAAAGTTAATTTCTTTGAGTATCAGAGGGTAGCCGTGTTAGTCTGGATCTGTAAAAGCAGCAAAGAATCCTGTGGCACCTTATAGACTAACAGACGTTTTGGAGCATGAGCTTTCGTGGGTGAATACCCACTTCCTCAGATGCATGTAATGGAAATATCCAGGGGCAGGTATATATATGTGTGCTAGCAAGCAAGCTAGAGATAACGAGGTCAATTCAATCAGGGAGGATGAGGCCCTGTTCTAGCAGTTGAGGTGTGAAAACCAAGAGAGGAGAAACTGGTTCTGTAATTGGCAAGCCATTCACAGTCTTTGTTCAATCCTGAGCTGATGGTGTCAAATTTGCAGATGAACTGAAGCTCAGCAGTTTCTCTTTGAAGTCTGGTCCTGAAGTTTTTTTGCTGCAGGATGGCCACCTTAAGGTCTGCTATAGTGTGGCCAGGGAGGTTGAAGTGCTCTCCTACAGGTTTTTGTATATTGCCATTCCTAATGTCTGATTTGTGTCCATTTATCCTTTTCCGTAGAGACTGTCCAGTTTGGCCGATGTACATAGCAGAGGGGCATTGCTGGCATATGATGGCGTATATTACATTGGTGGATGTGCAGGTGAATGAACCAGTGATGGTGTGGCTGATCTGGTTAGGTCCTGTGATGGTGTCGCTGGTGTAGATATGTGGGCAGAGTTGGCATCGAGGTTTGTTGCATGGATTGGTTCCTGAGTTAGAGTTATTATGGTGTGGTGTGTAGTTACTGGTGAGAATATGTTTCAGGTTGGCAGGTTGTCTGTGGGCAAGGATTGGCCTGCCACCCAAGGCCTGTGAAAGTGTGGGATCATTGTCCAGGATGGGTTGTAGATCCTTGATGATGCGTTGGAGGGGTTTTAGCTGGGGGCTGTATGTGATGGCCAGTGGAGTCCTGTTGGTTTCTCTCTTGGGTTTGTCTTGCAGTAGGAGGCTTCTGGGTACACGTCTGGCTCTGTTGATCTGTTTCCTTATTTCCTCATGCGGGTATTGTAGTTTTGAGAATGCTTGGTGGAGATTTTGTAGGTGTTGGTCTCTGTCTGAGGGGTTAGAGCAGATGCGGTTGTACCTCAGTGCTTGGCTGTAGACAATGGATCGTGTGATGTGCCCGGGATGGAAGCTGGAGGCATGAAGGTAGGCATAGCGGTCGGTGGGTTTTCGATATAGGGTGGTGTTAATGTGACCATCACTTATTTGCACCGTGGTGTCAAGAAAGTGGACCTCCCGTGTAGATTGGTCCAGGCTGATGTCATCAATGTAGCGTAGATAGAGAAGGGGTGTGAGTGGACAAGAGCTGAGGAAGCATTGTTCCAGGTCGGCCATGAAGATATTGGCATATTGTGGGGCCATGCGGGTGCCCATAGTTTGTGTAGAGAGCCTCTACATCCATGGTGGCTAGGATGGTGTTTTCTGGGAGGTCACCAATGCATTGTAGTTTCCTCAGGAAATCAGTGGTGTCGCGGAGATAGCTGGGAGTAAACTAACACCAGAAGAAATCAACATACCCCTAGAGCCCCGACCAGGGTTATTCTATCTACTACCCAAGATCCACAAACCCGGAAATCCTGGACGCCCCATCATCTCGGGCATTGGCACTCTCACTTGAAGGACTGTCTGGATATATGGACTCTCTACTCAGACCCTATGCCACCAGCACTCCCAGCTATCTCCGCGACACCACTGATTTCCTGAGGAAACTACAATGCATTGGTGACCTCCCAGAAAACACCATCCTAGCCACCATGGATGTAGAGGCTCTCTACACAAACATCCCACACACAGATGGAATACAAGCTGTCAGGAACACTATCCCTGATGATGCCACAGCACAACTGGCTGCTGAGCTCTGTGCCTTTATACTTACACACAACTATTTCAAATTTGATGACAATATATATCTCCAGGTCAGTGGCACTGCTATGGGCACCCGCATGGCCCCACAATATGCCAATATCTTCATGGCCGACCTGGAACAACGCTTCCTCAGCTCTCGTCCACTCACACCCCTTCTCTATCTACGCTACATTGATGACATCATCATCTGGACCCATGGGAAGGAGACTCTGGAAAAATTCCACCATGATTTCAACAGCTTCCACCCCACCATCAACCTCAGCCTGGACCAATCTACACGGGAGGTCCACTTTCTTGACACCACGGTGCAAATAAGTGATGGTCACATTAACACCACCCTATATCGAAAACCCACCGACCGCTATGCCTACCTTCATGCCTCCAGCTTCCATCCCGGGCACATCACACGATCCATTGTCTACAGCCAAGCACTGAGGTACAACCGCATCTGCTCTAACCCCTCAGACAGAGACCAACACCTACAAAATCTCCACCAAGCATTCTCAAAACTACAATACCCGCATGAGGAAATAAGGAAACAGATCAACAGAGCCAGACGTGTACCCAGAAGCCTCCTACTGCAAGACAAACCCAAGAGAGAAACCAACAGGACTCCACTGGCCATCACATACAGCCCCCAGCTAAAACCCCTCCAACGCATCATCAAGGATCTACAACCCATCCTGGACAATGATCCCACACTTTCACAGGCCTTGGGTGGCAGGCCAATCCTTGCCCACAGACAACCTGCCAACCTGAAACATATTCTCACCAGTAACTACACACCACACCATAATAACTCTAACTCAGGAACCAATCCATGCAACAAACCTCGATGCCAACTCTGCCCACATATCTACACCAGCGACACCATCACAGGACCTAACCAGATCAGCCACACCATCACTGGTTCATTCACCTGCACATCCATCAATGTAATATACGCCATCATATGCCAGCAATGCCCCTCTGCTATGTACATCGGCCAAACTGGACAGTCTCTACGGAAAAGGATAAATGGACACAAATCAGACATTAGGAATGGCAATATACAAAAACCTGTAGGAGAGCACTTCAACCTCCCTGGCCACACTATAGCAGACCTTAAGGTGGCCATCCTGCAGCAAAAAAACTTCAGGACCAGACTTCAAAGAGAAACTGCTGAGCTTCAGTTCATCTGCAAATTTGACACCATCAGCTCAGGATTGAACAAAGACTGTGAATGGCTTGCCAATTACAGAACCAGTTTCTCCTCTCTTGGTTTTCACACCTCAACTGCTAGAACAGGGCCTCATCCTCCCTGATTGAATTGACCTCGTTATCTCTAGCTTGCTTGCTAGCACACATATATATACCTGCCCCTGGATATTTCCATTACATGCATCTGAGGAAGTGGGTATTCACCCACGAAAGCTCATGCTCCAAAACGTCTGTTAGTCTATAAGGTGCCACAGGATTCTTTGCTAATTTCTTTGAGAACATTTAACTTTTGTATTCCCTGTCTTAAAACATGTAACTTTAATACTTCAATAACAGTTTGATATTTAATTTCCTGGTATTAAAAAAGAACATTCAGAAAGTTGAACATGTGCAGAAAGAAGCTGGTTATGAATAACTAGTGCTAGAATAACCTGATACATAGTGACGGCTATTAGGAGATGCATAACAAAAGAGCGACTCATTCTAAGCACCATGAAAGTTGTGTTCTTCATTTCTATGTATCTCCTGCTCACATAATCGTCTTCTTTGCCTTGTCCCATCAATTGGTACGAGTGGCTCTCTGTTTTTCTCTAAAAATTCTTGTCAAGCACATATTCTAAGTTGACAATTTTCTTCATATCATCCTTCAGCATCTTGAACAGTCTTTTTCCTAGGTCTTCCTCAAAATCTTTGTCCTATGACTACCAGCTCTTGTACCCTGTGGCCAGCATATACTCCAGCTGAGGCCTTATCAGCACAAAGCAGAGCAGAAGAATTGCTTCTTGTGTCTTACTTACAACACGCCCGCAAATACATCCCAGAAAGATGTTTGTTTTTTTTCTGTTAGTGTTGACAAGCGCTGTCAAACGATTAAAAAAAATTAATTGTGATTAATTGTGCTGTTAAACAATAGAATACCATTTATTTAAATCTTTTTGGATGTTTTCTACATTTTCAAATATATATTCATTTCAATTACAACACAACACAAAGTGTAAAATGCTCACTATTTTTATTACAAAAATTTGCACTGTAAAAAAAATAGTATTTTTCAATTCACCTAATACAAATAATGTAGTGCAATCTCTTTATCACAAGAGTTGAACTTACAAATGTAGAATTATGTACAAAAAGTAACAGCATTCAATAATGAAATAATGTAAAACTTTAGAGCCTACAACTTCACTCAGTCCTACTTCATCCAATTGCTCAGACAAATAACTCTGGTTATAATTTTCAGGAGATAATGCTGAACACTTCTTGTTTAGACTGTCACCTGAAAGTGAGAACAGGCGTTCACATGGCACTGTTGTAGCCAGTGTCGCAAGATATTTATGTGCCAGCTGAGCTAAAGATTTATATGTCCCTTCATGCTTCAACACCATTCGAGAGGACAATTCTCCATCAAAGGAGTTCAATAACAAATTTAATTAATGCATTTTTTAATGATCATCATCAGCACAGAATCGTGGGAATAGAAAGGACCTTGAAAGGTTATCTAGTCCAGTATTATGTAGACCATTCCAGACATGGAAACATGTCCTCTGGAAAGGTGGCTGAAGCATGAAGGAGCATATGAATGTTTAGCATATCTGGCACATAAATACCTTGCAACATGAGCAAAAGTGCCCTGCGAACACCTGTTCTCAGGTGACTCTGTAAATAAGAAGCAGGCAACAGTATCTCCTGTAAATGTAAACAAACTTGTTTGTCTTAGTGACTGGCTGAACAGGAAGTAGGACTGAGTGGACATGTAGGCTCTAAAGTTTTACGTTGTTTTGTTTTTGAGTGCAGTTATGTAACAAACAAACAAAAATCTATGTTTGTAAGTTACACTTTCACAATAAAGAGATTGCACTACAGTACCTGTATGAGGCGAATTGAAAAATACTATTTCTTTTGTTTATCATTTTTACAGGGCAAATATTTGTAATAAAAAAGAATATAAAGTAAGCACTGTACATTTCGTATTCTGTGTTGTAACAGAAATCAATATATTTGAGAACGTAGAAAAACATCCAAAAATATTTAATACATTTCAATTTGTATTCTATTATTTAACACTGCAATTAATCATGATTAATTTTTTTTAGTAATCACGAATTGACTGCAATTAATCATTAAGCCCTAGTGTTGACACATATTTAGCTTCGTAGTCCACTACGAACCCCATATCCTCTTTCACAGCACTATTTCCCAGGCAGTCATTTCCCAATTTGTATGTGTGCAATCGATTTTTCCTTTCAAAGTGGAATCCTTCATATTTGTCCTTATTGAATTTCATGCTCTATTCTTCAGACCATTTCTCCAGTTTGTCCAGATCATTTTGAGTTTTAATTCTATCCTCCAGAGCACTTGCAACCCCTCCCAGCTTAGTATCATTCACAAGCTTTATAAGTGTATTCTCTATGCCATTATACAAACTACTGATGAAGATATTGAACAGTACTGGAGCCAGGACTGATACCCGCGGGACACAACTCAATATGTTCTTCCAGTTTGACTGTGAACCATTGATAACTACTCTCTGGGAATGGTTTTACAACCAGTTATGCACCCACGTTATAGTAGCTCCATCTAGGCTGCATTTCCCTAATTTGTTTATAAGAGGGTTATGAGAAACAGTATCAAAAGCCTTACTGAAGTCAGGATATACCACATTTACCATTCCCACTCTATGCACTAGACTTGTTACCTGGTTTGACATGATTTGTTCTTGACAGATCCAGGCTGACTGTTACTTATCACCTTATCTTCTGGTGTTTGCAAAATGATTGCTCCATTATCTTTCTGGGTACTAAAGTTAAGTTGATTGGTCTGTAATTCCCTGGGTTGTCCTTATTCCTCTTTTTATAGATTGTCACTATATTTGCCCTTTTCCAGTCCTCTGGAATCAATCCCGTTTTCCATGACTTTTCAAAGATAATCGCTAATGGCTAGGACTGTCAAGTGATTAAATAATGGTATTCTATTATTGTTTAACAGTGCGATTTTTTAATTTTTTTTAATATTTTTGGATGTTCTCTACATTTTCAAATATATTGATTTCAATTATAACACAGAATACAAACTGTACAGTGCTCACTTTATATTTATTTTTGATTACAAGTATTTGCACTGTAAAGACAAAAGAAATAGTTTTTTCAATTCACCTGATACAAGTGCTGCAATCTCTATCATGAAAGTTCAACTTACAAATGTAGAATTATGTACAAAAAAACTTCATACAAAAATTTAAAAAACTGTAAAATTTTTGAGCCTGCAAGTCCACTCAATCTTACTTCCTGTTCAGCCAATCGCTCAGACAAAAAAGTCTGTTTACATTTGCAGAAAATAAATGCTGCCCACTTGTTTAAAACCTCACCTGAAAGTGAGAACAGGTGTTTGCATGGCATTGTAGTAGTCGGTGTCTCAAGATATTTACATGACAGATACATTAAAGATTCATATGTCCCTTCATGCTTCAACCACCATTCCAGGGGACATGCATCCATGCTGATGATGGGTTCTGCTCGATAACAATCCAAAGCAGTGCAGATCAACACACGTTCATTTTCATCATCTGAGTCAGATGTCACCAGCACAAGGTTGATTTTCTTTTTTGGTGGTTCGGGTTCTGTAGTTTCCACATCAGAGTGTTGCTTTTCTAAGACTTCTGAAAGCATATTCCACACCTCGTCCCTCTCAGATTTTGAAAGGCATTTCAGATTCTTAAACCCTGGGTCAAGTGTTGTAGCTATCTTTAGAAATCTCACATTGGTACTTTCTCCATGTTTTGTCAAAACTGCAGTGAAGGTGTTCTTAAAACGAACAACATTTGTTGGGTCATCATCTGAGACTGCTATAACGTGACATACATGGCAGAATGCAGGTAAAACAGAGGAGAGGATATACAATTCTCTCCCAAGGAGTTGAGCCACAAATTTAATTAACGCATTATTTTTTTAAATGAGTGTCATCACCATGGAGGCATGTACTCTGGAATGGCGGCCGAAGCATGAAGGGGCATACGTATATTTAGCATATCTGACACGTAAATACCTACAAAAGTGCCACGCAAATGCCTGCTCTCACTTTCTGGTGAGACTGTAAATAAGAGGATAGCATTATCTCTATAAATGTAAACAAACTTGTTTGTCTTAGCAATTGGCTGAACAAGAAGTAAGACTGAGTGAATTTGTAAGCTCTAAAGTTTTATATTGTATTGTTTTTGAGTTCAGTTATGTAACAAAAAAAATCTGTATTTGTAAGTTGCACTTTTACGACAAGATTGCACTACAGTACTTGTATGAGGTGAATTGAAAAACACTTGTTTATCATGTTTACAATGCAAATATTTGTAATAAAAATAATATACACTGATTTCAATTTCAACACAGAATACAATATATATAAAAATGAAGAAAAACATTGAAAATATTTAATAAATTTCAACTGGTATTCTATTAACAGTGTGATTAAAACTGCAATTAATTGACAGCCCTACTAATGGCTCAGATAGCTCCTCAGTCAGCTTCTTGAGTATTCTAGACTGTATTTCAAAAGGCCCTGGTGACTTGAAGACATCTAAATTGCACTGCTACAGACTAGGGACCGAATGGCTAAGCAATAGTTCTTCAGAAAAGGACCTGGGGTTACAGTGGCTGAAAAGCTGGATATGAGTCAGCAGAGTACCCTAGTTGACAAGGCGGCTAATGGCATTTTGGGTTGTATAAGTAGGGGCATTGCCAGCAGATTGAGGAAGGTGATCATT
This sequence comes from Gopherus evgoodei, assembly GCF_007399415.2. Classification (NCBI taxonomy): domain Eukaryota; kingdom Metazoa; phylum Chordata; order Testudines; family Testudinidae; genus Gopherus; species Gopherus evgoodei. The sequence continues at coordinate 76,013,159 of NC_044326.1, forward strand.
CCCCTCTGTTCGACATTGCTGAGGCCTCATCTGGAGTAGCATGTCCAGTTTTGGGCCCCACACTACAAGAAGGATGTAGAAAAATTGGAAAGAGTCCAGTGGAGGGCAACAAAAATGATTAGGGGGCTGGAGCACATGACTTATGAGGAGAGGCTGATGGAACTGGGATTGTTTAATCTGCAGAAGAGAAGAATGAAGGGGGATTTGATAGCTGCTTTCAACCATCTGAAAGGGGGGGGGTTGAAAGAGGATGGATCTAGACTGTTCTCAGTGGTACCAGATGACAGAACAAGGAGCAATGGTCTCAAGCTGCAGTGGGGGAGGTTTAGGTTGGATATTAGGAAAAACATTTTCACAAGGAGGCTGGTGAAACACTAGAACAGGTTACCTAGGGAGGTGGTGGAATCCTCTTCCTTAGAGGTTTTTAAGATCAGGCTTGACAAAGCCCTGGATGGGATGATTTAGTTGGGAATTGGTCCTGCTTTGAGCAGGAGTTTGGACTAGATGACCTCCTGAGGTCCCTTCCAACCCTGATATTCTATGATTCTATGAACTTGTCTAAGTAATTTTTAACTTGTTCTTTCCATAATTTTAGCTTCTGATTCTACCTCCTTTTCATTTGTGTTCACTATATTAGATGTCTCATTTCACCAAAAAGGTTAGGAGCAAACAGAAACAAAAAAGTTGTTCAGCACTTCTCCCTTTTCCACATTTTCTGTTATTGTTTTTCTACTTTCACTGAATAATGGGCCTACCATGTTCTTAGTCTTCCTCTTGCCTCTAATGTATCTCTTGAATGTTTTCTTGTTACCCCTTTTGTCTCTAGATAGTTTAATTGCATTTTGTGCCTTGGTCCCTACATGCTTTCATTGTTAGTTTATATTTATCCTTGGTAAGCTGTCCTAATTTCCATTTTTTGTAGGACTCTTTTTTAGTTTCAGATCACTGAATATCTCCTGGTTCAAGCCAGGGTGGTCTCTTGCCACATTTCCTATCTTTCCTACGCAATGGGATAGTTTGCTCATGTCCTTAACAATGTCTCGTTGAAAACTGGCAATTCTCTTGAACTGTTTTTCCCCTTAAACTTGCTCCCCTTAGGATCTTACCTACCTACTGCCTTCTTGAAATCCATTATTTCTCTGTGCTGTTTTCCCTCCTACTATTTCTTAGAATCATGAACTATCATTTCATGATTCATTTCTTGTTTCTGTTTCACTCTTGAATTTGTCAAATAATATTTTAACATTAAATAAGATCTACCACTGATGTTAAAATAAGAGACTAAGAAAAACCTAAGCAAGAGCCATCTTTTACCTTTAACTTACTAAGTGAGGATAGGTCTACACTAGCACAGTAAATCGATCTAAGTTATACAACTTCAGTTATATGAACTGAACTGAAGTTGCCGTAGTAAGATCCACTTACTGCGGTGGCTACAATGCACTGTGTTGATGGGAAAGCATCTTCCGTTGACTTCTCTTATGCTTCTCGTGGAGGTGGAGTACACAGATTGATGGGAGAGTGCTCTCCCATCAATTTAGCGTGTCTTCACGAGACCCGCTAAATCAGGGGTGGCCAACCTGTGGCTCCAGAGCCACATGCTGCTCTTCAGAAGTTAATATGCGATTCCTTGTATGGGCACTGACTCCAGGGCTGGAGCTACAGGTGCCAACTTTCCAGTGTGCTAGGGGGTGCTCACTGCTCAACCCCAGGCTCTGCCACAGGCCCTGCCCCTACTCCACCCCTTCCCATCTCCCTCCTCAGCCTGCCATGCCCTCGCTCTTCCCCTTTCTCCCCAGCCCCCCAAAACCTCCTGCATGCCACGAAACAGCTAATCGGGAAGTGCGGGGAGGTGCTGATTGGCAGGGCTGCCAGTGGGTGGGAGGCGCTGGGAGCGGGGTGGAGGAGCTGATGGGGGGCTGCTGATGCATTACTGTGGCTCTCTGACAATGTACATTGGTAAATTCTGCCTCCCTCTCAGGTTCAGGTTGACCACCCCTGCGCTAAATCAACACTCGCTGCATTGACTGCAGCAGTGCCGATCTACCGGTAAGTGTAGACATGCCCTGAGTTTACCAGAGGAAATTTAGGAAGGCAAATGAAGTCTCACATTTGCATGCAGGAAACAGTCTATGAACAAGTGTACAAAATGTACCTGTTTTACTAGTTTCTTCAATCCACCAGCAATGCAAGCCTACAGGTGTTCGGTTTCCACATTTTACAGGAAAATAAGCTGATCCTTTTTTGGTTCACTTAATTACCAAGTCTGACCTTTAAAGGAGCATGTTCTCACAAAAAGATTTTTCTAAAAACCAGGCAAATGGTCTTTAACAAAGCCTAAAACACAAGTAATTCTAATACAGAATTTTTAATAAAGGGATCTCTTGCTCATGATCATCTCTAAATTAAAGTAAACAAGGCAGCTTAGCACAATATATATGAATAGCTAGTTAAAACTAACTTAATAGTGACTTAATACCAGCTCACACTGTTTATCCAGGCCCAAAAGACCACTACACTACAATAACTCCATTGTAGTATTTTGTACCTATTTGAAAAAACAAGTAAAACTCAGTACGTTTGTTTCAAATGGAAAATACATCATGTTCATGTAACAGCTATCAACTTTTTTCTGCTTGCCAAAGCAAATTAAGGAAGAAGCTCAAACTCATTTTCCTGTTAACAGATGGACTGAGAGGACAGTCAGTCAGCATAACAATAGTATATATAGAATGGTCCTTCTGCTATTAATCTATAATTATTTGCACATGTGCATAGCATAAACACATTAGTACAGTTGTGTATAGCTATTCTGCACTGAAACTGCAAAACCACACGCTTTTTGAATATTTGTTCATTTAATAGATTTGCTCATTTAGTAGACTAAGTTTCCTAACATGTGATCTAAATATACTGATGATAGCACTTCCAGTCCTATTAAATATATTACATGTTAATATCATAAGACGCTACCTGTAAGTAGGAGCCTCTCAGGTGGTCAGTAAATCAGTCTGCAGACACAGTATAACAGGATCTATTATATTATATCTTAGGTATTTTACAACCCCCATGACCATGATACATGAGCATCTCACAATCATCAAGGTGTTTACCCTGTGCTATTTGCCCAATTTTACAGGTGGGGAACTGAGACACAGAATGACTAAGACTGCCCCAAGGTCACACAAATGCCTGCAACAGAGCAGAAACTGAATGCCCAATCTCCCACTGCCTAGGTTAGGGATGTAACCACTGGATTATCCTTCCAAAAGATTCAGGGCAGCCTTTTTCATCTTAGCTTTTAAATCTCTGGGGCAGGGACTGCACATGTATTTGGACAGCACTTAATGTGAGTATTAGCAGAATACAAATAAAATAGATATTTAGCTAAAATAAACGTGAGGGTGACAGAGGAATATATTTCCATTTATAGCCAGTTCCATGACACAAATGCACGTGATGACATTCAAAAGTGCAACTCTTATTTCAGTAGATCTAGTCCGAATCAAGCTAGACTGTCTTTTCAATATACAAGTAACTACAAACTGTAAGATCACTCACCAGGTCACATTATATAAATTACCAACCCCAATATCATTAGATTCATCTTCAAACAGCCAGGTAATCTGGAGCTGTGAAAATGAAAGCTGCATCAGACTCAGAAGCATTAAACCTGTGGATATCTGGCCTTTAACATCCCTCATACTACTACTAAGATACAGGAATTTTACTTCTCATGACCATAAACACAAAAGAGGAAGCCAACACTGTCAACATCAGACTAAAATATGTCCTCTTAGACAGAACTAGCATCCAAAACACACAAGGCTGCTTGCAGAGTCAGAAAGAAAACTCTAAACAAAAGACCTTACCAGAAGAATTTCATTTTTAATTGAAATTTGGCCATCCATCCTAATGTTATGTACTGAAGGTTAGAAAGAGATAGACTCATAGAAACACAGGGTTGGAAGGGATCTTGAGAAGTGATCAAGTCCAGTCCCCTGCACAAGGAGTCATCAAAGTATATATGGAGAAACTTTGCCCCTCAGGAATCAAACTTTTCATGAATGGGCAAAAAGGAGCTGCCATGAACATGTGAGAAGAGTATTAACGAAATCTCTGTCATTTTTGATAGTGCAAGAGCTCTCCACAATGAGATTAAGAGGTCTATACCATTGTTAGTTTGGCAGGATACAGCACAGCCTCGTCAAAGACTTATTATGTGGCTGACAAAGCCCTCAGACAGTAACACCACAAGCCAACAATATCCAAAGAGAACTAGGTAGTAAGATGTGAAGTTGCCATTTCAGAATGGGAACATATATGGCCTAGATTGCTGCAGGGGCTGGTAATGGAACATTTATTATGATTTGTAAAATGCAGTATGAAGTCTATCACTTCCAGGTCACTGATTCAAACTGGCTAAGACCAGTAGTGACTCCAACTGATGGCTATGCTGTGGCCAAGAAGAGCTGATAATCTCAGCCCAATGCCCAGCAGTAAACTGTTCAGTTCTGGCTGAAAGATTGAAGTGCAAGTATGAGGTGCATATAACACAATTTTTTTCCCCTCAGGATTTACTGTGTGTGAATGGCTAGTGATCAAATGCTCAGAGGAAGAAAAAGGGGGAGTGGTGAAACAAAGGCAGAGGGTAACAAGAGTAACTGGAGACCTAAATAATACAGCTTACCAAACAGCACCTCTTATTAAGCAACCAGCATTAACTCTCCAGAACAGCTACTTCAGATCTTAAGGCAGCAGAAGCAAAAGAAGAGGGAAGGGCTGAATCTGTAAAAGCTAAAATTTTAATCTGTATTTTTCATTGTTGATTAGATTCTTTCACTGTGACATTTCTAATCTCTTTGAAATGTGTCTGCCATGAATGAGTCATAGGTAAGATCAGCTGATTGAGTGAGTGGGATGGGCGAAGTCCTTGAGCTAAATACTGATTGATACAAATATAGAGCTAACTAGCAAGAGTCCATCCTTAAACTGAAAAAAGCCAGACTTAGTAAGCCACTGACAAAGTGAGAACATATAAACTCGGACCAAGTGGTAGTAGGTGACTTAGTGGACTAACATAAAGGAAATGTTCAATAAACTAAATTTTAATATAAAGGGAGACAAAACTCAGTGCAAACTAGCACTATCAGAGTGAAAACTCCAAGGTAGCCTTGCAGATAGAACACTAGCAGCAAACTGAGGAGTGTGGAGGATACCCAGTTTACTGCGCTAATGGTATTATTCAAAGCCCACTGAAATCTTTCCATTGACTTCAGTGATCTTTGGATTAGGCCCAGAGTACAGGATGTGCGAGTACTAGCCTTGGGAGCATGAACTACCCTTCCATCACAAAGGTGGGGAAATTTCCACATCAGCATAGAAGCACATTAGTAGTGCAGAGGATCTTCTAGCTGGTGTAGCTATACTGTGAATAGAGGTCTTCACTTTGCAGTAATGGGGCTTTTCTCAAGCAGGGAACAGCCACATTTCAGAGTGTGTGCGCGCGCACACACACACACACACACACACACTTGACTTTCACTAGAAAAGTTACATGATCTTAGTACAAAATCCCTTTGTTTATTTATTTAAGGGCTTGCTGATACTTACTCTACTAGACAGCAAGATTACTGTCAATCTATCATTTCTGAGAAACTACAAAGTAGTGACTGGTGTTTTCTTTGCAGCACATGAATGTAGTTAATGTCTTGGGGAGCCTGATTTTGCACTTAAGAAAAAAGGAGAATTCTGTGATCATACAATTTCTTTCTAATATTTTTCTCTTTTTCTTAAGGTTAAGATTCTAGCAGTAAATCCTATTATCTTTGCAAGTGTAAGAAAAAAAATCACCTTATTTTGCAAGAGCAAAAATGTCAGACACCACAGAAACACCACAGTTATTAGGAGAAGGTTTTACTCTCTTACCTGTACATTTTCTTCTGTAACCTGAATTTCAGCAGTGTAAGCATAATCAATAAGCATTCTCAGCGTCCAGCCATCCACTTCCTTTATTCGAACTCTCTTTGCTCGACTCTCACTCATTTCACCTGCAATACAATTTTGCAGTCTGATTAATTTAGTCACCAGGAGCTGCACTACTGTCAATGAAGCTACTGTCCCTTGTTAGGGATGGTTTTAAATTTTGTCACTGGAAGAACTCTCTTCCAGCAATAAAGAGCGGCCATACAGCACACCTTACAACAGCTGTTGTAAGGTGCACAGAGTAGACATAGCCTAAAGGTAGATTAACTCGGATTATCTGAAGTTACTAAAAGGCTATCTAAGGTACTTATGTGGCTCCTATCACCATAGAATCTGACAGATTCTTTATCAGGGCTCCTTGCTTCTGCAACTCATATAGGTTCTATCTTTGGATGAGGGGGACATACCAGGGCTAGGAAGGGTGAAACTTCTCCATTCTTGCCTCTTCTCTTGAGTTCCTCTGTTAGAATTTAGGTTCTAGAGCAGTGGTTCTCAATCAGGGGTCTGGGGCCCCCTAGGGGGCCGTGAGCAGGTTTCAGGGGGTCCACCAAGCAGGGCCAGCATTAGACTTGCTGGGACTCAGGAGAGAAAGCCAAAGCCCTACCGCATGGTGTTGAAGCTCTGGGGGTCTGAGCCCTGCCACCCAGGGCTGTAGTTGAATCCTGAGCAACTTAGCTTTGCAGAGTCCCCTGTGGCAAATGGCCCTGGACAACTGCACTGCTTGCTACCCCTTAACGACAGCCCTGGCTTTCATACGCAGAAAAACAGTTGTGGCACAGGTGGGGCATGAAGTTTATATAGCATGTTGGGGGAGGAAGGGGCTCAAAGAAAATGGTTGAGAACTCTTGATCTAGAGGAAACACAGGAAATGCCAGACTGAATCAAATCTGTGGTCCATCTAACCCAGTATCATGTCTCTGATTGTGGCCAGTGCCAGATGTTTGAGAGGATGGTGTATGCAACCTCACGTTATGAAATGTGGGATAATCTGTCCTCCACATTATATCTCCTCCCAATCCCTAGTAGCTAGAGACTGATGGAAACCCTAAAGTGTGAGGTTTAACATCTTTCAAAATGTTAGCAATTACAATTATAACTCTGGATGGAGAAAGAATGGAGAAAATGCCTCCATTCTTCCCTTTGGTTGTAACCAGTTAAGTGAGTGAATTTGAAGGTCAACAGGTAGAAATGTGGATTATTAGATGTGTAACATAAATAGGAATTAAAGATTAAATTTAGGACTTTGTTAGTGGAGAATGGCCACATAGCATAGGCAGCATGGTTGATTCTTATTGGAAGGAAGCATTTGCACCTGTAGCACACAGCCTGCCAATCCTTGAAGCAACACTGGGTGTTGGGTTTAAAACTCCCACCACACCGATTCACTGAATAAATGGTTAGTCTATTTACATAGAGATATTTTGAATGTGTGACATAATACTCAGTATTTAAAATACAGCTAACTTAAAGGGCTTGCATTTCTGCATTATCAACCAGATGGAAAAAAGCATAATAAAAAAAGTTGCTTTCACTTGAGTTTAACAGAAAACTAGGATAATTTTTTTTTAATCTGATAAAAATATCAATGCTCTCTGGTAATCAGAGCCAGAAGGGCATCCAGAAGTCACCTACTAAAAGAAAGGCCCAACAAAGAAAGTAACAGAACGCCACCAGCCGTCACCTACAACCCCCAACTAAAACCTATCCAGCCCATCATCAAGGATGTACAACTTATCCTGAAGGATGATTCCTCACTCACAGACCTTGGGAGACAGGCCAGACCTTGCTTACAGACAGCACCCCCAACCTGAAGCAAATATTCATTACCAACTACACACCACACAACACACACACTAACCCAGGAACCAAACCCTGCAACAAACCCTGGTGCCAACTATGTATGCATATCTATTCAAGGGACACCATCATAATCACATCAGCCACACCATCAGGGGCTCGTTCACCTGCACGTCTACCAATGTGGTATATGTCGTCATGTGCCAGCAATGTCTCTCTACCATGTATATTGGCCAAACTGGACAGTCTCTACACAAAAGAATAAATGGACACAAATCTGACATCAGGAATTATAACATTCAAAAACCAGTAGGAGAACACTTCAATCTCCCTGGTCACTCAATAACAGATTTAAAAGTGGCAGTTCTTCAACAAAAAAAACAGACTTCAATGAGAAACTGCATAACTGGAATTAATTTGAAAGTTGGACACCATCAAATTAGGCCTGAATAGAGACTGGGAGTAGAGGGTCACTATAGAAACTAAATCAATTTGTTAGTTTCTAAGGTGTCACAAGTACTCCTCGTTGTTTTTACAAAAACTAATTTCCCCTTGCTAAATACTCACACCTTCTTGTCAACTGTATGAAATGGGCCACCTTGTTTACACAGGCCTCTAACACTACAAAAAAGTGATTTCCACTCCTTGTCAACTGTTGAGAATTGCCTACTTCCAACTTAAACTGAATTGGTTCGTTAGCACTGATCTCCCACTTGGTAAGGCAACTCCCATCTTTTCATATGCTGTGTATTTATACCTCCCTACTGTGTGTTCCACTCCATGCATCTGATGAAGTGGGTTTTAGCCCACAAAAGCTTATGCCCAAATAAATGTGCTAGTCTCTAAAGTGCCACAAGGATTCCTCATTGTTTTCACTGGTAATCTGTGTATCAACCATAAATGAACACTTAAGAATTAATAATTGGAGAATTATTTAAATGTCATTTCTATGTTGCACTACCTGGGTATTCACAGTGGTGAGCTGGAGCCGGTTCCGACCGGTTCACAGGAACTGGTTGTTAAATTTAGAAGCCCGTTTAGAACCAGTTGTCCCGCCAGGGACAAGTGGTTCGAAAAGGGCTTTTAAATTTAAACAAAAGTTCTAGCAGCTCCCTGCTCTTCCCCCTGCCCCAGCTCACCTCACTCCGCCTTTGCCTCCTCTTCTGAATGCTCCTCCAGCTTCTCCTCCCCCTCCCCAGCTTCCCACGAATCAGTTGTTCGCGTGGGAAGCCTGAGAGGGCTGAGAAGGAAGCAGCGGCATCCCCCAGGTGAGTTGGGGTAGGAGGGCGGGGGCACGAGCAGGAGGACGTCTCCAGGCGCCGCACAGCTCCGGTCTGACCTCCTGCCCGGCCCCCGGATCTGGTCGCGACCTCGGCCCCGACCGCCAGGCAGCGCGATAAGGGGGCAGGGTATAGGGAGGGGGTGTTGGATAGAGGGCAGGGGAGTTGGGGGCTGGATTAGTGTCGGGGCGGTCAGAGGGCAGGGAACAGGAGTATTGAACAGGGGCAAGATTCTTGGGGGGAGGGCAGTCAGGAAGGAGCAGGAGTTGGATAGGGTAGTGGAGGGCAGTCAGGGGACAGAGAGAAGGAGTGGTTGGATGGGGCAGGGGTCTCAGGGTGCCATCAGGAATGAGAGAAGGGGTTGGATGGGGTGACAGGGGGCAGTCAGGGGACAGGAAAGGGAGGTGGATGGTGCAGGGGTCCCGGGGGGGGCTGTCAAGGAATGTGGGGGGTTGGATGGGGCAGGAGTCCCGCGGGGGGGGGGGGTATGATGACCTCGTGAGGTGAGGAGGAGGGAACCGGTTGTTAATATTTTGGCAGCTGATCACTGGGTATTCAGCCAAAAATGTGGGGTGAAGGAGAGAAGAAAGAACAGAATGGAAGACAAGTCAGTCCTAGCAGAAAGAAAATGTTGACAGATTTCAGTCAATTCCATATCATAAGCAAATCCGGTTTATCCTAAATTAACAGTTTAATCTCAATAAAGTGATCCCTGTTTCCCAATACACAGTTGTATATACAACTAGAACTTCTGATCCTAATTTGAAAGTTAGTTGTCAAAATTTTATTTTTGCTCTTTATATATCAGGAATGTAACTGAAGTTGTAAGATGCATATCACAGTGATTATTTCTGATGTCCCACGTCATCAAGAAAAAATAAGGAAACATTAAGGGCCAAAGTATATCGTAGGGTGGGAGGAAAGAGCCAAGCAATTTTAAAATAAAATTATAAAATACACATTTAATAATAATTTTCGTTTTGACAGCATCTTCTATGAGAGGATTTCAAAGTAATTTACAACCTGTGAAGAAGTAAATCTTCAACATTCAAAATCCACTGGGAGGCATTAAGGATCTAAACCTACTTTAGACCTACAAACCCTCTAACATGCTTGCTGTAACAATATAACAGCAACTTATTAGCATGGAGTGAGAAGAGGCAGAATCCAGCCTGCATGGAAAAGTTATGCCAACAATGAACAGCATCTCTGTCACTCAGTTATCCAAAGAATACCAAAATATGCACTCCAGCTGCCAAAACCACTGAAAGCGTTCATGTCTAACAGCTTACAACACTATGGGACTGAGGAATTTACTTAGCGGAAAGAAGAGATGTTAAAGGGACATCATCTACTTAAAGTCCAGAAAAGAGTGATTTAACCCACTGTTACACAGGATTATTACTATTAAAGGAGAAAGAGATTCTCTAACCTTTTCACTTTGAACATGTGATAGCAATTTACATAGTCATTTTCTACTGTTTCCCCTGTTTGTGCGCATCTTTCACAAAGAAAAAAGGAAGAGAAAAATAAAATAAACAGAACAAGAGAGAAATATCAAGCATTGTCAGGAGGACTTAGAGCCCAAACCTACTTTTAACTCTCTTTATACAGAGATACTGGATTTCAAGTTGACAGTTCCCTTTAAAGTTAGAACAAACTAACAAAATATACAAGGTTCCTATAATTTCAATGTTTTATTAATATATAAATAAAGCATAGCAAAACAAAACTTTTTTGCCTGTGCACTTCAGCATAATCTGATAATAGTTAAAGGTAACAAGTGTTAAAAATATTTAGTACCTGTAAACATGGCATGGAAGTAAGGACTGCAAGCGGCTAGCACGACTCTATGAGCTGCAATTTCCATGTCTTCAGCTACTATTGTCACATCACACAACAAGTTTTGACTGTTTGAAAAAAAATATCAGAGGAAGAGTAATTTTACATAAGAAAAACCATAGTAGAAAAGCACATAACATCTATCTTTTAGTAAACATGACTTTTTCCCCAACAAAAACAACGTTGATAAACCAAAATTTTTAACTTTGTTTAAAAAAAACACACAGCTGTATACTTACAGCTGGTGCTTGGGATCATGCAGCTTCCTAGGCGCAAACTAATTAATTCTGCTTTCTTGCTTGGATAAAAGACTTGTATGCCAAATACAGAACAACTTATATCAGCCTGTCAGAGTTTGAGGCTACATACTCTGGAGGAATACTCTTTCCATGCTATGTATCAATATGGACAAATACTAAAAGGTTACGATTCACTCCCATGTAGATCAGGGCTATGAGCTTCCTAGTCAGTGATGAGCCCAAACTTCAGAGTGGCTTTCTTTGTTGTATTACTTTGCAATTTCATGTCTTGTTTACTATTCAAAATCACCATAAAGTCTTCTTTGTTATTACTTCTTTTCAAGTAGATTTCATCACCAAAAATCTCTGAACCAAGAAAAATAGCTTAGGTTTTTCTAGGATGAAACATAGCATGCCTGAATTTCCAACTTCTTTAGTTGGTAGTGTTGTAGTTATGTTGGTCCCAGGACATGAGAAAGACAAGGTGGAAGGGGGGATGATAAAGATTTCTTTCAGGATGCAGGACTCATCCAGTATGGCTTTGTCATAAACAGATAGCTAAGGGTTAATGTCTCTTTCACCTGAAGCACCTGATCAGAGGACCAATCAGGAAACCGGATTTTTTCAACTTTGGGTGGAGGGAATTTTGTGTCTGAGTCTTTGTTTTCTGTCTGCCTGCTTTCTCTGAGCTTTGGAGAAGTAGTTCTGTTTTCTAATCTTCTGTTTCTAAGTGTAAGGACAAAGAGATCAGATAGTAAGTTATATGGTTTCTTTTCTTTGGTATTTGCATGAATATAAGTGCTGGAGTGCTTTGATTTGTATTCTTTTTGAATAAGGCTGTTTATTCAATATTCTTTTAAGCAATTGACCCTGTATTGTGTCACCTTAATACAGAGAGACCATTTGTATGTATTTTTCTTTCTTTTTATATAAAGCTTTCTTTTAAGAACTGTTGGAGTTTTTCTTTACTTCAGGGAAATTGAGTCTGTACTCACCAGGGAATTGGTGGGAGGAAGAAATCAGGGGAGATCTGTGTGTGTTGAATTTGCTAGCCTGATTTTGCATTTCCTCTGGGTGAAGAGGAAAGTGCTTTTGTTTCCAGGACTGGAAACGGAGAGGGGGAGTCACTCTGTTTGGATTCACAGAGCTTGTGTCTGTGTATCTCTCCAGGAGCACCTGGAGGGGGGAAGGGAAAAAGGATTATTTCCCTTTGTTGTGAGACTCAAGGGATTTGGGTCTTGGGGTCCTCAGGGAAGGTTTTTCAGGGGGACCAGAGTGCCCCAAAACACTCTAATTTTTTGGGTGGTGGCAGCAAGTACCAGGTCCAAGCTGGTAACTAAGCTTGGAGGTTTTCATGCTAACCCCCATATTTTGGACGCTAAGGTCCAAATCTGGGACTAAGGTTATGACAGGCTTGTAATTGTTTGATGATATTCCGTATGGACTGCAGTATGGTGTGGTAGCTGAGAACAAGGAGTGTGCGATCAGTGCATTTTTTCCTGTATTCAAGCAGCTTCTTCCAGGATATTTGGATGGATCATTTCACGATGCAATCTACTTCTCCAGTGGAGTGTCCTTGTCTGATGAAGGCAGTTTTAAGTGGGTGAAGTGTGTATCCCACAATTTCTCCTAAAAGAACCATCACGCATCCATTAAACTCTCTACAACACTCCCTCACAAGCATCAACCTCCTGGACACCACAATCAGCTTCAACAAAGAAACCCTACAGCAACTATATACAAGAAACTCACAGATCACCACACTTACTTTCATTTCTAGTACCTACTCCAAACACAACAAAAAATCTGTTATCCACTCACATACCGCAGAATATGCTCCAAGAAGAAAGTCCAGGATATACACTTAAAACTGCTTTCACCAAACCAAGACACTCCATCAGAGAAGTAAATTGCATGATGGAAATGGCCATCCAATACCCCAAGAAAATCTGCTTCAATAAAGGAAAAAAAACCACCAACTACACACCTCTAACTATTACTTACCACTCCACACTGGAATCTGTGTGGGGTATCACCAAACAATTGCAATCCATACTTGATGGAGACCACATCCTGAAAGAAATCTTTCCCAGACCCCCTCTTATGGCCTCAAACAACCCCCCACTGCAGCCAACCTCTCTAAGTTCACGATCAGAAGCAAGTTCCCCACAGACCAGGACACAACAAATTAAATGACAGCAGATCCTGCTATGACAGACGCAAAGCCTGTAGATATATCTCCACTGTTAAGTGGATCAATACCCTCCAACACCTTCCAAGATACATACGTCCTATCAATGCCTATCACGACATATAGAGTACCTCATCCAGTGCATTAAACGCCCCAACGACGACTTGGGTGAAGCCAGACAACTACTATATTCTCGATAGAACTCAAACAGAAAAACGATAAATAACAAAAACACTCTGTCACTATGGGCAAACTCTTTAAAAAATGATCACTCAATATCTGCCTCTTAGTACTTGACCTCAAAGGAAACTTGCACAACACCTTCAAATGACGAACCTGGGAACTTATATTCATAACTTTGCTAGAGACTTAGGGCTTCTCTACACTAGAAAATTAAGTTGACTTAAGTTAAGTTGACGTACAGTCACCACAGTAATTAAAATAGTGGCTCACGTCCATACTCACTCCTTCTGTCAGTGGTGCACGCATGCTCACTAGGAGCACTTCCACTGACTGAAGTGAGGCACTGTGGAACACAGAGCTAGAGCCTGGCAGCCCTGGGTAATTTTTCACCCCCAGCGACAGAAGTTTTGCTGATGTAAGTGCTAGTGTAGACATGGCCTCAATAGACCCACTGGTTTCATTGCTCATTGCAATAATTTGTAACCTACTAACCCTCCTTTGCCCTGTGACTGCAGAGGTGTTAATAGTCACTTCATCTTGAATGGTCTCTTGCAATGTGTTCATTTCTTATGTTTAATCTGTTCCACCTGGTATTTAGCTATGACACTCTGATTACCTTTCCCACATCTGAAGAGCTCCCTGTAGCTTAAAAAGCTTGTTTCCGTCACCAACAGAAGTTGGTCCAATAGAATATATTACCTCACTCACCTTGTAACTTTTCTAGATCCATTTGTATCTCTCTCCTGAGTGTTTACAGTACACTGTTTCCTCCCTCTTCTTTCAGAGAGAAATTTCTTTATTAACTTTTTCATTTAAAATATGGCTTCATCCAGATCTTTGTAGCACACTTACTAGATACTTCTGTCCAGTCTGATCCATTGCAATTTACCATTATTCTTCATGGTCAAATCTCTCAAGATACAAGTTAAAAATCTGGCTATTCTCAGCATTTCTGATAGGCTGGAGTGATCAGTTCCATACTTTACCTACTGCTGCCATCAATGGCTTCCAGTGTTGCAATGGTGGGAAACTTGACAAAAAACTTTTCCTACGGCATAAGAGGCCTATGTGAAAAATGACCTATTTACTGAACCTATTTGAAATACACTGTGCAACAGACAGTGTCACTGAAACTCAAACAAAATCCTTCAAATGTTTTTCATACCCCATAAGCAGGCTTGGAAGGATTAGATTTCTATCAGTAAATGTTGGTAAGCATCCATTTCGCTGCACACACTCAAGTTGACAAATGAATATCTCCATCAATAATAACTAAAATTTACAGATAGGCAAAGTAAAAAAAAATATTGCTTGATATCTTTAAATCAAATTCAAATAATTACTTTGTATATTTTGATGTGATGTTAACAATTTGTTTTAATTATTATAAACTAACTTTCGAATCTCAATATCTACTGTCATTAAATAATTATTGTCTGACCCCCCATAATTTCATGCAACTGTGAAAATTTAAATATAGAAAAATAAAAATGCTTAAAATCCATAATGTTGTGGAACTTTAATAATGTATATCCAGAAAAACAGAAAAATGCTTAGATATAAGTGTTTATTTTTGTTGAAATAATTAAAAAAAAACAACATTGAATTCTGCCAAGCCAACAAATAAGCAGTAGCTCTGGCTAGCTTGTCAAGGGTGATATGAATATATAGTATAGATTCCATCAAATTACTTTATGAAGACCAACAAGTTATCACTTTTTAGTTTTATAATTCGTCTTATTGGTTTACCTGGAAAGCTATGTTCATGGGATTACACATCCTATTTACAGTAGAAACTTAAAAAAAAAAAACTTGTTAGCAACTGAAAATGGATGGACCCCATACATGTGCATAAATACAATACATACCTTCTTAATTCATTCATAACTTTGAAAGCTTTCTTCATATGCCAAGGATTCACTGTAACAGGGCAGTGTTTTTCAGTATTATCATCTTTCAGATCCACAGGCTTCTGATGGCAAAGTTTTGTACATCTGTAAACAAGACAACCAAGTTTAGTTAACATTTCTGTCTACTTGAAAATCATGGTCCCAATTCTTCTTGCCAAACTTTCTTTGTACTCAGAGTAATTTCAAATTCCACATTACCAACACCCAATACATGTTTTGGAAAATATACCAGGAACCTAATAATATTAGTCAGAGGAACACATCTAATAGCCAGGTTGATGATAAAGGAGAATGTTAGCCTAGTAAGCTCCATGAGCAAAGGCATTAATGAGGAGTCCATCCTCCCCCTGACCAATCCTCAGCTGCTGGGAAAGCAATGGATACTGGAATTTTTGCCCAGCTGCTATCCCTGAGTCCTGGTAAGGCAAGGTAGAACATCTTTCCTCTAAACCTATAATTAGTTGTTCCCTGATCATAGCTGAGGCCTGGCTTGACATGAGTGATTAACAAATGAGGGAGACCTCACTTCTTGGATAGAATTAAAGAGGTAAACAGATTAGGCTGAAAACAGAACTTTTGTGCTAAATGAGATAAGTAAATAGGTCAGTAGACTAAAAAGACAACGTCTGAGCCAGCTAAAGTAAGAAGCAGAACACCCAGAGCACCATTTACTAACAATGGGTAAAATAAGTTAGAAATGAAGAGATGAGGTGGAGCATGGGCAATGCATGGACAGAGCATGCTGCACAGGGATTGGTTCCTGCAAAGTTTTCAAGCCAATCCAAAAACATGTTATGCAATGTAATATGTAAATATATATAAAGGAAGAGGCTTTCTGTGTAACTTTGGATGTGTGGCATTCTCTATACCCACCTACACTTGGGCCCGATCAACTCAGGGTAGCTTTGCGACAAAAAAAAAAAAAAAAAAGAATCTGAGTGACAAAATCTGGAGTCAAACTGAGAATTAGATGAAGCACTCTCCCAGAACTGTACAAGGTGTTCCAGAAAAGCTGAGTAGACAAGATCTCAGACATAAGCCCAGTATTGATAAATTTTCAATCTCCAATACCCTTATCTGTCTGTTGGAAGAGAATCAGTTCACTCCCTCTCCCCCAGCCCTAGCCTGCTACAACACAATATCTCCCACAGCTTCCAGGTCATCCTCCCCCTTTGAAAATTCCAATATCTGCTCCTGTTCAGTTTTCCACATCAGCAACATGAAACTGACATGATTATGGGCAATTTCACCACTATCCACAAGACTCTTCTGAAGACAAAGAGTGAAACTGATCAGACATTTTTTAATGAGTTACTGCTGCTTGAAAAGTCTCAGAGTAGCAGCAGAGACAACAAAGCTGTCTGAAGAACAGCATCACTTCTGTTTAGATTTGGCAAGTGATCTCACAACCATAGAGGTAAAAAACTTAACTTCTTAAAAGAAGGTTTAAATTCTACAAACATTGCTTATACCAGCTCCTTTGCCCACCTGAGCTAGCCAGTAATGAGTAGGCAAGTATCTTTTCAAGCTATGCTATTGCCTATAATGCCTAAATGCTGTTGCTATTCCCACAAAGGAGACAAATTACCATTCCATTCTGTTGAACATATGAGAGCTAGTAAATATTGTATATCTGCACTACACAACTTAATTCCCTAAGCTTAAAATTACCCAACAATCAAGCATGAATATTCGGCATTCAAATCACTTGCCAGAGGCAATCCACTCCGACACAAATACTTTAAAAGTTTACAATATTTTATAGTGAAGATTAAATCACTGCTTATAGTTTGTCATGTTTAAGTTTTTTTACCAAATTAGGAGGGTCAAATTCAACATAAGATTTAGGGACCTAGAACTCTCATCTGTTTTTTCCACTGCATCTGCAA
This sequence comes from Gopherus evgoodei, assembly GCF_007399415.2. Lineage (NCBI taxonomy): Eukaryota > Metazoa > Chordata > Testudines > Testudinidae > Gopherus > Gopherus evgoodei. The sequence goes on from NC_044326.1 coordinate 76,030,475, forward strand.
AAGCAGTGGTTCCCAAACTGGGGTTCGTGAATCCCTAGGGGTCCGCGAAATGTTATAGGGGGTTCTCGGGAAAAAATTCCCTAATGGAGGACAGAGCTGTCCCTAGGAACCCTGGACAGCATGGGACCAGTAGCCTGGAGCCCCTGGACTTCCAAGAGCTAAGCAGATCAAAGCAAGCATATCTCTCACACTGAGGAGATTTAAACTTCAAGACTCCTTATAAGAAATGGAAAGGGAGGTGGGTTTTTTCGCTGTTTTTAAAATTAAATGGGCTAGTATTCTTTTTAAAATTATTATGAAGAACAAGTTTAAACTTTGTTGTACCGTGCGTTCTTTGCCTGAACTGCTCAAGACCTGAACACTCTGAGCTGGCTTGTTAAATACCTTCATGCTGTTTCACATTTGATACTCCTTGATGAAACATAGGAGCCCTGTATTATAACAGGCTTATTCAAAGTGATACAAGCTACAAGAGTGAGATCTTGGAAGAGTGTTGCCATTTTCATAATTCTAAGATCACTGCTTTTATAATTTATACTCAGGTAAAGAAGAAAAACCCTGGAAATATTCATTTTTAGGAGGGGGGGTCGTGAGACTTGACATTTTAGTGAAAAGGGTTCACAGGTTGTTAAAGTTTGGGAACCATTGTGCTAGAGTATTTTTCTGAGCATGTCTGAAGCAGCTTAAAATATATATATCACCTACATGAAGATAACAGCTTCTTGAATTTAAGATTTAAACCTGTAATTCTAGATGCGCTGTATTCCCACAAATAGGAAAGCAAACCTTTACTATACCATTCAGGATTTTGGGTCTAGTAACATAACATTTTGGACCAAACTGCAAGAAAGACAAAAAGCACTGATCCTCAAAGCAGGGTGGATAAAAATCAATGATTTAAAAGGGGGAAAAAAATCTGATTTTTTTAATTTAAATCAGATTTTTTTGATAAAATGCTTGTTGAGGAAAAAACCTATCTAAACATAGTTTTAATTAAGATACATTATAGCTCAAAGATATCTTATCACAGAATAGGAATTATAAATTCTAATTCTGTAGTATGAGTCAATATAGTCATGTAAAGTTTATGAAAAGTTTTGTAAATGAGTTCCAACAGTTCATGGATTAGGGACCCAATCTTATGGGGTTCCAAGGGCCTCTGTACAGATTATTTAGGTTAATCTTTCTCTGACTCGGTGCTCACTCTAGAAGATACCATCAGCGATGCTTAGTTTTGAAGTTTTCAAACTGTGGATTTGTGTCTCCAGAAGTAACATGCTTTTTAACAGCAAGGTGAGAAATAACAGATCTTCAACTCTATTGTCCTTCTGCAAATTTGTGTACACAGAGTCAATCCCTTACCTCTCTCTAAAAGTGCAAAGTTTCAAAAAGTTCAATGAACAGAAGATTATTAGGAGCGGAATAGATCTGGACAAGGAGAAGAAGTCTGGAGATAAATGTGAGAAGCGAGGGACATATGCTTGTTTTGTTAAACTGTTATATGTTTGCTGTTGAAGAAAAAAATCTAGAATACTTAACCTTGTTGTTTTAGTTAAACAAAACAATTTAAATATCTGTTTGGTGATGTTCTCTTCCTAATACACATGGCAAAACCCTCCAAATATTAATGATTAACCCATTGACTTGAAGATAGTTCACCTCCCAATGACTTCATAAATATCTGCTTCAATTGCCTTTTGGTAAATGAAATAACCAATCAATCAATCATTCATTTTTTGATATAGCTGTAAAACTAATCTGAAAATTTTCAAAATAAGTCACTGTTTAAAAATGTATAGTGTGTACCTTCTAAAAATGAAATCTACATCTATCTCTGAGTTGTGACGAATATGTATTAAGGTTATAACCAACAAGAGTGCACTTTTATGTAGAAAACCATGATTACATCAAGTCTTCCTGACTTTATTTAAATCAAATCCACCCTGTCACAAAGGAAGAAAGAATCATTGATAGAGAGAAAAATATGGTTGTCTACTTCGAACCCCTTGCAACTTAAACATTTGCTACACTCCAGAATTGAAAAGTTTGTTTTACAGCTAACTTTTGAGAAATGTCCTAAACAAAGAGATCCTCTTTTTACTTAAATTGTTTCAGGGGATAATTAGTAGAAAATTTTTGCATCAATGTTCAAAAAAAAAAAAAACAACCAACATCAGGAAGTATTTCTTCCTTACATCTATCACTATACTACAAAACACCTAAATACAGCCCCCGTAGTGCATTTCTTTTACAGTAAACTTTAATTTTCCAATTTATATGTTGTATATAGGGATCATCATTCAGAAATAAAAGCAATCAATCAAAATGATATACTGAAACTACAGGTATTAGGCAATATATATTGTACCATAAGATAATTAACAGTGAAGTAAACATTTACCCTTTTACGTCTCTGTTTGCTTACAACCGACATCCAAGTCAGCAATACCTCTTCTACCATAACTTCTCACACTCCAACACAATACACCACACTCTAAAAACTTAAAGACTATGCCAAATGCTGTCTTTGAGGGTTTCCAGACACACTGGCTGAGGTGGAGGGGTTGATTACATATGAACCATAGATTCACAAGGAAGTGATGAAACTGTCAGATTCTAGGTTACAAAACAGCATTGTCATAAGTTAGCTATGATGTTATAAAGACTACAATGAATTAAAAAGCCCTAATTAATATGCATCCTATTTTGGGGGTTGCTTTACATACTTTAAACTACTTTGGATTTGTTTAGTGGTATCTCTAGCTGAGCTACAGTTGTTTGTGACAGCAACTCCATTTCAGTTGTTTCTAGCGGTCCCATATCAGTGGCATCTGAGACTATACTGTAATGAGGAGGGTATGATGCACATCCATTAGACTACAGTGTAGACAGCCGGGTGAACCTTAACCTAAGCATGGTGGAGGCTGTGGTTTGAATCTTCAATACATAGATGCTATAAAAGATCTTCCAGTTGTCCTGATTATCATGCTTAACCAAACAGGGTGAAAACAAACAGTGTGGTTACCTAAATCAGAGGCATGGTCAGACTCATACTAACTTTTCTCTGCCTATTCTATTAATGCAACCCTCCCCATTTGATGATCCTTTCTCCTCCTGAAATTCCAGGACTACAATAGCTACACTTTGGCGCTCCTGAGAAGTAAGTAAACTTTAAACATTATGGGGCAATATATAACCTCACTTGCATGCCAGATTACAACACACATGATGATGTAGGGAGAAAAGACATAATGCAGGATCTCTCACATCATTCAATCCTGGATTGGTATAAAAAATGGGAGTCTAGATTTGTATATAGGCATGCAACACATTTATTGAAAACCAGAAAACAACAGATGGGACCCAGTTGTCATTTCTAATTTCATATATCAAAGTCTTCACCTGCCAGATCTTGGAAGAGCAGAAAGTGTTGCCATGTACACCGAGCAGAGTTTTCATAAGCATATTCACTTCCACTATCCCATACACACCACCCCATCACGGTTAATTCCTTCTGTCCTCAATCTTCTGCTAACTCCTCCAAAATCCAGGCTCCTACAAGCAGCAGAGGCTGCAAGATTTGTTGCAGACAGGCTTCTTTTTGGAAGACAGCTTGGGAAAGCACAAATTTACCATAAGAGATAAAGAAAGAAACAGCGGGTGGTATATTTTCCATTTATTTATAACAGTGCAGGGAGAAGGTGCCTGTAGCAATTTTTTGGTCAACTGCCTAGGTAACTGCCAAACCATGGGTATTAGAGAGAAAAATAAGTGAGGTAATACACTCCAAATCCTGGGTACAAAGAAGGTAATATGTTGCTTACCTTAATACAAAGAAAACGTATGGTTGTTAATTACGAAAATAAAATTACTGCACCAAGGAGGAAAAGGGGGTTGCAAGTACCATGGGAAAGGAAGGAGTTACACACTTATACATAATACTATTGCTCAATCACTGGAACACTCATTGTGCTTCAAATCTGAGGAGGTTTGGAACTATGGAATTGGTAAAATGTTGTAAAATACTGAGAAGCAGAAAATATACATACCTACATAAACCACCGATGAAACTGGTTATTGCTTAGCAACCTTGCTCTTAAAAAAAGCCACTACATCCACATGCCTTCAACACTCTAGAAATCTCTTAATGTAGTAATACATCTCAGTGCATGCTCTAACAGGTGTACATGCATTTTATGTATACACAGAGCCAGCAAGAGTGTGGATGATACTATAAATGTTTCATATTTTCTGCAAAACCATTCTTCATAAAACAGATGCTATAAAGATGTCTATAGGTAATGCAAAAATGAGAGCATTTCAGTCACGATGAGGGAAATATAACACGGTGGTTACACATTTCCTTTGAAAGCATCCTAAATGAGGGTGCTCTTCCCCTCCTTGGGAAGAGATTTTAAGGGCATTCCTTAGCATCTCCTCTCCTGGTTTTATGGGATGGGAGTGAATTTTATCATGTTTTCTGCTGACCATTTATAATCTTGCTCACTTTCTGGGATCTCCCTCATTCACCTGCCTCTGCTTGTGACAGCCCTTAAGAGTTATCTAGGAAACACTGTTGGCGTTGTACAAGGTACAACGAGACAGTTTACCCCCTGAAGATCTTACAGTACTAGTGCAAAGTATTATTAAAATCCTGCCGATACCTTGCCCACTACCACGTTTTACCTGTTGGGTGCTCCTGTTTTCAGACCAATCCCGCTAACCCAGGCGGGGAATGGGATAGCCGCCTTCACAGGATCCAGCAGGGCTGTAACTGTGCCAGGCTTTACCGTGTCCTAACGCCACCAGGGCAGATGGGACCCAGAGCCAGCCGGCAAGTGGGAGACGCGCATTCTGCCGGGTCCCTGGCAGCGGCGTCCAGGTCTCCCCTGCCAGCATCGCGCTGACACAAGCGAGGGAGCGGGAGGAAGAAGGGCGATGAGCCTGAGCAAGGGGCACTCAAGGCACAGCGGTACCTGAGCACCAGGAGGGGGACCCCGAGCCACAGCTGCCGCCTCCCTCCAGGCAGAGGCTATCGGAGACCGGGGTGGGGGTGGGGGGGGGAAGGGGCTGCTCCTCAGGCCGGAGGCCACGGGGGTGACACGCCCGGGGATTCCCCACGTCATCAGCAGGGCGCGCCCAGGCCATCCCCGAGGCCCCCCTCCCTTTCCCGCCCGCCCGCACTCACACCGGCGGCAGCAGCATCTCCATCGCGGCTCCGCGCAGGCTTCCTCCTCAGAACGCAGGCACTGCACGCTGCCGCCAGCACCATGCCCGCCGCGCGCCGGGACACCCGCGCCTCTCCCCTGCCGGGCCCTACAGCCGCCCAGAAGGAGACGGGCTCCCATCCATCTGCCCGCCAGAGCCGGGCTACGCTGCCCCTGCCGGGCGCCGCTAGCTTAGCCCACTTCCGGGTTCCAGCCAGGAGGGCGGTGACGGCGCAACGTCAGCACGCAGCCTCGCAGTGAACGTGAGGACACATGCATCCAATTTGCGTGGGTATTCACCCAGGAGAACTAATGCTCCAAAACGTCTGTTTGTCTGTAAGGTGCCACAGGACTCTTTGCTGCTTTTACAGATCTCGACTAACACAGCTACCCCTCTGGTACGTGAGAACTTCAGTAATCGCTGGACACCCTGCCTTACCCGTCCTGGCTAATAGCCGTTAATGGGCTGTTAACTTAACTGCCATAAATTTATCTACTTCCCTTTTAAACCCTGTTATAGTCGTAGCCTTCACAACCTTCTCAGGTAAGGAGTGCCACAAGTTGACTGTGCGCTGGGTGAAAAAGAACTTCCTTGTATTTGTTTTAAACCTGCTGTCCATTAATTTCATTTGGTGACCCCAAGTTCTTATATTATGGGGACAAGTAAATAACTTTGCCTTATTCACTTTCTCCACACCACTCATGATTTTATATTCCTCTATCATATCCACCCTTAGTCTTCTCTTTGCCAAACTGGAAAGTCCTAGCCTCTTCAATCTCTCCTCATATGGGACCCTCGCCAAACCCCTAATTGTTTTAGTTGCCCTTCTCTGAACCGTTTCTAGTGCCAGTATATGAAGAGACCACACATGTACACAGTATTCAACATGTGAGCATACCATGGATTTATATAAGGGCAATAATATATTCTCAGTCTTATTCTCTATCCCCTTTTTAATGATTCCTACCATCGTGTTTGCTTTTTTGACTGCCGCTGCGCACTGCGTGGACGTTTTCAGAGAAGTATCCACAATGACTCCAAGATCTCTTTCCTGATCAGTTGTAGCTAAATTAGCTCCCATCATATTGTATGTATAGTTGGGTTTATTTCTGCAATGTGCATTACTTTACATTTATCCACATTACATTTCATTTGTCATTTTGTTGCCCAGTCACTTAGTTTTGTGAGATCTTTTTGAAGTTCGTCACAGTCTGCTTTGGTCTGAACTATCTTGAGCAGTTTCATATTGTCTGCAAACTTTGCCATCTCAGTGTTTACCCCTTTCTACAGATCATTTATGAATAAATTGAATAGAATTGGTCCTAGGACTGATCCCTGGGGAACACCACTAGTTACCCCTCTCCATTCTGAAAATCTACCATTTATTCCTACCCTGTCTTTTAACCAGTTCTCAATCCACGAAAGAATCTTCCCTCTTATCCCATGACAACTTAATTTACGTAAGAGGTCCCTTTAGTGAGGGATCTTGTCAAAGGCTTTCTGGAAATCTAAGTACACTATATCCACTGGATCCCCCTTGTCCACATCTTTGTTGGCCCCTTTAGAGAACACTAATAGATTTGTAAGACATGATTTGCCTTTACAGAAACCATGTTGACTTTTGCCCAACAAGTTATGTTTTTCTATGTGTCTGACAATTTTATTCTTTACTATTGTTTCAACTAATTTGCCCAGTACCGATGTTAGACTTACCGGTCTGTAATTGTCTGGATCACCTCTAGAGCCTTTTTTAAATATTGGCATTACATTAGCTATCTTCCAGTCACTGGGTACAGAAGCTGATTTAAAGGACAGGTTACAAACCGTAGTTAATAGTTTCACAATTTCACATTTGAGTTCTTTCAGAACTCTTGGGTGAATGCCATCCGGTCCCAGTGACTTCTTATTATTAAGTTTATCAGTTAATTCCAAAACCTCCTCTAGTGACACTTCAATCTGTGACAATTCTTCAGATTTGTCACCTACAAAGGACGGCTCAGGTTTGGGAATCTCCCTAACATCCTCAGCCATGAAGACCGCAGCAAAGAATTCATTTAGTTTCTCCACAATGACTTTATCGTCTTTAAGTGCTCCGTTTGTATCTCAGTTGTCCAGGGGCCCCACTGGTTGTTTAGCAGGCTTCCTGCTTCTGATGTACTTTGGCTAGCTGTTCTTCAAACTTCTTTTTGGCATTTCTTATTACATTTTTACATGTAATTTGGAAGTGTTTATGCTCCTTTCTATTTACTCACTAGGATTTGACTTCCACTTTTTAAAAGATGCCTTTTTATCTCTCACTGCTTCTTTTACATGGTTGTTAAGTGAGTGGGACGCTCACTAACCTCGTGCCCTCCCGTGCCATGTCCCAGCTTGAGCGTGGGGCATGAGGCAGGCTGGGATGCGAGGGCCTGGCTTCTTCGGGACCAGGCACAGTGGTGAGTCAAGAGGGCTTTGCGGGGATGAGCCAGTTGTGCAGGGGAAGGTGGAGCTGCAGGGTGACCCCCACCAAATGCTGCCTGGGCACAGCCCGGGGGTTGTTGCTTTCTCACTGGGAGACTCAGGTCTGGAGTCAAAGGAAGAAGGAAAATGACCCTGCAACTGTGCTAACAGGTCTCCGCTTTCCCTGAGTCCTTCTCTCTGGTGTCACCACTGCTGGAATAGTGCATCCAGTTCTAGAGCCCTCCATTCAAGAAGGATGTTTCTAAACTGGAAAGGGTTCAGAGAGGAGTCGCAAGAATAATGAAAGGGCTAGAAAACATGCCTCACGGTGACAGACTGGAGGAACTCAGTCTATTTAGCTTAACAATAAGAAGAGTAAATAATCTATCAGTACCTACCTGGGGAACAAATATTAAGTAACGGACTCTTCACTCTAGCAGAGAAAAGTGTAACACAAGCCAACGTCTTGAAGTCAATACTACAGGGATTCAGATTTGTAATAAGGTGTAAATTTTTTATAGTAATTAACCATTGGAACAATTTACCAAAGGACATAGTGGACATCACTGGCAATTTTTAAATGAAGATGGGATGCTTTTCTAAAAGATATACTTTAGGAATTATTTAGGGAAGCTCTTTGGCCTGTGTATACTGGAGGTCAGACTAGATGATTACAATGGTCATAGGCGAAGGCTACCTCCGAACCAGGGGGGTGCTTAACCCCTCATTCCACCCTAGGTCCTGTCCCCTTTCCCCAAACCTTCAGCCCCATCCCACCCTTGCTCTGCCCCAGGCCCTGCCTCATCTCACCCCTTCTCCCAAGTTCCCACCCCCGCCCTGCTTCTTCCCCTCCTCTTTCCACTAATTCCGCCCCATCAGGGTTTTTTCCCCCACTTTGAACTTTAGGGTACAAAAAGTGGGAACCTGCATGAACACTTTTAAGCTTAATTACTAGCTTAAATCTGGTACACTGCCACCAGCCAGAATTTAGTGTCTGGCACACTTTCTGTTCCTCAAAACCTTCCCTGGGGAACCCAGACCCAAACCCCTTGGATCTTAAAACAAGGAGAAATTAACCATCCCCTTCCTTTCCCCCCTAGACTTTCCCCTCCCTGGGTTGCCTTGAGAGGCTTCACACCGATCCAGACTCCTTGGATCTTAAAACAAGGAGGAATTAACCATCCCCCCTCCTTTCCCCTCACCAATCCCTGATGAGTTCAGACTCAATCCCTTGGACTTTTAAATGAGGAAAAATCAATCAGATTCTTAAAAAGAAAGCTTGTAATTAAAGAAAGAAAAGGTAAAAATTATCTCTGTAAAATCAGGATGGAAAATGCTTTACAGGGTACTCAGATTCATATAGACCAGAGGGACTTCCCCCCAGCCTTAGATTCAAAGTTACAGCAAACAGAGGTAAAAATCCTTCCAGCAAAAAGACACATTTACAAGTTAATAAAACAGACATAAGACTAATCCGCCTTGCCTGGCTATTACTTACAATTTTGAAACATGAAAGACTGATTCAGAATGATTGGGAAAGCCTAGGTGTACCTCTGGTCCATCTTAGCCCCAAGAACGAACAACGAACCAAACAAAAACAAAAAAAAAGAGTTCCCTCCACCAACATTTGAAAGTATCTTGTCCCCCTATTGGTCCTCTGGTCAGGTGTCAGCCAGGTTTACTGAGCTTCTTAACCCTTTACAGATAAAAGAGACATTAACCCTTAACCATCTGTTTATGACATGCCCCCAAATCTCAGACAATGTGGAATCACAATGGCGGTGATTTCTTCCTAGAACTTTAGAATAAACAGATTAATAGAACACATGCACCTTTACATATACTACTAATTATGTAAACTACAAGACTTTTCACATTGTAAGGACAATTTTTAACCAGATTCTGGGAAACTTTCATGGGAGAGCTACTTTGTTAGAAGCTCCTGAAATGTGTTGAATTTCAAAATCAAAATCTGGGAGAGCTAAACTCCATCAAGGCTGTTTTTTGTTGTTTCCCTTGGCAGTATGAAGCCACTTCAGTGGAGCATGGTCAGTTTGTAGCTAGAACTGCCGTCCCCAAACGTATGGGCGTAGCTTTTCCAGGGCATACACAATAGCTTAGCATTCTTTTTCACTGATTGACCAGTGGCTTTCCCTCTCAGACAGTTTCTTGCTGAGAAACACGACAGGATGGAAGTTTTGATACGGTCCTTCCTGCATTAAAACTGCTCCTACACCATGCTCAGATGCATCTGTGGTTACTAGGAATGGTTTGTCAAAGTCTGTGGCCCTTAGCACAGGGTCAGATATGAGTGTCGCCTTAAGCTGGGTAAAGGCCTTCTGACACTCATCAGTCCACTTAACTGCATTTGGCTGGGTCTTTTTGGTCAGGTCTGTTAGTGGGGCAGCGATTTGGCTGCTTTGGCCTATTTGACACTTTTTAGCCTTAACAGTTAGTCCTGCCTGCCTGATGCGCTCAAAGACTTTTTCCCGCGTGTTCTAGGTGTTCTGCCCATGAATCAGAAAAAATGGCCACATCATCGAGATAGGCAACAGCATATTCTCCCAATCCTGCTAGGAGACCATCTACAAGTCTTTGGAAGGTGGTGGGTGCATTTCACAGCCCGAAAGGAAGCACATATAATTCATACAGCCCTGGATGGGTGATGAAGGCTGACCCTTCCTTGGCGGGTTCATCTAGCAGTACTTGCCAGTACCCCTTGGTTAAGTCTATTGTAGAGATGAACTGGGCACATCCCAATTTCTCCAATGGCTCATCGGTGCGTGGCATTGGATAGTTGTCAGGATGAGTTACAGCATTTAGCTTACGGTAGTCCACGCAAAAGCGTATTTCCCCATCTGGTTTGGATACCAGAACCACTGGAGATGCCCATGCACTGATAGAGGGGTGGATTATACCCATCTGTAGCATTTTTTGGATCTCTCGTTCTATAGCAGCTTGGGCATAAGGAGACATCTGAGAGGGTGGGGTTCTAATTGGGTGAGCATTACCTGTGTCAATGGAGTGGTATGCCCGTTCAGTCCGTCCTGGGGTGGCTGATAACAATGGGGCGAAGCTAGTGCACAGCTTCTTGATTTGTTGCCGCTGCAGACGTTCCAAGGCTGTGGAGAGGCTCACCTCTTCCACGCCACCGTCACTTTTTCCTTCGTAGTAGATACCTTCAGGCCACTAAGCGTCATCTTGTCCCTGGGCTGTAAACTGACAAACCTTTAAGTCTCTGAGAGAATTAACATGGTACACTTTAGGCTTTAGGTGGGAAATGCTATGAAGTAGTTAACAGCTCCTATGCGCTCTTGTACCGTGAATGGCCCTTCCCATGCCGCTTCCATCTTATGGGCCTGTTGCGCCTTCAAGACCATAACCTGGTCTCCTACTTCGAAGGAACGCTCTCTGGTATGTTTATCATACCAGGCCTTTTGCTCTTCCTGAGCATCCTTTAGGTTTTCTTTAGCAAGGGCTAAAGAGTGTAAGCAACCTACAAAGCACCCTCCGACAAAGTCTAGAATGTTAGTTCCTGGAGAAGGCGTAAACCTCTCCCATTGCTGCTTCACCAACTGTAATGGCCCCTTAACCTCGTGGCCATACACAAGTTCAAATGGTGAAAACCCTAAACTGGGATGTGGTACAGCCCTGTAGGCAAAAAGCAACTGCTGCAACACTAGGTCCCAATCATTGGAGTGTTCATTGATGAATTTACGTATCATGGCCCCTAAAGTTCCATTAAACCTCTCCACCAGGCCATTGGTTTGACGGTGGTAAGGGGTGGCAACCAAGTGATTCACTCCATGAATTTCCCACAGATTTTTCATCGTCTCTGCCAGGAAATTAGTTCCTGAATCTGTAAGGATGTCGGAGGGCCAACCTACCCTGGCAAAAATGTCTGTTAAGGCCTGGCACACAGTTTTATCCCTGGTGTTGCTTAGAGCTACTGCTTCCGGCCATTGGGTAGCAAAGTCCACAAAAGTCAGTATGTACTGCTTTCCTCTGGGGGTCTTTTTTGTGAAAGGACCCAGAATATCCACAGCTACTTGCTGAAATGGGACCTCTATTATGGGGAGTGGCTGGAGAAGGGCTTTGACCTAGTCTTGGGGCTTTCCCACTCTTTGGCACACCTCACAAGACGGGACATAATTAGCAATGTCCTTGCCCATTCCCTCCCAATGGAAGGACTTCCCCAACCTGTCTTTGGTTCTGTTCATCCCAGAATTGCCACTGGGATGATCATGAGCTAAGCTTAAGAGCTTTCCCTGGTACTTAGTTGGAACTACCAGCTATAATTGAGGATGCCAGTCTTCCTAGTGTCCACCCAAAAGAGTCTCCTTGTATAAAAGTCCTTGTTCTACAACAACCTGGGATCGGTTAGAAGAGCTGAGAGGCAGTGGGGTGCTCCATGCCGCTGCCTAAGCTTTCTGAAGGCTGTCATCTGCTTCCTGCTCAGTCTGGAACTGTTCCCTTGTGGCTGGAGACACTAGTTCCTCCTTAGACTGTGGACTTGGGCTTGGTCACTCTGGAAGCGAAGTAGGTGATGGGGTTGTTTTCGTTGATGGTGAACCGCTTTGCGCTGGCGCACTGTGTGATATTTCAGGCTCTGGCTGAGCCTCTTGAGTAGGGATGTCTGCTGCTTCTGCCAGTTCAGACCCACTGGTGCCCCCTGGCGTTGGAGTGGTAGATGGGTTTGCAAGCGCTGGCGTCAGTGCTGGCAATGGTTCTGGTGCTGGTTGCTTTTCCAGTTACAGTTCTGGGACTGGATGCACTGTGGCTGTTGCAGTTGTGGCAGGGGATCCGGGTCCACCATCTCTGTCTGGGTCTCTGGTAACACTAACGGGGCCCTTCTGGATGGCTCAGAAACAGGGATGGGTCTGGAAGCTTGCCTGGCTTGGCTGCGTTTAACCATTCCCACCCTGTTGGCCTCCTTCACCTGGTTGGCAAAGTCTTCCCCTAATAGCATGGGGATGGGATAATTGTCATAGACTGCAAAAGTTCACATTCCTGACCAGCCCTTGTACTGGACAGGCAGTTCAACTGTAGGCAAGTTTACAAATTTTGACATGAATAGGTAAATTGTCACTTGGGCCTCTGGGTTGATGAATTTGGGGTCCACTAAGGATTGGTGGATAGCTGACACTTGTGACCCCGTGTCTCTCCACGCGATAAGCTTCTTTCCGCCCATTCTCAAGGTTTCCCTTCGCTCCGAGGGTATTTGAAAGTCATCTGGGCATGGGGATCTTTGGTGTGATGGTGGTGTAATGAACTGTACTCGGTTGGGGTTCTTGGAGCTATTGGCCTTTATATTTCCCAGTTCATTACATTTAAAACATCGCCCAGCTGACTGGTCACTGGGCCGAGGTGGGTTGCTGGAGACTGATGAGGTGGGACAATAGGGTGTCTGGGGCTTCCCTGGGGTGGTAGGAAGGGTCTTGGTTGCCTTCGGTGATAGAGTTTATTTTCGGTTTGCCCCCTGTGATATTCGTTCCCCTTGCTAGTAGCTTTTTTCTTTTCTGCCACTTCCACCCATCTGGCTCCAATCTCCCCCGCCTCGGTTACAGTTTTGGGCTTCCCATCTAGGATGTACCTTTCTGTTTCCTCAGGAACACCATCTAAGAACTGCTCCATTTGCATTTGGAGGGACAGCTCTTCCAGAGAGTTAACATTTGCTCCTGATATCCAGGCATTCCAATTCTTTCCAATGTGGTAGGCCTGTCAGGTAAGTGACACATCTGGTTTCCACCTTAGGAACCGCTGAAGGGCATGCTCAGGTGTTAGCCCCATTCTGATTCTGGCCTTGGTTTGAAAAAGTTCATAATCGTTCATGTGTTCCTTAGGCATTTCAGCCGCCACCTCTGCTAAGGGTCCACTGAGCTGTGGCCTCAGCTCTATCATGTACTGGTTTGCAGGGATGCTGTACCCATGGCAGGTCCTTTCAAAATTTTCTAAGAAGGCCTCAGTATCATCACCTGCCTTGTAGGTGGGGAATTTTCTGGGATGGGAAACAGTACCTGGAAAAGGGTTATTAGGGTTGGCTGGTCCACCCTGCTTAGCCTGTCCTAAGTCCAGTTCATGCTTTCTCTCTCTTTCCCTCTCTTCCATCTCTTTTTCTTTTATCTCTGTCTCTTTTTGTTTCATCTCCAACTCTTTTTGTTTCATCTCTATAGCTCTCCTGTGGTCAGCCTGTTTGGCTTTCTCTTTTGCTTCCAGCCTAGCCTTTTCCTGTTTAACTGCTTTCTTGGCACTCATTTTTCTGCTTTCTTGTTCTGGCCGCACCCCCGGCAGCTTACTAACTGGGATGCTTCAGCTCAGGCTGCTTGCTTAACAGAGATTTTCTAACTAGCTATACCCGAGAGGTAGAAAGAAAGAAAACAATTCACTTGTAAATGCCTTTTGCTGGCTGTCTGCTGGCTCCCAGCTTGAAGCCTCCTCTTAACAAAGACTCTTGTTAAAAACTTAACACCTCTGCCCTCAGGCTGCTTTCGAAGCAGCTAGAAAGGAGAGAAAAAAAATTCTACTGGCTTTTTGTTCCTAAAAATCCCAACCACTGCTCACCATGTCAAGGTTTTTCTCCCACTTTGAGCTTCAGGGTACAGAAAGTGGGGACCTGCATGAACACTTTTAAGCTTAATTACTAGCTTAAATCTGGTACACTGCCACCAGCCAGAATTTAGTGTCTGGCACACTTTCTGTTCCCCCAAAACCTTTCCTGGGGAACCCAGACCCAAACCCCTTGGGTCTTAAAACAAGGAGAAATTAACCATCTCCCTCCTTTCCCCCCTAGACTTTCCTCTTCCTGGGTTACCTTGAGAGCTTCACACTGATCCAAACTCCTTGGATCTTGAAACAATGAGGAATTAACCATCCACCTTCTTTCCCCCTACCAATCCCTGATGAGTTCAGACTCAATCCCTTGGACTTTTAAACAAGGAAAAAATCAATCAGGTTCTTAAAAAGAAAGCTTGTAATTAAAGAAAGAAAAGGTAAAAATTATCTCTGTAAAATCAGGATGGAAAATGCTTTACAGGGTACTCAGATTCATATAGACCAGAGGGACTCCCCACCTAGCCTTAAATTCAGTGTTAAAGCAAACAGAGGTAAAAATTCTTCCAGCAAAAAGACATATTTACAAGTTAAGAAAACAAACATAAGACTAATCTGCCTTGCCTGGCTATTACTTACGATTTTGAAACATGAAAGACTGATTCAGAAAGATTGGTCTGGTCCCTCTTAGCCCCAAGAATGAACAACGAACCAAACAAAAAACAAACAAACAAAGAGTTCCCGCCACCAAGATTTGAAAGTATCTTGTCCACCTATTGGTCCTCTGGTCAGGTATCAGCCAGGTTTACTGAGCTTCTTATCCCTTTACAGATAAAAGAGACGTTAACCCTTAACCATCTGTTTATGACAGCCCCCCTCTCCTGAGCGTGCCCTGTCACTGCTCCTCCCTCTCCCTCCCAGAGCCGCCTGCATGCTGCGAAACAGATAATTGCGGCAGGCAAAGGGCACTGGGAAAGAGCAGGAGGAGCTGTTTGGAGGGGGCTGCCAGCAGGCAGGAGGCACTGGGAGGGAGGGGGAAGCTTACTGCCAGTGAGTGCTAAGCATCTGCTAATTTTTTTCCATGGTTGCTCCAAGAGTCAGCACCTATGACAATGGTCCCTTCTGGCCTTGGAAGCTCTGAGTCCTTCTGAGGGGCTCAGAGCACTCTACAAAAGATGGGTATTATCCCTATTTAAAAATAGTCATGATTTTTAAGTTGTATAATAAATAAGCATGTTCCAAGGGAACATAAATGAATAGCCCAACTAATTTATCTCAACAATTACATATAAAAATCCTAACAACCTAACCAGCAACAATTAAGGCCACTAAGGATTTTGAGGAAGATAAATGTCACAGAAGAGAATTTTAAAATAAGCAAGACTCATCATTAACCACATTTTAAACCTACAAGACTAACTTATGGATATTATTAGTCAACAGCAGGCCTCCCCTAGTTAAGATTGCAATTGAGTTCACATTATTCTCTTGATTTTTGCACACCTCATTCCAAAATATTTATTGCTTTGTGGAAAATGGGCCTCTGTGATACTGGCAATTATAATCTTAGAACGAGTATGTTTTTGACAAGAGCTGTCTTGCTCCCAGTGCCATTCAGTATGAGAACGTTCCATAAAGGTCTGGTGTGGATTCCTAGGAAGTTGGGGTCAACAAGGCAGCAATTTCTGTAAACGAGGTTTGGGTCACATCCATCCTCACATGCAGAGCACACCTCGCCAGTATGGTGCTGTTGTTGTGGTGTGTCATGGCTGATTGCCCTCCGTTTCACTCTGCCCCCTTGAGTCTGGGGACACATAGAAGGGTTTTATTTTGAGGGATACCATTCCCCCTTCTCAGTAACTCTTCTACCAGATGTTCTTGGTTCTGAGGGTGTGGATGACCATTATGAAGTTCCAGCTCTTCCATCTGATGTGGTCCATGCATCCACTGTTGGGGCTCATCCACCTTCATCACTGTTGGGGAACTTGGTCCTCATCCACAGTGACAGTTGTTGGCATTTGCTCATTACTCTGAGCAGGAGCCTTTATCAGGTATAGTTAGACACAAAGCTTGTGTGGGCATGGATGACCACATCCTGAAGAACAGCGGCTTATGCCACTACTACCCATTACTATGGAGGAGCAACCTTCCATCCACACCAAACTCAAGGTGTGGACTTGTTATTAGACAGCTCTAGTACTGACTTTAGCCACATGAAACCTCTGTTCTCTAGGCTTACTCTATACTTGGCTCCAACATCATTGTGGACACATCTCTTGTTGTGTCCCACGCACCAGCTGTGGAAAAGGACCCATTCTAGTACCAGCTAGTAGAAACATTCTAGTAACACTGCCACATGACACACTGTTAATGCTTGGTGATTTCAATGCTGCAGCCGAACTAAGTATGAAATCCAGCAACCCATAATAGGCCCCTTTGGTTTGGGTTCTCAAATGACAACACTACCTCGCTTTTCCTGTATACCACCTTGTCTGTGGGTCTTTGGTGGTTCAGAAGCACCAGCAAACTCAAAACGCAGACTGGTTGTCACTCAGCTCTCACTGCATCTTCCAACTTCTTGCAGACCAGATGTTCGCTACCAATAAAATGTCCAGAATCTTTCTGAGGATCTTGTTGAAGCCATGAAATACACTCAGGCCAGCATGGATCACATATGTAACCTCAGTACCAGTATGGACAATGTGGAGAGGATCTAGAATAGTATCGTAACACTATATCATATTCCACTGCTGGAACAATCAGCGTCAGATGGTTAACCAAGACATTTTGGCTTTCTGAAGAAGTCTTTGTTATATTATCGAAAAAGGTAGAAGCACATAAGCAGACAGATGTCCAAGAATGTAAACTGCTGAAAGGCATTTTCTGGACCATGGCAAAATGTAACCGTAAAATCTATGGCAATTTCCTCACTGATGACACAGAGGACAGCCTAAAGAACAATCTGCATCCTGCCTATCAAGCCATAACCCACCTGGATGGCAGCCATGAACAGCCTTCTAACATCTCCATTATGAAACAAGATGGCTCTTCCTGCTCATTGAGGAGGTGCTAAACCAGGGGTGGCCAACCTGAGCTTCAGAAGGAGCCAGAATTTACTAATGTTCATTGCCAAAGAGCCACAGTAATATGTCAACAGCCCCCAAACAGCATCCTCACCCGCTCCCAGCGTCTCCCACCCACCAGCAGCCCCGCCAATCAGTGCCTCCTAATCAGCTGTTTCCCGATCAGCAGAAGGCTTGGTAGGGGGAGGAGTGAGGGCACGGCAGGCTCAGAGGATGGGGCGGGAAGGGGTGGAGTGTGGGCAGGGCCTGTGGCAGAGCCGGGGGTTGAGCAGAGAGCACCCCGGCACATTGGAAAGTTGGCACCTGTAGCTCCAGCCCCGGAGTCGGTGCCTATACAAGGAGGTGCATATTAACTTCTGAAGAGCCGCATGTGGCTCCAGAGCCACAGGTTAGCCACCCCACCCATATGGAAAACACATTAAAGCATGCTGAAGCACAGACCTGCTGATGACTGTCTAGAGCTACATGACCTGGCAAACCTCACAGCTGTAGATCCAGGAACAAACATTGATCTTTGGTAACTCAAGGAAGTATGAAAGGCCAACCGAGAGTTACACAATGGACGTGCTGCTGGATCTGATGGTATGTCATTGCAACTGCTCAAAGGTGCCTTGGAACCAGTGAGCACCAGCCTGCATCAACTGTTCTTAAAAGTGTGAACATTAGGCAAAGTACCAACAGACTGGAAAGACAGCATCATAGTGTTCCTATATAAGGGCAAGGAATCTTGCACCGATTGTGCCAACTAATGGCCAATGTCATTTTTATTGGTCCCTGGAAAGGTCTTTGCACACATTCTCCTTGGTTGGTAGGATGCAGTTGTTCCTTAACAGACATTGTCATCCACAGCAGTCAGATTTCACTGCAGGGCAATCAACAGTGCTGGTTTTACACTCTCTGGCTTCTGGCTGAGCTGCATCAAGAATTTAACAGTATGCTCCATGTGGCATTTTGATTCACTTGACATGTCAGGTCTTTAGCTTGCACTGAAAGGAGTTGGTGTTCCAAATATTCTGCTAACTCTGACGCACGATCTTCATACCTGTATTGGTGGGAAAGTAGGCGCTGGTTCCTAGCCTTCACTTTGTTTCTGCACTACCTCAGGTGTGCAGCAGGGATGCATTCTTGTCCCAGTACTATTCTGTCAAGCTATCAACTGGATAGTAATACTTGCTGCTACATACATTACAATCATGCTTGGTCAGAAGAGTTTAGCCTCATCAGCAAAGTTTTGGTTGGTGCCTTTTTCATGCAGAAGTCAGAGAATTTCAGCCCCACCCTCCAAAGCTTTCAAGACACTACCTGCACTGTGGTGTTGAACATCTCGTGGCAGATGACCAAGGTCCAGAACCTTGGAGCTGGGTCACCAGAACCCCAGTGCAGGTGGAGTTGCATACTGTGGAGAGAGTTGACGAGTTTATCTAATTAGACCGCAAGCAGAGTTCAAATGGTCACAGCAAAACAGATGGGCTTCGACAAATAGGTCTCACCACTTCCTGCATGAAGTCCATATCTTACTTATGAATGCAAAAATATCTTTGCACTGAGACAAAGTTCAGGATCTATCAATCCTGTGTACTACCTGTACTGTGTGACAAATTTCCTCCTCTACTTGGGGGGTCCTGTGTTTATTGGTGGATTTTGCTAGCCTCAGAGATCTTTCAGTGTTGGATCAGGAGTTGGGAGGTTTTGGGGGGAACCCAGGCCCGCCTTCTACTCCGGGTTCCAGCCCAGGACCCTGGGGATTGCAGCTGTCTATAGTGCCTCTTGTAACAGCTGCATGACAGCTACAACTCCCTGGGCTACTTCCCCATGGCCTCCTCCAAACACCTTCTTTATCCTCACCACAGGACCTTCCTCCTGGTGTCTGATAATGCGTGTACTCCTCAGTCCTCCAGCAGCACACCCTCTCACTCTCAACTCCTTCCACCTCTTGCTCCCAGCTCCTCACACGCACACCACAAACTGAAGTGAGCTCCCTTTTAAACCCAGGTGGCCTGATTAGCCTGCCTTAATTAATTCTAGCAGCTTCTTGGTTGGCTGCAGGTGTTCTAATAATCCTGTCGGCCTTAATTGTTTCCAGAAAGTTCCTGATTGTTCTGGAACCTTCCCTATTACCTTGCCCAGGGAAAGGGAACCTACTTAACCTAGGGCAAATATATCTGCCTTCTATCACTCTCCTGTAGCCATCTGGCCTGACCCTGCCACAATTGCTCAGAAACGTGAACCCTCTTCAGGCAGACTTACAGCGGCTAGAGGCATTCCATATGCATTGTCAGTGCCAAATCCTCAGTGTAAAATGGTTTGACTTTGTGCGAAATGTCATAGTCTTGCAAAGATCTATCGTTCCTTCAGTTGTTCACTATATGCAAAAGTGTCATTGCATGTTCTTCATCCATGTCACAAGGATGGACTAAAAGACTACAGCACACTGTACCCTCAAACTCTCCATTGACATGTGAAGGGGTGCCTTCCCTGAACCTACCTGGTGACACTCAGGGCTGTCCCAGAGATTCATGGCTTTGCAGGAGTGAGCTGGATCTGGGAACTTTACTACATGACACCTGGTGCAATACCATCAGCCATGGTCTCTCTGGATGGCACAACGGCCCTTAGTAGACTATGTGTGTTTGATCTGTCCCCACAAAGTCAGCTCTGTCTCAAAATTGGTGCATAACATCTAGGGCTAAGAGAGAAGTTTTCTACATTTGAAATGAACTAGACAAGAGGTTCCTGAATTATGACATCCTTAAAAAGTGTTCAAACAGAACTTTAAAAGGCTAATAGCCTGTTTGACTTGTTGCTGAGTTTTGGAAATCATGAGGAGTTCAGGAATTCTGGCACTTGGTAACAGATTAATCCACCAGAGGCTGAATATCCTAGCCTAGTGAAACAGCTGCCTTTTGAAAATCCCTGAACCTGAGTATTCATCAAGCATAAGATTATGCAGGTTTAGACATCCAGAGAGCCCAGAGCTGAATTTTCAGAACTTCTCAAACACTCACCCTCAACTTTGAAAGCTTTCTTTGCTGTAACAGCATCCAAAACAGAGCACTCTAATTCCCTACTGTGTGCCTAAATGACCACCTTTGAAACTGACTTACATGAGTCAGTGGTAGATCCAGAAATAAAACCCAGAGCTACGCACATTAGATCATGCAATAAGAAACAGCCAATAGCAAATCATTTGTATTATGTATTGTTTTAATGTGCATTTAGATTATGTCAGATGTGTATTGCTTTCACTTGCCTGTAAAGCATCGTGTACTTAAGTGGTGCTGTGTAAGTGAAAGAACAACAATGTTTGGGGAGAAATCCCTCTCAAAAGTTTGGAACAACAAAAGAAAAAGGCAAACCTTCCTCTCCTTTCTCCAAAGGATCAATCTCAGGATTTACACTGGAATTGGTGTATTCTAGAACAAGACTAAAGATGATCAAATGGTGAGGGCACTAGCCTGGGACTCTGGAAACCTCAGTTCATTTTTCTGCTCTGTCACAGACATCCTGTGTGACCTTAAGACTTACTCTTTCACTGCCTCAGTTCTCCATCTGTAAAATGGGATAATCGCACCTTCCTACATCCTAGGGATGTTATGAGGATAAATATATTAAAGACCTAGTGGCATTCAGATACTACAGTATTGGGGATCATGTAAATACCATAGATAGTTGTACATGTCACCACATAAGGCTTGATTTCCAAAGCTGCTGAGCATCATCCACACTTTGAGTTGGAAATCAATGGGAGATGTAAGTGGTCAGCTCCTAAGGAAAATCAGGCAACAATCAGTTAATTCAGTATTGAGTTAGAGCCTAATTCTCAATTACACTAAGGGCATTTTACACCAACGTGGTAGAGTGGGGTAAAAGAATCTTAGTGTTGCTGAAAATCAGGATTTTTGTGTTTTAAAAGTGTTCTAAAAAGAAAAAATACTGGACTTATGCCCCTTTTTTGCTTTTTTATGATAAAGGTCTGAAAAGATTTTCTCAACAACAAGGAGTTTCCTCTTTAGCTTAGAAAGTCATGTTCTTCCTATTTTTAAGGTCTCTGTGGAATCTGGAGAACTAGTGATCTGATCGCATTACAAGAGTTGAGAATGTAAATCAAGCATTTGAAAAGGTCAGGGACTTTTAGTCAGTCTATTTAAAACTTATTTTTGTTAAGATTTATTTCATTTCAATGCCTAATTAACATTTTGGAAAAAGGAGGCCATTTAAAAATATTTAACACACCAGTCCTTCAATTAAGGTTATTTTTTTAATTATTGATATTGCTGTTACATCAATAAACTATATTAAAAGAATGTTATGGTTGCAAAAATCAAGCACTCAAAAGTTAGGAAATGCCATCATTAAGGGTTCCCTGGGCAATCTTCATTTGGCCTTCCTGTGTGTATGCATTATGATAGTGTTTAATTATGTAATCACATATTATTTTTCCCTTAATGATGGCATTTCCTAATTTTTTGAATGCTTGACTTGCAACCTTAATGCTCTTTTAAAGTATTTTTTGATGTGATACATGAAAAAGAAGCAAAAAAAGGCATAAATCTGTTTTAAAAAATCATACATAGGTTACTTTTAATTCAAACAGCTGTCAGAAACCCAAGATACTATGCATAGCTGCTTTCAACCTGGAGGATTCCAGGAGACTTTACCCTGCTTAAACCACTGACATTTACCTCTAGGTCACATAGAGAAAAGAATGTAATGGAAATAATGCTGCATCTCAGAATGGACAAGATTAGGAAGGTTTTAAGAAGCCTGAGAGGTTTTAAGTGTGTCTGTAAAAAGAAAATCCTTCAGAGTGAAAGAGTAATATCTGCTTTAAAATTAATCCAAAAAGAATTACTATCCCAGCAAATGACCAAGATTTACTAATTCTAAAAAATCTTTTCATTAAAAAAGTGAATGGGTGCGTTAGAAGAACACATCCTAGGAAGAAAATGTCACTTGAGTGAAGAATAAATAAAGGGATACAACAATCTTTACCTATGTTTCTAATAACACCTGAGATTATTAAGACTAAAAGCAATTTAAAAATACAATTTACATTTGACTATGTGTTAATCTTAAAAATTCCTCTCCAGTTCAACAATGAAAGCCACTGGAAACATTTTTGCTTCCACTCTGTTACCATGCTGGGATAGTTAATTTGCTAACAGTGCAATGGAACATTTGAGGGAAAGGGATTTACAAACTTCCACGAGATTTTTTTTTAAAAATTGATTAGTACAAATGTTTCAATCTCCTTTTTACCATCTAAATTTTGAACACCACACAGTTTTGAAGCTACGCCTGCTCAGGAGGTACCCAGAAATGTTTGCATATTAGCAGAAGACAGGCTGCTTGCTACAGCTTTGAAAGAGCTGTTGCAAAATCTGCTTGCTAGGCAGTCTGTAGTAAACGGACTAGGAATAATGCTATCAATAATGCTTTCTGAAGTGCAGATTTAACAGTGTTCCTTCCATTCTGTTCAGTATAGAATATATATTTATATATATATAGGTGATACATAAGCCACTCTTGCTGCAGTATATTAGATTAGTACAATTCCCTGTCACATCAGTCCTTCAGGTTTCCACATACAGAAGTGAACTGGTATAGAACTCAGTCTGCCAGGGCAGAGCATTCTTAGTCTCACTGGGTCACATGACCTAATTGTGTCCAGTCAATCCATAGTTAAAGGGGCCTCATCAGGCTATCTAATCATTGAATGATGTGTAGGAGCTTAAACTGCTGTCTTCTACATTGTTCTAAGACAGTAGTGACCCCCTCACTTTCATAACTCCTAAATGTACACAGTAAAACTTTGCCACTTTGTTAGGTGTAGCAGAGTAGTCTGATTCTGCCCCTTATTAACAAGAAGAAATTGAAACATTATATGAACCACTTCACATTTCCAATTCAGCCACATTTCATTCTTTTGCAGTGTTCATTTCCTTTTCACCCTCTTCAGGCTCCATTTTTAATCTTTCATGTTAGTTTAACTTTTAGAAAGCTTGATTCTTTCTATAATGTTTTCTTTGAATATGAGCACATTTTGAAGGGCAGCATGCAGAACCAGAGCCACGCAGAGGTTTATGGGGGCCCAGAGCAAAATCTGAAATTGTGGCCTCCCCAACCCTTCCAAAAAAATTACCACTGAAGAAGGACCAGGGTGGGTCCATGGTGCATTCACCCTGCAGTGGCAGATCCTGTCCGACAGAGTTGGGGCTGGCTCCTCGATTGGTCAATTCATGGCCAATGGGAGCGTGGAGCCGGTGCTCAGGGCAGGGGCAGCGTGCAGAGCCCTGTATCCCCCCCCGCCGCCCTGCCTAGGAGCTGGACTTGCTGCTGGCTGCTTCCAGGTGCAGCACGGTGTCAGAACAGGTGGGAACTAGCTTGCCTTAGCCTGGTAGCATTGCCAACGGGACTTTTAACGGCCCGGTCAGCAGTGCTGACCAGAACCACCATGACCCAGTGCCTAACATTCCGCAACCCAGTACTGGGTCACGACCCGCAGTTTGAAAACCACTGGACTAGTGAGACTCATGCAGAGGAGCAGGCAGAGAGAGAAAGAGAGACAGGACAGATAAGAAAGAGGCCTTAGCTACACTGGCGCTTTACAGCGCTGCAACTTTCTCGCTCAGGGGTGTGAAAAAAACACCCCCCTGAGCACTGCAAGATACAGCGCTGCAAAGCACCAGTGTAAACAGTGCCCCAGCACTGGGAGTGCGGCTCCCAGTGCTGAAAGCTAATCCCCATGAGGAGGTAGAGTACGTCAGCACTGGGAGAGCTCTCTTCCAGCACTGGCGCTGCGACCACACTCACACTTCAGAGCACTGCCGCGGCAGCGCTCCTGCGGCAGCGCTTTGAAGTTTCAAGTGTAGCCAAGCCCAGAGATATGAAGCAAAGGAATGGGGAAAAGTATGACTACATTTCTGCCCCTAAAACACTTATTTTGGTAAAAATACAATTTAAATCAATTGACACACAATTAAAAATATTACATTTCTGTCCTATTATTTTGCCATGTAAGCAATTGCTGCAGCACCATAAGGATGTTGTACTATAAAGGGGTAGTCTATGTGACTGAAAATAGGAGGAGAGGCAGTCCTCAAAACAATGTCTCAGTTAAGATATGATTTATTCTCTGAAAAAGTTAAAAGACCCCTGTACTAAAGACATAAGATGAACAGGCATAAGCTGGCCTAATTACCAAAAAAGTTGACATAACACACACTGAGCCTGACAAACAGGTTCTCACCACTTTTGATCATGGTCATGGTAAGGTGAGGGTGTTTTAAAAAGCAGATGGAATGAGGCATGTGGGCATCATACAGTGGACTTGCAACAAGCAAGATAAAGGATGCTATAAGAGGTGACAAGTAATTATAGTCAAGAACTGTATACTGAGCCAGGCTATTTATATACACTATCATGTTCATTGTTGGTCCCTCCCAAGTTCATTGCCTCTGTGAAAGAAAAAGATATCACAGTTCATTTTGTATGTATAGCTGGGATTATGTTTTCAGTGTGCATCACTTCACATTTATCAACATTGAATTTCATCTGCCATTTTGTTGCCCAGTCATCTAGTTATGTGAGATCCCTTTGTAACTCTTCACAGTCTGCTTTGGACTTAACTATATTGAGTAAGTTTTTATCATCTGCAAATTTTGCCACCTCACTGTTTACCCCTTTTAGCAGACCATTTATTAATATGTTGAACAGCACTGGTTTCAGTACAGACCCCTGGGGGACATAGCTATTACTTCTCTCCATTCTGAAAACTGATCATTTATTCCAACCCTTTGTTTCCTGTCTTTTAATCAGTTACTGATACATACAAGGACCTTCCCTCTTATCCCATGATTGCTTACTTTGCTTAAGAGCCTGTGGTGAGGGACCTTGTCAAAGTCCAAGTCACTATATCCACTGGATCACCCTTGTCCACATGTTTGTTGACCGCCCTTGAAGAATGCTAATACACCTCTACCCTGATATAATGCCAGCCGATAACACACGAATTCGGATTTAATGTGGTAAAACAGTGCTCGGGGGTGGGGGGGGGCTGCGCGGTCTGGCGGATCAAATCAAGTTCAATATAACGCAGTTTCACCTATAATGCAGTAAGATTTTTTGGCTCCTGAGGACAGCATTATATCGAGGTAGAGGTGTCAATTGTTGAGGCGTGATTTCTCTGTACAAAAGCCATGTTGACTCTTCCCCAACAAAGCATGTTGATCTTTGGCCTTGTCTACACTGGCAATTAACAGCATTGCAACTTTCTCGCTCAGGGATGTGAAAAAACAACCCCCTGAGCACAGCAAGTTGTAGTGCTATAAAGTGTCAGGGCTTGGCTACACTCAAAACTCCAAAGCGCTGCCGCGGGAGCGCTCCTGCAGCAGCACTTTGACGTGCAAGTGTGGTTGCGGAGCCAGCACTGGGAGAGAGCTCTTCCAGCGCTGCAGGTATTCCACCTCCCCATGGGAATTAGCTTGCAGCTCTGGGAGCTGCTCTCCCAGCACTGGGGCACTGTTTACACTGGCACTTTGCAGCGCTGTAACTTGCTGGGCTCAGGGGGGTGTTTTTTTCCCATCTCTGAGCGAGAAAGTTGCAGCGCTGTAAAGCGCCAGTGTAGCCAAGGCCAAAGTGTAAACAGTGCCCCAGCACTGGGAGCTACGCCCCTCACTGAGGTGTTTTTTTAGAGCGCTGAGAGAGCTGTCTCTCAGCGTTGTGCCACGACCACACGAGGCACGTTAAAGCGCTGCCGCGGCATCACTTTAGCATTGCTAGTGTAGGCTAGCCCTAAGTGACTGGTAATTCTGTTCTTAACTAGTTTCAACCAATTTACCAGGTACTGAAGTTACACTTACTGGCCTGTCATTGCCAAGATCACCTCTGGAGCCTCTTTTATAAACTGGTGTCTCATTAGCTATCCTCCAGTTATCTGGTACAGAAGTTGATTTAAGTGATAGGTTACATACGACAGTTAGAAATTCTGCAATTTCATATTTGAGTTCCCTCAGAACTCCTGGGTGAATGCCATCTGGTCATGGTGACTTATTATTGTTTATCAGTTTGTTCCAAAGCCTCCTCTATTGACACCTCAGTCTGGGACAGTTCCTCAAATTTGTCATCTAAAAAAAATAGCTCAGGTGTGGGAATCTCCCTAAGATCCTCTGCAGTGAAGACCAGTGCAAAGAATTAATTTAGCTTCTCCACAATGGCCTTGTCTTCCTGGTCTACTTTGAAGGCCCCTTTAACACCCTGATCATCCAGTGTCACCACGGATTGTTTGGAAGCCTTCCTGCTTCTGATGTACTTAAAAAAAGAAATGCTGTTAGTTTTTCTGTCCTTTGCTATTTGCTCTTTTTTGGCCCGCCTAATTGTACTTTTACACTTTGACTTGCCAGAGTTTATGCTTCTTTCTATTTTCCTCAGTAGGATTTGACTTCCAATTTTTAAAGGATGCCTTTTTGCCTCTAACTGATTCTTTTACTTTATTGTTTAGCCACGGTGGCACTTTTTTGGTCCTCTTGCTATGTTTTTTTAATTTGGGTTATACATTGATTTTGAGTCTCTATTATGGTGCTTTTTCAAAGTTTCCATGCAGCTTGCAGGCAATTTCACTCTTGTGATTGTAGCTTTTAATTTCCATTTAACTAGCTTCCTTATTTTTGCATAGTTCCCCTTTCTAAAAATAAATACTATGGTGGTGGGCTTCTTTAGTATTTCCTTTCTTGCCCTCCCCCAATGATGTTAAATATAGTTATATTATGTAAAAACAGCAAAGAGTCCTGTGGCACCTTATAGACTTACAGACATATTGGAGCATGCACTTTCATGGGTGAATACCCACTTCGTCGGATGCTTTTTTTAATTGGCCTTAATTCAGAGAATGTTAATCTCTGTATCTGGCTCTCACACTCCCTCTCTAAAACTGCCTTGCAAAACAGCCCTGTTTGCCAGTTCCTCTGGAGTTTCATTAAGATAGCATTTTGTTAGCACTGTTTTAACCATCTTTGTTAGCAATGTAGAAAATAAATCCAACTTTCTGTACTATACTGAAGGTAAAAGAGTATATACATATGTGTGTATGTTTAAACTCAGTAATAAATAAGTGCAATCAATTAAAATTACTACTTTTCCCAAATCGTTATAGTGCCATCCAGTGGTCAGTGAATAAATGTTTGAAAGGAAATTTTTTTTAATTATAATAGTACTCTTGATAGCAGAATGTGGCTTGTGACAATAAAGGGAGTACAAAGTCATCAGCAGAATGGACTCAGATGTGTAGTGAACTTAATAATAAGTGGAAACTGCTAAAAATTATGAAAAGTGATGTGGAATGCTAATGGATCAGTACTGGAGCTAATTTTGTTTTATTTACATATAATTTGGATTCAGGAAACACCATCTGCAGATGATATGATATTTGGGGATCAGTCAGTAGAGAAGGGAGGCAGCCAAATTTAGAAAGCTTTTGTGGGTCAGGAGCAATTGCTGGCATGCGGCATATATAATTCAGTGTACAAAGAGCAACAATAGGCAATGAACTTAGGGACAAAAATAGGAAAAGAGAATATAGACAAATAATCTTGAGGGTGAACATTCAGCTGTGTGCTTAGTGAATATAATTTTGGAGTCTATGAACAGAGGTATGAACACAAAAGGAACAGTATACACAATAGAAAGAATTGGGTAAATGTGTGTTTGGAATAACCTGTTAGATTTTTAATCATATAAGAAGAATTTACCGAAGGATTATAGAGAGATCATAGTGAAGGTTAACGAGGTGATTCATGGAATCAGGAAGCTTAATTATGCAGAATGTCCAGAAAAACTAGATTTGTTATTATTAGAAAATAGAGGCGATCAAGGAGAAAATTAATTGAGATACATAAAATTCCGAACAGAATAGTAGCAGTACAACAGTGGTATGGCATATGCTAATAATATGAAAATTCTGTAGCTTTCCTGGAGTAACACCTTCACCGGCACAGAGAAAGTTTCTTCTCAATTCTCCTGTGCAAAAGAAGAGCATTGTGATCAGACTTGATATAGCTGAGAGGAAGTCTGAGATCCTCAGAGTCTAATACCTATAGGAATGCTAATATATATAACCCTATAGGCCAAGTTTTCTTCTGGTATAACTCCATTGAAGTCAATATTAGTATAGTGTGTATTGTAAAATTCCTCTAACTGGTTTATGCAAATTAGTCCATATCATGTCCATTTGATGGCTTTCAGACAAAACATTTAGAAATATGAAACAGGGTCCAATTTGCTGCTGGATCCCCATTATCTAATTTCTGCTGGTTTCTGAGGCAAAGTATCCCAAACACTTATTATCTTCTAGTGTGTATAAAATATAACCTATATTTAATTATTTCCAAGAGTGCCCATGTGTTTTCATGACTTCATATAGTTGCTACCCAACTGTGATTCCCTTTTAAATGCAGTGTGCACAGAAAACCAATTACGAAAAATGGCACAATCTGACTCCACACATCAGCTCTCCGTGTGTTAGCAAGTCATATCTGCACACTTTTCAGAGAACATATACCAGCTGAGAATCTCCCCCACTTATGTGGGCAAGTGAGCTGTAATTTGTACTGGCTCATACAGCAACAGTAAAATTATTAACTAAAGTTCCAGTTTCTAAAGTTTATTTTTGATGATGCCACAGCCAAAAAGAACTTAGCTTGATTATCACATCTCAGGCTGCCTTATAAAGTATGCAATGAGAAAACTCTTTTTATTTGTAAATTGAGCAAAGCTGATTTAGTAGTCACTGAAAGATATGGGACCTCTCAACACCCCAATTTTAGTCAGTTATTAATAGAATGTCACTTTAAAATATTTATAAAATGCAGAAAAGATCTCATCCACCTAGCTTGCTCTTCATCTACTGTATAGGCATATAAACTTTTCTTCATAGCTAAGGTCCTCCATGTAATTAGATGATTACAGTGAGGTAATTCTTTAAGAAGGTACATTCCTTTTCAACCTAAATTGTACACAGTTAAACCTGTGTAAACTTCAGTGCACTAAGTTATAGGAAAGATATAAGGTAACTAAGCAAGTGAAGTTGGTCTAATACAAGATATTACCTCATGCAGCTTATCTGTCTTGCGTGTCACTGTCAGTTACACAGGGTATTTAACCTTGCATGTCACAAGGCATAATAATAGTAATAGCTTTGTATCATCAAGTGAAGCTGTAAAATTATTTAATTGCTGTACTATAGGTAGCAATGTGAGTGTGACATAGCAGGGTACAATCCAGACTAATGCGTAGCTGTGTCATCCCTGCCCTGTAACCTGGGGTGCCCTTCACAATACCTTGCTACTGTAGCCACCAACCTGGACTGCTCACAAACAGCCTTCAGCACATAAGTCACTCCCAACTTCGTCTGTGTGTGCTGCAGCCAGCCAGCCACACGTTGGCTCTTGCTAGCCTTAAAGACTTTCACAGGATGATCCCAAACACATTCCTAGTTCCAGATTTCCCCCCATAAATGTATGTGCTGTATTGCCCATCCCTCTCCTGGACAGTACAAATATACTGAATCCATTATTCCTTCAAGGGAATAATATGCACACATTATGTTACCCCAAATGGATTTACCCAGTCACTTCAACTTGAACACACTGGATTAAATAAAACAGTAAAACAAGTTATCTATTTAGACTGTAAACTCTTTGGGGCAGGGACAGTATGTTGGGCAGGAACTATCAGGGCTCTAATCTCTGTTGGTGCCTCTAAGAGCTACTGTCATACAAATAATAACACCTCAACTGCTATCAACAAATTCTAATAGGAAAATAGGAGCTACCATACTGGATCCATCTATCCTGTCTCTGGGTATGGCAGTACCAGATGCTTCAGAACAAGGTGACAAACTACAGAGGACTGGAAAAGGGCAAACATAGTACCTATCTTTTAAAACAGGAACAAAGGCCACGTCCAGACTACCCGCCGTATCGGCGGGTTAAAATCGATTGCTCGGGGATCGATATATCGCGTCTAATCTAGATGCGATATATCGATCCCCAAGCGCGCTTATATCGATTCCGGAACTCCATCAACCCGAACGGAGTTCCGGAATCGACAGAGAGAGCCGCGGACATCGATCCCGTGCCGTCTGGATGGGTGAGTAATCCGATCTTAGATATTCGACTTCAGCTACGTTATTCACGTAGCTGAAGTTGCGTATCTAAGATCGATTTCCCCCCCTAGTCTGGACCAGCCCAAAGAGAACCAAGGGAACTGTAGACCAGTCAGCCTAACTTTGATACCTGAAAAGATACTGGAATAAATTATTTAACAATCAGTTTCTAAGATCTAAGAGCAGAGGTGGGCAAACTACGGCACTTGGGCCACATCCAGCCCGAAGGACCCTCCTGCCCAGCCCCTGAGCTCCTGGCCCAGGAGGCTCACCCCCTGCCTCTTCCCCACAGCTTCAGCTCACTGCGCCGCTGGCACAATGCTCTGGGCAGCAGGGCTCTTGCAGAGCCGCAGTCTGACCCAGTGCTCTGTGCTTCACAGTGGCGTGGCTGACTGAAGCCGGGCAGCATGGCAGCCTGTCCTGGTGCTCTGGATGGTGCGGCTGTAGTGCCATCAGCCATTGGTGCTCCAGGCGGAGCGGTAAGGGGCAGAGAGCAGGTGGGGTTGGATAGAGGGCAGGAGAGTTCAGGGTGGTCATCAGGGGGCAGGAGTGTAGATGGGATTGGGGGGTCAGAGGGCAAGGAACAGGGGGGTTGAATCGGGGCAGGAGTCCCAGAGGTAGGGTGACAAGATGTCCCAATTTTATAGGTACAGTCCCAATTTTTGGGTCTTTTTCTTATATAGACTCCTATTACCTCCAACTTCATCCTGATTTTTCACACTTGCTATCTGGTCACCTTACCCAGGGAAGCAGTCAGGAAGGAGGCGAGGCTGGATGGGGCGGCAAGGGGCAGTCAGGAGCAGGGGTCCTGGGGGGGGGGGCAGTCAGGAATGAGAGGAGGGGTTGGATGGGGTGGCAGGGTCAGTCAGGGGTGGAGGGTCCGGTGGCAGTCAGGGGACATGGGATGGGTGGGGCAGAGTCCTGGCGGGGGGCCATCAGGGAACAGGGAGGTTGGATGGGGCAGGAGTCCCAGGGTGACCATCAAGGGGCAAAAAGCAGGGGGGACGGTGTCGGATAGGGGGTGGGGGCTGGGCCATGCCTGGCTTTTTGGGGAGGCACAGCTTCTCCTAACCAGCCCTCCATACAATTTCAGAATCCCGATGTGGCCCTCAAGCCAAAAAGTTTGCCTGCCCCTGTCCTAGAGGATAACAGGGTTATAAGGAATAGCCAGCATGGATTTATCAAAAATGAGCCAACTTTCCAACTTTGACCCCTCCAGCCATGCATATCTATGATTCTATTAAACTATATAATGGACCATTTTGGAATAATCTACAAAAGGGGAAGTTTCTTCTTAAACCCAGAGAGTTAGTGGTTGTCTTATTGCCTGAAATTTGAAGATTTATATCTCTAATTCTTTTTAAACTATCTAAAATAACGGTGACTATAAATATTAGATCTTTGTTTTGAATCACACTAAGCTTTGGCCTCAATATATTGTGGCGTTGAGTTCCACAAATTATACATTAGAAAATTATTTCCTTTCTTCAGTTTCAATTAATTTTACTTTGCATTTAATTGAAGGGCCTCTTTCTGTACTACGAGAAAAAGTAAATAGGCATGCCTATTCACATTATCTTTATCATTCATTTATTTAATATACTTCCACTATGTTGACTCTTATTTATATCCTCTCCAAATTAAACAGTCCAAATCTTTTCAAATTCTCTTGATATGGAAGTCTTTTCATGTGTAATAATTTTTGTCACCCATCTCTGAACTATTTTAATGCACTTTGCTAATTATTTATGTTAGTAAAGTAGCAGAGCAATAAAAATATGTAAAACACCGTGCTTAATGTCTGAGATTAGAATTTTACCCTGAAAATCTTGAAAGATTGTGGGAAGATTTTTTTAAACAGCATTACATTCTCTTCTTCTAAGTAGGTAACACTGAGTGTTACGATAATCAATATATACACACGCTTTCCTATTTTCAATATTTTTTGTTTAAACAGATACGAATTTTGGACAGCAAAATTCTCAGTAAAGTTATGCTATGAAATGAAAGTTTCTAGATATTTTTGTCAATCTTTTGTTTCAACATTAATGTGAGTACTCCTGGTTATAAGTCCTGTGCTGCTCACCTGAGAGAAACTGACAAGAAATGAATTTGATTCTATGTAGCCATTAAGAGCTATATTAAAAAATAGGCATTTTCCTTTATTTTAAATAAATACTTACCAGTAAATTGGTACTTAATTTCTGTAGAAATTTAAAACTATGTAGAAGTTTAAACCCCCAAATGATAAACTGTCTCTAATTTGAGGCTAGATTACAGGCAGAATTAACTGCACTGTGTCTACTCTGACCATTATAACCACATATTTATTATTGTCTTTATTAATACCTTGACCCCCTTACCTCCCATGTGCCTGTTTATCCACATGTTGTGTTTTGTCATAATCTCATATTGTGAACTTGGGGCAGGGAATATTTTTATTATATAGAGCCTAGAACAATTGAGTCCAGACTCAATTGCAACAGGGCGGGCTCCAGGCACCAGCGAAGGAAGCAGATGCCTGGGGTGGCCAATAGAAAGGGGCAGCACATCCAGGTCTTCGGCGGCAATTCAGCGGCAGGTCCTTCACTCCGTCTCTTCCTCTTTGGCGGCACTTCGGCAGCAGCTCAATCAGGTTTTCCTTTTTTTTTTTCTTCACCACTTGGGGCAGCAAAAAAGCTGGAGCCATCCCTGGACTGCTGTCTGAACAATAAATAGTAGTAATAGTAATAACTACACACCTGAAGTCTTTAAATCATGATTTGAAGACTTCAGTAACTCAGTCAGAGGTTATGGGTCTATGGGTCAGGAATGGTTGGGCAAGGTTCTGTGGCCTGCAATTTACAGGAGGTCAGACTTCTAGATGATCATGCTGGAACCTTTTGGCCTTAAAGTCTATGAGTCTATTACAGACTGATAAAAAAAGAGCCTGTGGGCCCAGTTCTGCTCCACTGAAGTCAAAGGGAACTTCATTGGGAGTAAGAGCAAGCCCTGTGGTGGTAAGAACTCTTTGTCAAGTGGCAATTATGAAATTTGGTCCCCAAATATTGGAATTGTTGGTTATTTAGAAGAGGCCCTGGCCAGGGCAGACCCTGGGGAATTTCTCTAACCTTTGTCAGTTGACAGCAGTCCCTAAAGAACTGTCTGCTGAGTGAGGATAGTCATAGTACAACACTCAGGCCACCGCTTTATTCTTCCTTGCCCTCAACAGACCCTTCACTATTACCATTATTACCCTGCCCTGTAGTAAAGGCTGCAAGGGAGGTGGGTATAGGAGCTGGTTACACTGATTGTACAGCTAATAGTTGACTCCCTAACACTGGGGCAATCCCAATTAGAGAAGATAGGTACTAACATCCAGGTGACAACATTTACAGGTGACATTTGTTAGAGTTATACAACAGGGATGGAGCAGAAGAGAGAATCTGCCTAATTTATATCACTGTAGGCTGTCTCAGTTTAATTATCTACAAGGCTGGTAAATCAGTAATTACACCTAGATACAATGGTGATGGGTGTGGCATAATAACACTGGCCTACAATTTTTGAGAAGTCGTCTGCTTCAGAGATAAAATGTGCTATTTATTACGTATTTTGATGTGCTGAATTCAAATATGACAATTAAAACAAATGATTGGCTACTGTTTCTAAGATATTTAAGTTTTTACATTTTATGTCTATGTATATTGTGTAGATAGTA
This sequence comes from Gopherus evgoodei, assembly GCF_007399415.2. NCBI lineage: Eukaryota > Metazoa > Chordata > Testudines > Testudinidae > Gopherus > Gopherus evgoodei. The sequence continues at coordinate 76,064,613 of NC_044326.1, forward strand.
GAGTTTTAATCATAAATTGTAAACCTAGGTCTTTTCATGTGTTTATGGTTATGGTTGCTTTGCATGATAATATTTCACCTGTCCTGTTTATGTAACACTTTAAAAATCAGCAAAAGGGTTATATAAATAAAATTGATTATGAAACAAAAGGCAAAAAACTATTATGTACATAGTTTAGTCCTATTCAGTGTCTTCTCGGCGCTTCTTGGCTTGTCTCTTGTATTCATTAAATGGAGCATCTCTTGTCACTGTCCAGCAATAGTCTGCAAGCATTGATGGGCTCCATTTGCCCTGATAGCCTGCCAGGAGATTCCACTGCTGTAGTCTGGAGCCCAACAGCTCTGCCTTACTCTTGGGTAGTTTCAAATCCCTGACAAGGTCATTCAGTTCACTTTGTGTTATGAGGTGTGGTTCAGAGGAGGATGAGGATGTGAGAAAATGTAGGTCCTGTGACATTGATGGTTCAGGACCAGAAGTTTCATCCTCTTCCTCTTCCTCGTCTGACTCAAGTGAGAATGATTCTGGTGCATCAGGAACCGGCAGTCCTTCTCCGTGGGGTACTGGGCGTATAGCTGATGGAATGTTTGGATAATGCACAGTCCACTTTTTCTTCTTTGACACACTTTTCCCAACTGGAGGCACCATGCAGAAGTAAAAATTGCTGGTATGATCTGTTGGCTCTCTCTAAATCATTGGCACTGCAAAATGCATAGATTTCCTTTTCCTGTTCAACCACTGGCGAAGATCTGTGGCACAAGTGTTGCAGCATATGTGTGGGTCCCACTTCTTGTCCTGATCTCCAATTTTGCAGCCAAAAGAAAGGTGATAGGCTTTCTTAACCATAGTGGTTATACTGCGCTTTTGTGATGCAAAAGTCACTTCACCACAAACATAGCAGAAGTTATCTGCACTGTTCACACAAGTACGAGGCATCTCTGCTCACTTTGGCTAAACAGAAATGTGTCCCTTTGCAAAATCAAACACTGACAAATAAGAGAGCACGACACTGTAGGATTTCTAGAGCTGATATAGGGCAATTTGTTCAGCAGAGTGATGTAAGCTTCGTTATGATTGCATCATCCATGACTTCTAGGAATAACATGATGCAATTCATATCATGTATGATGCAATACCAGCTTCAGATTGCATCATTCATTGTTTTGCCTAAAAAGCAAGTACTGTCCAAACCCAGTCATAGATTTATTCAGAGATCTAGTCAAAGATGTATGTTTGTCATTTCTGGTTTAAATTGAGATCCCTTCCCTTTATAACTCACTTATTGTCCGCCATTCCCAAGTCAAGGGTCGTATATACTGACCCAATAGCATATCTTGAAAACTAGAGCCTATCAACAATTTTAAGCATCATTTTTGTTCTCAGTGACCCAGAATTAGTAAAGTTGGACTACATTTATTTCAGAAGCATTTTGGCTGTAGAGCAGTGTAACCAGAATAGAATAGCATAGATACTACAAAGATTGGTGCTTTAGATAAACTGATTGAAACAAACAAACCAAACCTGAACTGCTCTTAACAACAGTTGCAGTATTTGGAAACACTAGATAACCTGTAGTATGTACAAGAAATGTTTACTTTTGTGTGAAAAATTTACAATAAACTTTTAATTCTAGCTCCAAAAATATATTCTTTAATAACTGATTGAAAGAATTATTTCAGTTTACATTCAGTGGAAACATTACTTATTATATCATGTAATTTTGCATACTCAAGCCAATATTGATAGATGCACGTTCACTAGGCTTTAGGACATCTTTTTTTATAACCCATGCACCCTAAAGGGTATGTCTACATCAGGGGTTGGCAATCTTTCAGAAGTGCTGTGCCGAGTCTTCATTTATTCACTCTAATTTAAGATTTTGCATGCCAGTAATACATTAAAGTTTTTAGAAGATCTTTTTCTATTAATCTATCATATATAACTAAACTATTGTTGTATGTAAAGTAAATAAGGTTTTTTAAATGTTTAAGAAGCTTCATTTAAAATTAAATTAAAATGCAGAGCCCCCCGGACCAGTGGCCAAGTCCCGGGCAGCGTGAGTGCCACTGAAAATCAGCTCGTGTACCATCTTCGGCACACGTGCCATAGGTTGTCTACCCCTGGTCTACATCAAGACATTGCAGCAATGCCGCTGTAATCCATAGTGTATATGTTTTCTGCAACAATGGAAAGGATATTTCTATCACAGTAGGTAATACACTTCCCTGAGTGATGTAGCTAGGTAAACAGAATAATTCTTCCCTCAATTTAGCCATTTCTACACCAGGGCTTAGGTCACCTGAACTACAGTACTCCAGAATGTGATTTTTTCATACCTCTGAATGATATAACTAGGTAAATCTAAATGTTAACTGTAGACCAGGTCTCAGATAGGCAATTGCATAATAAGCTACACCATGTAAATTCTCTATTACATATCCCTGTGCAACCTACAGAGTAGATTATTCAAATTATGCAGCAGTGTGTATTTGTAGATTAGAGAATAGACTCAAATTCTAACTATTTGACCATCTTGGGCTAGTATCACACAATTTCCACTGAACTGGCATAGGAAAACAGACAGCTACTTAGCTAATGTATTAGTATATTTTAATTTGCTGGTGACATGAATCACTATAAAAGAATTATAGGTATATTCTTATCTTAAAACATTGTAAAAGATATATGTAAATACTTAAATTTTGGGATCAGAATATACCAAGTAAAAAGCAACTTTTATTGAAGGAGGCAAGGATGAAAAGAAATGCTTCTATAAATATTATTGTAATTCTAATACAATTGGACTTACAAGGGGAAAAAACTTGTGTCACCAAGTGGTGAATCAGGCCCCAGGATTTCATCTTCTTTGTTCATAGCTTTTAGAACAACTGTGCTAAGCCACTTAATCTCTTTGATTATCTTTAATATTTCTTCATTGGCATCAGCTCAAATGACACCTATACTAAATTCAGAATCCAAATCCAAGGCTGTTCAGCTGTGAGCTCTGTGCTTTTACAAAACAAGTCCTAATTTTTTTCATAGGCATAGAAAACATAAAATTCACCTAAAGTGGCACCAGTTTCCTGCCTATAGTAGCTCACACTGACTATTAATGCTTCTGTTTAACTTTAACCACTGGTAGCAATGGTGGGTTTTTTGTATTTTGCTTTTGTTTTTTTTTTTTGGCAAAAAAGCCTGATACAGGCACCTACAAACGCTGCTTCTACCTGTGAACAAGCGAATCTGAAATGGTGATAGATCACTTGCTTAATGTAATAATAGTTTTTGTATTCATATACTATCTATCTGCACATGTAAATCCCCAAAGCACTTTACAAATATTTATTAAGCCAAACTTTGGTTCTCACTTTTTGGCTATGATCAAGTAGAATTAAACCTCACAATAGTTTTAGGAGGTATGTATTATCCTCATTTTATGGATGGATAAACTGAGGCAGAGACAGTTTAAGTGGCAACCAAAGTGGCACAAGAAATTAGGTGCAAATCTAGATGTAGTATCTAAGAGTCCTGACTCTCTGTTCCCTAGTCTAACTACTAGACACACTCCATCTATAGACTCTTAGGCCCAGAATCTCAAAGATATTTAGGTGATTTCAATAGGAGTTAGGTGCCTAAATACTGATGAGGATCTGGGCTTACTCTGAATTTATCAATATAAGACTGAAATATTAAAAAGCCAGACTTCATTAATTAAAAAGAACAGTTCCAGCTACCAACTAATGTAAATAGATTTCATACCTCCTTCATATGTTTGAATCTGACTCTCATTTTCACTAAGGCCACTGCTCTTAGTTTCACTGCAAAAAGAGACCTTAAAGTAGATATAAATTACATTTACACTTACTACTGCCAGAGCAATGTTAGGGGGCTTTGGATCTTATCGGCAAACAAAAGTTGTACCATTTTAACTAAATTGGTTTAGAAATGTTCATCATTAAAATGCCCCATATTGATTTGACAAGTCAGTAATTAACTGACTTAAGCTAAACTAAAATAATGCATTCAAGCCAATTTAAGAGTACCTACATTCCCAAGAACACCATAATAATTGGCACTAGTTGGAGTCCTTATAGGGCTCCTTATTAGCTGCCTCATCTGAATGAATGGGTGTGGAAATGTAATGACATCTCAAACTAGTAGTTCTGGTTGCTCCAGAACAGGCATGTTGGTAGGGAAATGTGCACTACAGTTGCCTGTGTTGTAACTATCAATACCTTTCACCTCCATGCCTATCAACCCAGGCAAGCATCATGCAGTGAAATTGTGTCATGGTCAGGAAAGATGGAGAAATCCTACAGTGGGTAACAGATCACCTGTGCAAGAGCTGCATGACTGGGGTTGTCAAGGAGTCTGCTGAGACAACCCCCCACATTCGGTGAGTGGATCTGCATAGTCGCAGACCGACTGGCCATGCTACACATAGCAGATGGCGATCAATGGGATTTGCCCTCTAGCAAGGAGTGAGAAAGCACATCCCTTCTGTGAGTGACTGAGCTGGGCAAGGATGAATGTAGCCTCCTGATTTAATATGTGCCCCATCCTGTAGTAAAGGGGAAACAGAGAAAACCTACAGAAGTACCCCCTTCACCTCTAATCCCAGCCTGGTATGGAGAGGAAGGGGCCAGGGTTGGACAAGAAGCCCTCTACTGCAGGACAGAGCTGGGCTTGGCTCCCGCTACCAGACTTTGCTACCTGGCACACAGGATTGGAGCAGATCACCATTTGGGTTTGGCACCCTGGGTTTCATGATTTCCATGGTGCACATGAACCCATGCCAAAGCCAGCCCTGGAGCTGAGCAACCTTGAGCAGTTTCCCCTAATGGGAGCTTAGCACTCTGGGGTTTGCTTTGATTTTGTGGGGGTTAGGGACTGTCTCCCCTGTTTGTACAGAGAGAAGCACCCAGGCTTGAGCTGTGACCCGGTACTTTGATACATACAGGGCCGGTGTTACCATTAAGGCGAACTAGGTGGTTGCCTAGGGCACCAAGATTTGGGGGCACCAAAAAGCAATGCCCCCAATTTTTTTTTAAAAGCAGTTCCTCCTGGTACACAGTGGCTGCTCCACTTCTCCGGCTTCCCAGGCTTGCAGCGCCAATCAGCTGGGAGGCAGGAGAATTAGTGAGGGCAGCATGCTCAGGGAGGATGCAGAGCAGAGGGCTGGAGGGAGTTGCAGGGTGGGGGCGTCTTAGGGCAGGGGGGAGCTGCTGCAGGGGGCATCTCAGGGCAGGGGCGGAGAGCTGCCACAGGCTGGCTGGGGAGGGGGGAGGCGCAAAGTAGATGTTTCACCTAGGGCACGAAACTTCCTTGCACCAGCCCTGAATACAAAGCTTAGAGGTTTTTAAGGTCAGGCTTGACAAAGCCCTGGCTGGGATGATTTAGTTGGTGTTGGTTCTGCTTTGAGCAGTGGGTTGGACTTAATAACCTCCTGAGGTCATCCAACCCTAATCTTCTGTGATGCTAATGCTATAATAAATAACTGGGTCAAACCACCAGCAAAGCTCAAAGCAGTTGCTGGGGCTGTTGCACGTAGCTTCCCAGCCAGCCAAAACACTGCAGCCCAGGGGTGCGTACCTGGCCGGCAGCAGGCCCCGACCTCCCCGTGAGCTACCTATGACAGAGCTGCTGCTGCCTCGGCTAAAGCAGCCGGGAGCCGGAGCAGAAGAGGTAGGTAAGAGCCCGGTTGCCTAGAAATCACTGCCAGGGAGCGCCGGCCGGCCGGCGGGTGGGGCTAGGCTGGCGTGGGGACGGGCTTAAAGCGGGTAGCGGCGGGCGGGGCCGGCCGAGGCCTGGGCTGTACCCGGGAGGCCGCGCCCGCTGCGGGAGGGGAGTTGCCCATTAATAGAGCTGGGGACTGCAGTGGGGGCGCTACAGCCAGGGAACCCAGCCCGGCAGCTGGCTAAGATGGCGGCGGAAGCAGCTGCGGGGCCGCAGAGGGAGCTGGATAACGTGAGCACCGGGACGCAGCCCGACAATGAGGGCTCTGCCCTGCCGCCGCAGCACGCGGGGGTCGCCGGGGGCGAGGCTGTGCGATGTGCTCTGGGGGGTGTGGGGCCCCGGGCTCGGGTGGCAGCCCCCTAGAGCGCGCTATGGAGTCCTCCCTTCCGCAAACGCGGGCTTGGCGGCAATCGTTAGATTCCCTGGGTCATAAGGAGGGGGGGTTCACAGCGCAGATCCAAGTTTTCACTTTTGGCTGCGCCTGCCCTGCCTCTTAGGAGCGGGGGCCCGTGGATCGGGACTCCTGCACGGGAAATCATGGGGCTGGGTCCTCTCTTGGCCAGCCCTGCACAGACTTCTCATCATGTGACATGTACCTCAGTTTCCCCAACTGCACAGTCAGACTAGTGATTCTACTCTTGTAAAAGTGCTTTGGAGGCTGTTTAAAAAAAACAGGCGAGAAGTCTCTATCACAACAAACTAGCATCCAGCAGGTAATCTTGCTGTTGGTAGTTTACTCTTCTCCTGCCTCGCCCTGCCCTGTTTTTTTAACTATTACTATTTTTTTAACTATATACTATTACTACTATTACTATTAATATTTTAACTATTAGTTATTTTTAAATGACTTAAGAAATATTCCTTACAAGGTAGGTCCAATGGCATACAAGTAACTTACACCTTCAGGCTGTCTTTTAAACTGATGTGTTGGAAAACACAAGGCACCCTGAATTTATTTGCTTATTAGAAAACAGATTTATTATATATATAAATTTATACCAAAGTCTATTCAACAGAAGTGTCTTCTCTTTGTGGTTTTGGGTAGTTTCTCAGTTTTCAGAACACTATATGGATGGGCTCAAAAGGCCTGTGGGGATGGATGCCAGTGGGGAACTCCCATAGTGAATTGAAATACATGTGGAGGGATGAGTCAACAGGATTGAGAGCAGCTAAAAGGTAATTGTAGGTGGATCAAATGGGATTTTTTGTAGGAAGGAATGGTCGTTATGTTAAACTCCAAAACTAAACAATTTAAAACTCTTTCTGAAAAGGCTTTTAGGACAGAGACTTTTTATTTATGTTCCTACATAATCTATTCATGTTTCGTTTGGGCTCTAATACGGAACAGTATTTGCTTTTTTTTTTGGTAAGCATGTAAAATACTGACTGCTATTTTGATGCATGATTGATTTTTTCAGACATCACTTGTAGGATACCTTTTTTGTGTGTGTGCACATCTATATCTATCTATAGAGTGTGTGTGTGTGTGTCTTTGTATATGAAAGACAGATACTTAAATGTATGCAGCAAAGTTGCTTCCATAATGTAACAACCCCAACCCCCACCCAAATTTTATCTATAGCAGTGGTCCCTAACCTTTTTTGTCTGGCAGGCACCAGATGAAGGACTGTGGCGGCGGTTGAGCATCAGCTGAAATGCTGCCAAAATTCCGCAGCATTGCGGCAGCTGCGACTCTGGATGACGTCGTTTATCGGCAGCAAGCGGCATCATCCAGAGGCGTCACCACCGAAATGCTGCCGAATTTCGGTGGATGCTTGACCGCCAGTCAGGACGTGGACGCATTTAGATGGCTCTGTGGTACCTGTTGTCAGCGTGTTGGGGACCCCTGATCTATAGTACCAAACTTGGTAATGCTGCTTCCTTCAGGAGGAAGTGGAATGGCCATGAAACTTAAGTTCTCTATTTAATTCACGAAAGACTCTGACCTTAAAGTATATAAGCTGTTGATACAGTACAGTGCCCTTCGAGACCAGGACCCTGTCCTTCCATGATGCCTGAGCTCAAAAAGTAGACAAATGTGCTCCTTTAGCTGAAACCTTGAGAGCTAACGGTTAGCAGGTCCAGACGCCTGCACTGATTGTCAGAGCTTTAGACTCATGGGACACCAGTAATGAGCGAGTACTTAGAGAATGTGGAATCGGTCAACACTTGGCTCAGCTGATGCAGAACTCATGGTGTCGGACGCAGTCAGGTGGTCAAGGAACATCAGCAATGCCAGGAGGGATGAGCTGGAGTGCCGATGAGAAGTGCAGTCAGGAAAGTAACCAATACTTTCCTCATGTATTCTATTTTCTAAATAGACGACCAACCTAATCCTCAATTACTGAGGGACAAGCTCCATTCATTGATATATTTTGCTTTCCACAACCACATTTCTGTGCAACTCTTCATGAGTGCTGTACCCAAATACTCAGATTCTAATACCTTAACTGTATTGTTAAATGTATTCACCTAAATTTGGGTTATTGCTGATTATGTACTCTATGTATCAATGACTTTTACAAACTAACTTTATATTTGTGGATAATATAAGCACTATACCTGGATGTACACTCTTCCCAACCTATATATTATAAAATTTTATTAACATTAGCTTTAATAAAATTTTAAAATCTGTGCATCTGGGTAGCTAAATGCACAATCCCTACAAACAAAATATAGATAACTTCTGATTCTGGCATGGAAATCTGACTAGAGGGTTTTGGAAGCTGAGGCTCTATGGTGTGAGAGTAACTAGAATTAGTATAAAGAGATGGTTTTTGTACTCTTGAAACCATAACTGCAGTAGCAGGCCACAAATGTGACTTCCTGTATCTTTCTCCTCCTGAGGGTACCCCCACTTGCTTTGACCTAGAAAGGTAGCCCAGGCCTCAATAAGTGAATGCACTATGATGATACTTGTTCTGACAGATCACTTGTCAATTAATTCTCATGCCATCAGGGTATCTTAGAAGCCATCAGATTTAGCCATTCATGTAAAACCTAAGAGTACTATGGTGACTACAGTAGCAAAGAGTAATGTCTGAAAACAGACTTGTCATGGGTTAGTAGTGCTGGTAAAAGGGGGAAGTGATACGTACTTGTAGGTATTTTTTGCTGTTCACATGAAACTTGCAAAATTACACCCACATCTTGTACTCTTCAGTCAGTTGAAGGTGAATATTCACACTTCTGATTTCATTTGTATTATAGTAACATGAGAGTGTTAGTGCTTTTTATTTGATGGAATGAGAGGCTAGGAAACAGGATTGTAGCTGGAAAGATCTTCAGAGTTGAGTATTGGTGTCTTGCAATATAGTGTGACCAATTCTCATATTTCATGGAGTTTGATTGATGTGCTTCTCTGAAGGAGCATTGACTATTCTTCACTGGTTTTTGCCAGCTAGGAGATGCATAAATCAGTTCAACAGGTTGAGGCTTTAATACTCTCTTCTCTCTCCCTCCCCCCCCCCCCCCCCCGGCTTCTTTAGCTTCAGCATGTGGGACAAGGAAGGAAGGCTTGTTAGGATGGCATTTTCTGTCTCAGTTGGCTCTCCATCTACTTCACTGACCATATCAGTGAGGTATGTTACCCAAGCCTCAGCCACAGTGAGAGAGGTTATGGGTTGACTTAGCGAGTTGACCAAGCAATATAGCTCTGCTTGTTGTGATTCTGCCTTGTTAATTGCAGAGGCTAGTTTTGCCTCCTTTAAGGCAGTGATGCAGTCATGTAAGTGTCTGCACTGTTGGCAGAGGAGTTCAGAGTTTTGTATGGGGGTTTTCTTTCCTTTGCCCCAATGGCTTTCTAAACTACTTACTCAGCACTTCATCTCCCACAGGTCATCTGTGAACCTTGGTGATTTTTCTTGGTTGATGTGGAGGGCTTGGGGGTACGGTATCTGGATTAGCTTATTGTAACTTGGCCTTATATTTAGATGATGGCCTTATATTTAGAGTTGAAAACCTAGGGGGTTCTGGAGTCTTTAGGGCTTTGGTTGCTCACTGTCCTGATAGGATGGATTTTAACACTGCCTGGATGAGATGATCAGATGAACTATTGAGCCATTGAAACTGTATGTGATGGGTGAGGTTACTGGGCCCAAGAAATCTGGGGGATTCTGGTACCATGTGGGGCTGCAGCTCCTAGGCCTTCCTGGAAGGTGACATGGTTTCCATTTGAAGGTCTGTTCACCCCTACAAGTGCTAGGTTCCTGTTATCTGTCACTTCATAGCATATGTATGCACTCAAATCTCTTCTGTAGCAGAAATGGGGAAGGGAACCAGGACTGCTTCTCTGTATTTTATTTTATATTTAACATGACAGACTTCTAGTGTGGACAAGGCATGACATTCTATTAACTTATCATAGGATGAGCATGCTAAAATGCATATTCTAACCTCATCCAAACTAGACAAGCTAGTATATGGCTGCAGGCTACTTTGCTTTTCACTGTTCCCTGAGCTGGAAGCAGTAAAGTTACCTCTTGTGGTGCTGGTCTTTTCCTTGGTTGAGATTTCAGTGTGGTTGAAGAGGTGTTCTGCTGCTTCTTAAATGTGGAGGTGTCAGAAGTCTCAATTACACTCAAATATTTGAAAAGTATTTTGAAGACTAAAGGCCCTCAATAGCAGTACAGCCATTCTAGAACTAGCCAAATGGCATATCATCTGCCATGTCAGTTCTTAATGACCTAATGATTAGTTTAAATTACTTAATTCTGTGTTTTCCCAGAAAATTAAAGCTGCTTGAAATTTTGTGGTACAAGATGATGGCCTGCCTTGGAAACACCCATTGAAAGATTAATGTGGGAAAATTTAATCTGAAACTCACAATTAAATTTCAGGGTTCCTTGGAGGTAACGCAGAGCACAGAAGATGATCCTCTACTCGATGCACCACTTCTTCCACCTCATGCATTACATTCCCAATTGAGACCGAGATTCCATGCTATTCCTACAGTCTTGGTTGCCAATTTTCTGTTGCTTATACATGTAAGTTTGGGGAAGAATCATCAGACTTTTTTTTTTTAATTAACTTGGGTATGAGGAGATAATGGGAAATTCTGGTTCTCTAGCTGTGATGTATTGGATCTAAAGCAGGGATTGTGGGGATGGAGAGAAGTAACTTGTGTTGCATACTCCTCTTACCTTGTATTTTAAACATTCCATCCCAACACTACAAGCTTCTCACTCACATGGATATGGCAAGTAATTTCTAATCTAGTCAGAGAAGAAATAATTTAGCTTGAGTATATTGGATAATGTCAGTGCTACAAAGTGACATTTAAATTAGGATGTTGCCTAAGGACCAAGAAAACATTGTACTTAAACTTGTGTAGAGTTGATTTAAAAGATTTAGTAATGTTAAACACTAATCCAATCTAAATTTTTGACTTGCTTCTTAGTTTGTTGTACCAATTATACTAGACCAGTAAAAACCAGCAGGATCTTATTAAAGGGGACAAGGCAAAGATGCCGCATTTATTATGATAACAATTTATGACTGATAACTAATATCTCAATTCTTATACACACACATTATACCTAATACCTATATATACACACACACACACACACACATTCACATTATACCTAATACCTATACATACATACACACACATTCATCAGGTGTTCTGCAGCTGCTGCATAGTTAGCAGTCCTGAAGATAGCTTAAGTTCATGGCTTGATTTTGCAGCTTGGGTTCGTAGCTTGTGGCAGCTAACTGGCCAGGAAAGCTGGGCACAAGGCTGAGCTGGATCTCTGTTGGGCAGGCACCGATGTTCTTCCATGTTGGCAGCAGAATGTTACCCAGAGTCTCTCATCTCGCCCTTCTTTTTTTATAGGCTTTTAGTTTGGATTCAAAGTCTATAGGTCTTGCTGTGTCACGCTGCCTCTGGGTTTAGATTGATCACCCATCAATTGCAGGCGTGACTTTCAGCCTTGGACCTGGCTTTGATCTTCCTTCTGTTGTCCTTTTTCTTTTTAGGGTGGATGCTTCTTACTTTGTTTAGGGCTGTTGTCTAGGTCTTCAGCCGATGGTATTTGAACTTTATCTCATCAGGACAGGCTGGGGCTAGAGGTTGATTCCATCATTCATACATACCTCATTCATACATCTAAACTAAACTAATAAGATTACAGCAGGGTTTGCAAAAATGAAGGTTGGAGGAAGCTTTTACAAAATGGAGTGAGTGTTTTAAAATGGGGTTTGAATTACGATATGGAACAGAAGTTACAGTGTAGGCAAGTGTAGTGAATGGTGAACAGAAGTTACATTAATAAAGTGAACAATTAAAAACAAATAATTTCATTTATCAGTTCTACAAGTTCTAGTAAATTTAGCCTTGTTTGTACTCAGCTACTTCTAGTGCCTGATAAAGATTCCTGGGTTGTTGTCCTAGCCCACTTTCCATCTGCTCAGGTTAGGAAAAAAGTCTTAGGCCTCATCTGTAAGGAAACTTGGACTAATGTATCTATATCACTGTGGTTAACAGAATTGGGGTAGATCTAATGTGGACAATGCATTAATGTCACCTCTGCAGCACTCCTTCCCTTTTTTTGTTTGTTTTAAAGGCTCAGTCTACAATATCAACTAAACCAGTTTCCTAAAATGGACTTTGCTAGATTTGAGCAACCCCCTTGTGCGGAGACTCTTAAACCAATTTTAAGAGTGCATAATCTCAATTCAGAAATCAATGTAGTAGTTGGTCTAACTTCTGTATGTAGACAAGCCCTAAACTCCCTGCATGTTGGTAACTAGAAACATTTAAAATATAGGCCATGTCTACATCTAAAATTTTGCAGCGCTGGTTGTTACAGCTGTATTAGTACAGCTGTATAGGGCCAGCGCTGCAGAGTGGCCACACTTACAGCAACCAGCGCTGCAAGTGGTGTTAGATGTGGCCACACTGCAGCGCTGTTGGGCGGCTTCAAGGGGGGTTCCGGGACGAGAGAGCAAACCGGGAAAGGAAACCAGCTTCCCCGCGGTTTGCTCTCTCGGTCCCGGAGCCAGCCAGCAAACCGCAGGGAAGGAGACCTGCTTGCTCGGGGTTCCGGGACCGAGAGAGCAAACCGGGAACGCCGCGGTTTGCTCTCTCGGTCCCGGAGCCAGCCAGCAAACCGCAGGGAAGGAGACCTGCTTGCTCGGGGTTCCGGGACCGAGAGAGCAAAACAGGAAAGGAAACCAGCTTCGCCGCGGTTTGCTCTCTCGGTCCCGGAACCCCGAGCAAGCAGGTCTCCTTCCCTGCGGTTTGCTGGCTGGCTCCGGGACCGAGAGAGCAAACCGCGGCGTTCCCGGTTTGCTCTCTCGGTCCCGGAACCCCGAGCAAGCAGGTCTCCTTCCCTGCGGTTTGCTGGCTGGCTCCGGGACCGAGAGAGCAAACCGCGGCGTTCCCGGTTTGCTCTCTCGGTCCCGGAACCCCGAGCAAGCAGGTCTCCTTCCCTGCGGTTTGCTGGCTGGCTCCGGGACCGAGAGAGCAAACCGGGAAAGGAAACCAGCTTGATTACCAGAGGCTTCCTCCTTCCACGGAGGTCAAGAAAAGCGCTGGTAACTGTCTACATTGGATTACCAGCGCTGGATCACCAGCGCTGGATCCTCTACACCCGAGACAAAACGGGAGTACGGCCAGCGCTGCAAACAGGGAGTTGCAGCGCTGGTGGTGCCCTGCAGATGTGTACACCTTCAAAGTTGCAGCGCTGTAACTCCCTCACCAGCGCTGCAACTTTCTGATGTAGACAAGCCCATAGCTTCTCTCTGACAAGCTTTAGCTGGTATTCTCAAGCACAGCTCCATCTGAATTTTTCTCACCATCCCTTTCTCACACCATCCAGATACTAATCACTTGGGACAGAGGGGTCTTCCCAAGCTGGGGGGAGAATGGCAGGAGCCTACCTAGGTTGGCAAGGGTTTGGGGGAAAACGGTGGCAACCAAATGAGTGTCTTACGGATCATATCGTCGAGGCAGGAGGGAATAGGGAACATTCATTCCCCAGTACATGTAGCTCTTAAACTGCTAAGTTTGGGGAGCAGAGAAGGCTGGGGAGCGGGAGGGAGGGAAAAGGAAGGAACACTCAATCACCTGGTTGTCTGAGGGAGTCCTGCTACTCCAAACCAGATGTCCAAATGCTTTACCTCCTGTCAAACTCAAAGTCCTCTTGAAATCAATTTTCACAAGTGTGCATGCTTAAAACCTCAGATTTACTCCCTTTGCAACCTTCTTTTTGCTTTCCAGAGACTCCAGCTCCATTCTCACCTATGTATCCATAAGCATTTAACTTTCCTTTACCTCAAAACTGAACCTTTACTGAGTGTGTCAAATTGATCGGTTGACCTTCTGGAATACTGATCTATCTATTTCACTCCATTATCATATTATCCAAATGTGATCAGTTAAATCACAGAAACTCCCTTGGGAGCTGCCACCTCATGTGCCAAGACTACTTCTGCTCCTGCTTTCCCTGCCAGCTCGGGACCCCAGCACCCTGTCTTGCTGAGCCAGACACTCCCGTCTGCTCCAACAAATACCCAGGATCTGAATTACTTGCCCCAAAGTTGCACGTTTGTCTGAGGGCAGCTCACAGAAGTGTGCTCGTCTTTAGCACTCGGATGCCCAACTCCTAATAGGGTCTAAACCCAAATAAATCCGTTTTACCCTGTGTAAAGCTTATACAGGGTAAACTCATAAATTTGTTCACCCTCTATAACACTGATAGAGAGCTCTGCACAGCTATTTCCCCCCCCCCCCAGGTATTAATACATAATCTGAGTTAATTAATAAGTAAAAAGTGATTTTATTAAATACAGAAAGTAGGATTTAAGTGGTTCCAAGTAGTAACAGACAAAACTAAGCAAGTCACCAAGCAAAATAAAGTAAAATGTGCAAATCTATGTCTAATCAAACTGAATACATATCATCTCACCCTCAGAGATGCTTGAGTAAGGGTGGTTTGTTTTTGTTTTCCCTCAGACTGGACACCTTCCAGGCCTGGGCACAATTCTTTCCCCGGTACAGCTCTTGTTCCAGCTCAGGTGGTAGCTAGCAGATTCTTCATGATGGCTCTCCTCTTTGTTCTGTTCCACCCCGTTACATATCTCTTGCATAAGGCGAGAATCCTTTGTGTCTCTTTTTGGGTTTCCACCACCCCTCACTAGAAAAGCACCAGGTTAAAGCTGGATTCCAGTTCTTGTGACATGATCACATGTTTCTGTAAGACCTCAAGCCTTCATTCCTCCCAGCCTGACTCACAGGAAGGCTTGCTTGTAAACAGAGCCCCAGTCAATTGTCTTGGTTGATGGGAGCCATTAAGATTCCGAACCACCATTAATGGCCCTCAGAGTTCTATTTCATATTTCTAGTCCCAGATACAAGAATGATACATTTATACAAATAGGATGATCACACTCAGTAGATTATAAGCTTTGTAATGATACCTTACAAGGGACCTTTTGCATGAAGCATATTCCAGTTACATTACATTCACTCATTACCATACTTTTATAAAACCATATAGACTGCACAATGTCACATCAAGCACTTAACAATTTTTAACGCATTTGTCCTTGCAGCATTCCTGGGAGATAAAGAAGGGGATAAATGCACTTCCCTATCACAGATGGGGAACTGAGCCACAAGGAGACTTTGCAAAGCTCACACAGGACATTTGTGGCACAGTAGGGAATCAAACCCAGGTCTCCCAAGTTTCATTACCGTAAACATTAGGCCATCCTTCCCTCTCCAGTCAATTCTGAGGATGTACACACTGCATAATATTTGCTCAGTTTCCATCCTAATCCTGGTAATTTAAAATATACATACTTATAGTTCCATTTTGGAATACCTGAGAAACAGCAGAGGTATTAAAAATACTGTTTAAGTAACTGGACAAAATAAAAATGAGTGGCATTCTAAATTATATGACTAGTGGACAAGACACTGGGCTGGAAGATGGAAAATCTGAATTTTATTCACAGCTTTCACACTGACAGGCTGTGTGACTTTGGGTAAATCACTTAATCTTTTCTATGTGTGTTTTTTGTTTTTTGTGTTCTAATCTGTAAAATGGCAATGAAACTCTTTAGTATTCTGAAGTGTAAGGATGAATTTGGAAATGGAAGGATGAAGAGCTATGAGTACTGGTAATGGTAGTTTAGTGCCATAACGAACTTTTTCAAACAGATGCAGAGTGAGAAGTCATATCCACTCTCCAGACATAGAAACAATTTCTGGCTGATCTCCATTACAAGGGGCTCTTTTAATGAGTGGATCCAATTCAAGTGTTGTATAAAACAAAGTATTGTCCAGAATTAATTACTTGGATTAAGGTAGTAGAGATGTAGTTATTGGACACTTAATTAAATATCCCAGAAAAAAATAGCTAGCTGTTATCTCTCCCTCATGATTTCTAAACTGAAATCACTTGGCTTATAAACTTAAATTAACTCTTGGCACCATCTCTTAGAAAAATGGGAATCCTTAACTGTGAGTATTTTGGTGAGGAGGAAGACTAAACTACATGTTAAATCCACATGCTTCTAAATGTCAAAAATTTGCAGAAGTCTGTCCTGTTAGTTCTCTGTCTAGAATGCATGGGCTTATACTGTGGAGAATTATTGTAACAGGATATGGAAGATATAAATCATAGGAGGAGGGGAAAAATGTAAGGCATTTACTTTCTTTCCTGCAAACTTAAGATCACTCTGAAGTGGACCCACTATTAAATGGCAGCTTAGTATTATAAGTACTTATGGATAAAAGTTTGGAGAGCTTGGAGTCCAATTTTGTGTGTGTTTTGGTCTCCTCAGAATTTAAAATGCTCTTGTTCAGGATTTTAGTAGAATCAAAACCTCTGTCACTTTTTTGGTTTTTAATTGTGTAGACTAGTTTTGTAGGTACCTGGTATATACAGTATAAACTAAAAACAGACCAACCTTGTTTTCTCACAGGATGATTATATTTGAGCACTCTTACGGGATTGTGGTCCCTTTGCTACAACTAGTTTACTGTTGACTGCGACAATCCCATAAGAGGATAAGGCAGTAGAATAATAATTTAAATGCCTCCTTTTAACTAATCTTTTTTTTTAAAGCCACCATACCTATCCTCTTCAGCTTCTTGAAGAAGCCTGAGTCATCAGCTTAATCTGCAAAAAACATCTTGTAGACAGTACAAGGAAGTATGTTTGACTTAATACCGTTGACTAAAAAGCTGTGTCCTCTTACCTGATTCTTCAGCCACTCAAGGCCTTGGTCCACTAAGCTGCTTTCTGGTGGCTTTTTGCTTTTTTAAAAATGGCACTAACAGGATTGGAAGTTGGTGGTTACCTACAGATCAGCTGTCATGACCTGATTACATTCAATATGGGCAACCAGAGGACAGTCCCAAACAGTAATGTATACTTGGTGTTCCAAAAGGGCTAGTTTCCCAAAGCTGAGGAAAATTATGAGCAACGTTGATTGGGAGGAAAAAATTAGAAAAATGGGAGAGTCCTCTGAGTTGATTAGGTGGCCAAAAAGCCACAGCTTCACAAAGAGGACAGCTTTGGCTAAAAGTACATCCTGGTGCAGTGAAGGCAGCAATTATAAATTACAAAAGCAATATGGCACATGTAAATAGAAATAGATAGTAGTTGACATAAAGTAGAAATCACGAAATGTATAAAATAAGGGAAGCTAAAGACTTCTGGGAAAAATCCATCACTGGTAAAGTGGAGGACACTAAGTAGTCTTAGTCCTGTATGCTAGGAACCAAAACAAAAAAAATCTTAGCAGTGTTATTGGTCCATGGGTAGATGGAGGTGATAAAATTTAATGATGATGCAAAAAAGGCAGAACAGATATTTCAGTTCTGTATTCAGGAAGAAGGAGCATGATGTACTTATTGTACAAGGATGAAGTATCTTCTAGAAGACTGTATTAGGGATTCTAGGGATTTTTTTTCCCCCCCTTTCATTTGAACCAGTCCAGAA
Organism: Gopherus evgoodei; assembly: GCF_007399415.2. NCBI lineage: Eukaryota > Metazoa > Chordata > Testudines > Testudinidae > Gopherus > Gopherus evgoodei. Next base: position 76,082,306 of record NC_044326.1, read on the forward strand.
AATAAGGCATAGTAGTCAAATTTTGGTAATATTGTTTATATTCTAACTATTAACCTTAAGGTCTTTCTTTTTCCCTTTCACAGGTTGCTTTTGTTGTCTTAGTATTTTTAGCAGGTATATATTGTTCTTATGTAAACCCAAATGAGGATGAATGCCCTGGAAACTACACCAACCCACTTAAGGTGCAAAGTGTCATAATCATTGCGAAGGTAATTCTGTGGATTCTGCATGTTGTCTTTGAACGATATGTTCAGCATCATCATGGTAAAGTCAGATGCAGAGGATACCTCCTGATCTACCGATCAACAAGACATCTTAAAAGGCTGCCACTCCTTATACATTCTACAGGTGAGATAAACCGATTTGAATTTTTCTTTTATGGATTCTGTATCAACAAATATTGTGAACTGAACTACTTCATCTATGCTTTATGCACTCATAATTTTTAAGGTGTGGCACACTAGTTTGTTTGAGTGCTGTGCTTAATTGTTAAATACAAACCTCCCTACTCTTGTTTTTTTTATCACTAGAGCAGCAGGCCAGAATGCACCTGAGTTGAAATAAATTCAGAAATAATAGCCAGAGACTGGATGTCTTGTCCCATCAACTAAATGTGGTAGCCATAATGTCCTTAGAGCAAACATGCGCTGCATTTGGCTGCTAGTAATTTTAACCTGTTTCTGATGGACTGTTGGCTGTTAAAATGGTGACTTGCATGCATCCATGGGACCCCAGGAATGCTCTTGTCTGACTTTACTTTCTGAAGCCATTGTAGGCTTCATATATTAAGAGTCTGCACTACTTAGTCAGTGTGCAGGCTTCTGATCTTGACTCTGCAGTCAAACTCCAGAACTGAAGAGCAAAGGGTGTTCAGGTTGGAGAAAAGCAGTCATGTAGTATGCCCCACTTTACAAAAAGGGCTGGGCTGGGCTGGGGAACAATGTGGTCTACTCTGTATCATTATGAAACAGCACAGACTTTTCCATTTGAATGTATGGAGAGATCATATGCATGTGGAGAGTGTTTCCAAGGGGTGCATTCCATAACTGCAAAATGGAAGAAAGTCTGAAGAGGTCTCATCCCCCTTTGCCATTTTCCACATGCCCCAACTTCTAATATGTCTTAAGTCATATGTACACCGTAGCGGCTCAGCTATAGCACTACTGCTGGTGTGCTGCTGTAGCATAGATGCTTCCTGTATTAGAGATAATGAAGGAAACCCCTTCCACCGAGGTGGGAATTAGGTTGATGGAAGAACTCTTCCATCGATCTAGCCATGTATACACTGGGGTTAGGTTGACATAACTGTGGCAGTCAAGGCATGATGATTTTTCACAGCCCTGAGTGATACAGTAAGGTTGATCTGATGGCTCTTTTTTTTTTTTTTTTTTTTTTTTTTTTTTTTTTTTTTTTTTTTTTTTAGTGTAGCCCAGATGTAGATTGCATGTTGCTGAAGTTTCAAGCAAAAAAAACTCCTTAATTTGCAGCAGGATTCATGTTATGAATGCTACTTCATCCCTACTTTCCCTGGGGTGAAGAAGATTCTTGGCAGCATTTTAACTCTGTACATTCTTTAGTTTTACTTTTTTCTTAGTGGCGACAAGCATAGAAGGATAGCAGCAGCTGTCCAGCTTTTTCCAGAAACTGAACTTAATTCTTGCCTAAAATCAAATGGTCATGGCTCTTGTTTGTATATGGGTCCTTTTTATAGGAAGGCACTGATTGTGGAGAATAAAACCTAAGCTGAGTACATAATATGCTTCAAATAGCTGAAATGGAAACTTCTCTCAGTTAACTTGATAACGTGTGTGGTCTTGCAGTTTGATGTACTAATTTCCTTATGTTTAACTATGTTCCTTTGGCAAGCTTAAGGCTTCTAGTATATGTAATGGTTAAAATTCCGAGTATGTAAACACCTAAGCCAAACTTCCTTGTTGGGGGTGAAGGTCAAGTTCCCTCAAACACTACTGAGAAGTGATGGTGGAAATTAAATGTAATGCCACATGTCATAAAGTGGCAATTTGGCCTTGACAGTTCAGTCATCCAACATAGTATACTGTTCGTGCTCTGCTTTAAAGTACCCCGATATAATGTGACCTGATATAACATGAATTCGGATATAATGCGGTAAAGCAATGCTCTGGGGGGGCGGAGCTGCGCACTCCGGCGGATCAAAGCAAGTTCGATATAACGCGATTTCATCTATAATGGAGTGAGACTTTTTTTTTTGGCTCACGAGGACGGCGTTCTATCGGGATAGAGGTGTAGTAAATGAGTTCTACACCTACCTCACAGCTGAAAGATGTCTTATGTTCTCTAGAATGTTGTAAAAAGTCTACAGCACAAAAGAAGGATATGGTTCCTACTCTGAATAACTTAGTTTCTATTTTATATCTGACACAAGAAGTGTTGGGGATGGAAATGATGACACATGGGAGGAGAATGGGAATTCAAATGTCTCTTCTGCCTGGTTTTGGAACAGGGATTGGATCTTGGTATCCCTCATCCTAGGTGAGTAGCCTAACTACTAGGCTACTGGATATTTTGGGGTGGGTCTCACAATTTCTCCTGTTGGAGCTATTGCACTTTATATAAGTAAGAAAGATTTGAATTAAATGAAGCTAGTGCTTTGATATACTAGATTTGGGAAATAACTTCAAGCATCACTCAAGTAAAAATCATATTTCGATAATGGGCTGTACAGCTGAGTGAGTAGAACTGTACACATTTATGTATGTAAAACTTCTGATCTGCGTGTGTGGTTTTTAGAAATGTGCACATAACTTAAGAACTAAATTCTCTCAAATTTGCAACTCCTCTTAAAGTTAAACTGAAATGATGATGTGTTTGTAGTACAAGACAGACCCATAATTGGAGTTCTATATTGGATATGTAGAATGAGATTGATATACTGAAAGGTCAAATATTAAACAATAGGCTTAACATTCATGTCAAACAATAACAACATTACTGATTTATTGTATATCTTGGCTGTCACTGAATTTTGTGCAATCGCCTGAAGGCTTCAAGAACTATAGAATGAAGCAGTCTGGTCCAGTAGGACTTCTAACTTAACAGTTTCAGAAATAACTGTAATTATGAATAGCTTTCTTACTTTTATGCAACTTGAATCACACGTCAGTTATGTTTTTCCATTCCATAGCTATAATCTATCTAGCCTAACAAACAAGGGTCCACTGGGATGTAGATATTGGAGAAGGGAATTTTTGAGCCATTTTTGGTTTAGCTAGACTAAAACACGTAAATGTCATGTCTGTTTTGTTTTGTTTTTTTTCTCTTAAGGAAATGCAGCCTTGCTTCTCATACTGTCAGCTCAGCATTCCTTTCCTAACTACAGTAAGAAGTATCTCTACCTTATCCTTGGAGTCTTGTGTCTGGAGCTGATTTGTTCTTTGACATGCATAGTCATTTACACAGGTAAAAACTGTAATTGTTGCCTTGTTGCGTGACTGCCTTACAATAGGCACTAAACTCTATTTTCTCTGTTCTCTTAACATAGTACAATAATTTTTGGCACTAGGAGACTTGTTTGCAGCTATGATTGTAAAACTGGCTTCTCAGTATCTGTGCCATTGCAGACAATCAGATGTTCTTGTTTAAAACAAACTGGAAAGTCATTGTCATGGCTTGAACTCTAAATGTTGCTAAACTAAAACTAGGCTGGTTGTTGGAGTGTAAAGCACTTTCCCATGAAGCTAGTGATATGGTGAAACTGCAGTAGTTAAAATACAAGTAATTGTCTAACACAGTTTGCTAGTGTGCTTTCATGACCATTTTGTCAAACACAGATGGGGGGGGGGGTTATACTGTGACTGGAAGAGAAGTAATATTTTTCTTGTCTAGTCAAAACCACTTTCCTTTGGCATGTGGAACTTATGTTTAAGCTGGTATATGGCATATATCCATCTTCAAACTTGCAGTGTCCTTCCAGTTCCTCTTCTCTACCTCTTCCCCCAATCATATCTCCTGTGGTATTTCTTGAAGGATAGTAGTTGTAAAGTGACACTCAGACTCTTGGAGTCCCTTCTTAATTATATGAAGCAATATGTATCTCTAGCCCACGTTGACTATAACACTAATAGCTAGTACAACATAACATTTAATGTAGAATACTACATAGCATTACTGGCCTGATGGGTTTGGTCTAATCTTCCAGGGCCATGTTTTTGTTTGTTTCTGTCTTGGCTCACTCTATTAAACCATCACAATAAAACTCAAATTTAGATGGCCAGATTGCTTGTATGCTGTTCTGAGGGTGGTTGCCTCCACTCTCTCGATTTTTTTGGGCTTTCTACAATAGCACTTGTTTTTTCCTAACTGTCTTCTGAACTGTCATATTCCTCAAACTTCTTCAAACTGCTCGATAGACCTAAGGGTTTCTTACTGCAAACGTTACATTCTAAACAAAGTACTCCATTGCTTCCCTTGCACACACTGCTGTTCAAAGAGCAAAGAATTAGGTATTTCTTTCTCAGCGTTGATCTGTTGTCCTATTCTAACTAGATAAACAACCAAGAAAAAGCTGGTCTCCATACTAGTGTTGGAAGCCGAGCTTCATTCTCTAAATCTTCATATGCCTTAACACACACATTCATTGAAACTGAGCTTCACACCCCTTTTAAAAGACAAGGAGTCTCTGTAATCCCATCTAATTGATGTCAGTTTAAGATACACTGCAAAATTGGAAAAGCAAAAGAGGGCATTTTGGGTAGGGGGAGCAGGAGAGACTTGAATTGATATGGAACCACAGATAGTAACTTCATGCACAAATTCTGTTAAATGCCAAACTCCTGAAGTAAAACTAATTTGGGATGGGTTACAGCAATGAAAAGGCATAAACTAAATGGTGGGATAGACCCTCAGTTTCTGTCTTAGTGCTCTGCTGTCAGAAATACCACCTGAGTGCAAGTATTAAGGCTCTCTGGCAGGATGTTTAGTTTCTTATTGCAGAACTTGGAGCATTTTTCTCAAATGCTTGAATTTCCCCCTCCAAAACAAACATTTGCCTGGCATTCTTTCTAGTACACAGATGTCTGTTAAAGTATGTGGCTCTAAGATGAAAGCAGTGTTGATGAACATTTTAAGTCAGTTTGAGGACAGGCTTACATTAGAAACTTTTGCCAGTATAGTAACATAGGCTGGAGGCATAATTTTCTTACAACAGATGTATATCAGCAAATCCTACTATGGAAATGCAGTTTCTACAAGCATACAAATATTTTTGCTAGTACAGCAAACAAGCATAAGCTAGTATAAACTGTGTCTACACTAGGAGGGTTTGGTGGCAAAATTATACCTATCACTATAGCTTCAGGTGTAGACCTGGCCTAAGGAACTCTGAAGCCTCTCAGGTTAGGTAATTCTCTTTATGATAAACTACTTTTGGTAAGCTTTTCTTCTCCCCTCCAGAAGTGTTATACTTTAATCTATTCCTGATGTAGCCTTCTTATTTGTTTTTAAACTAAAGTAATCTTTTCACTTACAAATTACATTAACTCAGCTGAAAGATCATAAACAATCTCAAACATACTACCTCTTCTGGCACCAGAAAGTAAACTTTCTTATTCTCTAACAGGTGTGAGCCAGAATGAGTTGGTAGATTTTTGTATAGCTAGCAAAACACTTGCACTGTCACTTGAAATAGTACCACAACATTGGTTAAGGATTGTCTTGCAATTGTCCTCAAAACATAGTGGGGACTGTACCAATCCCAAACATTCCCTGCCCTGAAGAGTTTACACACGTTTTCAATGCTCAACTTAATTAGTTCTTAATGGAGCATTGTCATAACTCTAGTCCCAGATTTGGACCTTAGCGTCCAAAATATGGGGGTTAGCATGAAAACCTCCAAGCTTAGTTACCAGCTTGGACCTGGTACTTGCTGCCACCACCCAAAAAATTAGAGTGTTTTGGGGCACTCTGGTCCCCCTGAAAAACTTTCCCTGGGGACCCCAAGACCCAAATCCCTTGAGTCTCACAACAAGGGGAAATAATCCTTTTTCCCTTCCCCCCCTCCAGGTGCTCCTGGAGAGATACACAGACACAAGCTCTGTGAATCCAAACAGAGTGACTCCCCCTCTCTGTTTCCAATCCTGGAAACAAAAGCACTTTCCTCTTCACCCAGAGGGAATGCAAAATCAGGCTAGCAAATCCAACACACACAGATCTCCCCCTGATTTCTTCCTCCCACCAATTCCCTGGTGAGTACAGACTCAATTTCCCTGAAATTTCCCAGAAAAGAAAACTCCAACAGGTCTCAAAAAGAAAGCTTTATATAAAAAGAAAGAAAAATACATACAAATGGTCTCTCTGTATTAAGGTGACAAAATACAGGGTCAATTGCTTAAAAGAATATTGAATAAACAGCCTTATTCAAAAAGAATACAAATTAAAGCACTCCAGCACTTTATTCATGCAAATACCAAAGAAAAGAAACCATATAACTTACTATCTGATCTCTTTGTCCTTACACTTAGAAACAGAAGAGTAGAAAGCAGAAACTACTTCTCCAAAGCTCAGAGAAAAGCAGGCAGACAGAAAACAAAGACCTCAGACACAAAATTCCCTCCACCCAAAGTTGAAAAAAATCCGGTTTCCTGATTGGTCCTCTGGTCAGGTGCTTCAGGTGAAAGAGACATTAATCCTTAGCTATCTGTTTATGACAAGCATACAGTAACTATACTGGCTAGGCATAAATGTCTCTAGTCTTTTTTATGCTCTGGAGTTCAGTTAACTATATGGCTCAAGAATGAAAACTGTCTGGAAAAAGGTGGGATGGGAAGAAGTCAACATGTTCTTATTGTTAAAAAAAAATACAGCCCTGAAGCCAGAAAACCCTAGTACAGAAACAAACAGCACTGAGTCATAATTGTCCTGTTTCCTTGTATTTGTTAGCTATACAGTTCATTAGTATATTGAATAATCTGTGAAGCATTGATGCATTTGTATGAACACAAACATTAAAATCCAGTATGCAGTAGTAGATGTAAAGCAAGTTTTACATAGGTTCTTGAAGTCCGTGATATCCCATTTTTTGCTATTGGTCAAACATGTTCCGGCACAAGCTTGTTAAGGAATGAGTAGCTTTGTATTCCTAGTTGACCCACTGCCACTCTTGCTGCCATGGGAGACAATTGATATGGAATCAGTATTGACTATCATACACTGCATAGTAATCTCCAATATCAGAGAATCTCTTGGATTGAGATATTCTTGATTTATGGGATACAATGTAATGTAAAGAGCTCTATAAAAGCAGGCTAACATTTAATAGACTACTCTGGAGTCAAAATTCAGAAAGTTTATTTCCTTATCACACCAATATTAAATCCTCTTTTAAAACACTTCCTAAATGCAGGCATTAAAAGCTTCTGGTTACACTCTGCCCTACATACTTCTTGCTGAACTGTTGAATGTCTGTTCAGAGGCTTGCAGCATCCCAGACCAACTTGTCTTCCTGCAATGAATCTTTAAACTTCCTTGTATACAAAAGAGTAGACTGCCTACAATCAACTGTGGTGTAATTTCACGTCCAAGCAGAACAAGCTGGGCTGTAATACTATTTTAATGCCTAATACCATAGGCCAAATCAAATTTCCCTACATGAAGCACTCCTTGTTTCTCTGTGACACTGACAAGATACTGTAAATCCTCTTTCTACAAACCAGGTACATCATGGGCACTGAATGCCAGCTTTTCCTTCTCCCCTGTCAGTGTGCCTCCCTCTTCTGGAGGAACCACCTCTGGAGGGTGGGACCAGTTTTGTATCCAGTCCCATTAATTCCTTAGCTGCTGACTGATGACTCATCTTGAAGGGTACTAATAAGTACTAGTTGCAGTGCAGGAACCTGTCCACCAAGGCCTTGTCTAAACACACAAACTGTACTACTTCAACTACACTGGCAGAAAAATCACTCCCCCTAACCAAAATAGCTACTTACTTGTCTACAGTTTTATGCTACTTTCAGTCTTTAATTAGGTCATTGAATGAAATGGTAGCAACTTACTGTCAATATAGAGCTGACGTAAAACGTAGTGACATATATGTGAGACTTGATATCTGATCCTCCTGAGTTGGCAGGGGTGAGAGGAAATTTTAAAATCTGTATTTAACTAAAATGATTGGCTATTTTCTCTGCTCTTGGCAGCAATGGGAGGCACCTTATGACTTGTTTCTATTGTCAGCAGAGATGTAATTCTTTAAACTCTGCGCTACTGCCAAATAAAAGATTAATCTCATGGACAAGTCATGTTGGAAATTCCTGGTATCTCCTTAAGCTGGTTTTGTCTGTATAATACTATGATAGGTGTGATAACTTCCTAGCCTGACATGGCTAATCTCTTGAGGGTCTTGTAGTATTCTAGCAAAGTGGCCTTTTAATAAACCCTACAGCATTCTTGACTGGTAAAGGACAATTTCTTCCACATAGTTAAGTGCCAAAGTAGCTTGACTCATTTTCATAGATCCAGATTGTGATAACCTTCCTCACAGTTAGGTAATGCCTTACTCCAGATAATCTCAGTTACTCTAACATTACTCCACCAGCAGCCCTACTAAAGTGTCTGTCTGGCCTGTAAACAATATGTCTTCCTAATGGTTTACCTCTGCTCAGAGTAATGACACTAAGATCTACACATTCCCAGCTCCCATTGATTTCAAAGAGGATTGAGGGTGCTTGGCACCTTGCAAGATTGGAGCATATGTGGGGGATCAGAACAAAGCCTTCTATATATCTAGTGTATATCTAACAGGCATGACAAATTCTACACTTCCCTCTCAATTCCATATTGTTCTATTCCCCCAATTAAATATAATGAAGATGACCATTTGAAGGACTTATGTTTCCTTTCTCAGTGCCTGTGAACTTGCAATAGGTGTAAACTTCATTCCCACACTTGAATGGCCCTTCTCAGATAAAGTTTTAGGTGGAAGCAGACCACTGAGGGACAGTCTGGTTTGATGACTTTACAACTTGCTGAGACACTTTAGCCTTAGTTATTCCTATGATCAGTCAGATAACCTGCTTCTATATAGCAGGTGGCCTAGTAAAATTTTGAGGGGTGAGAGATAAACATCCTTTCCTTGCTAGAGAGGCTGGAATAGAAGAGAATGGACTATTGCATAAAATAGGTCATCCAAACTCTTATTTAAATGTCCCTCTTCTAACCAGATATACTATGTGATACGTCTCTAGCTTAACCAGGGTCTGAGTCCACGCTAACCTGGATAGCCTAGAAAGGATCGGAGACTGGGGCTCAGTTCACTTTCAAGGGGTAATATTTTCAGAAAGGTCTGTTATAATTATTAGCTTAGTTTTTAAAGCTGAATGTTTAAAGTCATTTTGATGTCTCTGTACTTGAAACTGTATCTTAGTAGAGATTACACTGCTTCACATGCATTTGCATGATACTGCAGTATTTGAATTGCAGAACTGCTGGGGAATAGTATTAAAAATGTCTTTTAAACTGCCATGGAAAAATTAGTACAATTTATACATGCTTATGGGGGACTATTCTTGCACTTGGATCAAATTTGTAACCTAACTATTTCTGAATATATTAAGTATTGATTATGGACATGTTTCCAGCTGGCACCATTAATGGCAGTCTTGTCAGCAAACTGAGTGTGAATTGATTTTAGGCATGAAGATTGAGCTAACGTTATCCCTGTAACTGGTCCTCTAAAATATGATTGGGGCATACTGGCCCCAGCTACACTACCCTTTCCTATGTTTAAAAGTGATAGCTTCTAATAATTGTTACGGCCAATATGAAAAGGGTAAAGTGCATCAAGAACTGACTAAAATCTGCCTTTAGTTTAAAGCATATTCAGCATGGACTATGATAATGGAGACTCATCTAAGTGGTGTCCTATAAATGCACACATGGGGCGCACAATCATAACTCTTCAGGAACTGACACAATCTGAGCAGCTAGTAAGTCCTTAAATAATGTATGTTAACAATACAGAGTGAAACGCCACACAAATATCAGGACTTTCATGGGGATTCTCTGAAATTTAATATCGTTATTAGGACTGGTTTATTGTAACTATACATGTTGTACGTGAGATTGGAATGCTGCAAATAGAAAAGGAAAATGACCGCTAATGATACAGACAATGTGGCTCCTAGCCTGCTCGCTAAAGAGTTGTTTTGTAAACTTGGCAGATTTGTACACAGTTAAGAACAAGACAGTACAGACAGGTGAGAGCAAGCAAGTTTTGTCATCTTCCTGTATCTTTTTTTTTTTTTTTTCCTTTCAAAAGTACTCTTTCAAAGAGCCTCTTATCATTTCAGGAAATATAACATTCCCCAGCTCTTGGAGTAGGATGCCTGGTAACAGCCTTAAGTACAAGCGAGAGCCCCAAGCAGCACTCTGCAGCTAGTGCAAGCACCACAATTCTCAGGCATGACCTTATGGAATTTTGAGCAGCAGGACCAAAGGAAATGCCAATTCCTAATGTGTAACCTGATCCTCTTGTTGGGCTTCCTGGTTATCTCCCTTACTGCTATCTTTTGAGGCAGATTTTAACCCTGTGTAGGACTCTGAGTTGAGGAGCCAGACCATGCTATTAAAAACTGTCTGCATTAACTACCTCTTTTTATTTTAGTGAAAATAAGCAATTTCAACAAGGCAAGGCCAAGGCCTGATATAATTGAAGAAGAAAAGATGTATGCTTACCCCAGTCACATTACCTCAGAGATTGGATTCAGGTAACCTCTTTTGTTATCTTCAGTTAGTTTATCTGGGTAACTGAATAAACACTTAGCATCAATTTCTGTACAGAATGGTGTGTGGGATCTTAAAGCTGTAAGGAAAAGTAGAAAGGTGATGATATTAAAATCCTTAATGGACTTCTGTAGCACTTCAGCTACTGTATTATAGACACAAAAACCTGAAATTGTAAAGATAGTCGTCCCCCCTCAGCAATGGTAACTTGATAAAATACCCTTTTCATGATTAAGTATTTTTGTATGTCATTGCCTTAAAAGATACATTGGGACCATATGACCATTATTGGTGAAATTTTATATGAATCTCTACTATGATGTGCTAAACATAACTGGCTGTGCTTATTAAATTAACTGCACTTAATTTCCTAACATAGTTGTTTTTAAGCAGTTTGCAGAGAAATACTGCTGTCTTGGATGTTATTTCAAATGTGTCTCTATATAAACCAAGAAGCTCTTGCCGAGAAAGAGGTGGGTTGATACCTGGGAGAGAAGTGAATTGGGTGCTCTTTGCTAGAATGTAAGAAGTTGATGTGCAGCTTGAGGTCAGGGATTTCTCTTTTAGGCTGGGGTCAGGAGTATCTGGCAGCTGGTATAGGGTGGGAAGTATATTTCCACTTTAAGGGAAATTCTACAGATTGCATATTTTGTGTGTGGTGGCAGAGGGCAGACAGACTGTGAATAAGCCTGTTTGGAGAGACCAGTCATTCAGCCTGCTTATGTTAACCTGACAAACACCCTGACCCATGTACCCTTTTGACTACTACATATTTTGGCAACTGGAAGGAGTTCAAATGTCTGTATTAAAAGATTAGTGTACTGGTTGTGGGGGAACTCCTCCTCCTCCTCCTCCTCCTCCTTGCTAGATTGCACATGTAGATCAAATCTGTGACTAAATTTGGAAACAGTCTGTTGGCTGGGTGCTGAGAACCCAGCAGAAAGATCTAACAATTCTGCTAGTCAGTCTCTTCTGAACCTTGATGATAACAATTTCAAACTTCTATGCACTTGCTGGAGAAACTGAGGTGTGGCCCCTCCCTAACAAAACTGAGCAGAGCAGAAACCCAGGATGTAGGGAAAGTTTTCAGTGCTGTTACCTTATCACAGTGTCTGCCTATCTGGGTATAAAACACGTGTGTGTGTGTGTACACGAGATCACAACCCTTATTGATTCAACTGCCCTCTTGACTCAGTCTCAAACATTCTGAGAACATTTCTGCACCGCTCTGTCGTAAGACCACCTGTACTGAGCAAGAGACTTATTGACCCCTTGAGTAAATTTGTTTAAAGAGCAGGACTACTGTGAAAAGCTCTGTAAAAGGAGGACAGAGATATTCGAGAATTCCACACTTTCTTGTTCTCTAGATTAGATGTCTACTTAAGAATAACTTTGCAGGGCTGACAATCCAAGTTGGGATCTGAGAAGAGCTGTTCGCTCCTTCTCATAATTAACCAGTAGTAAAAGTCCTACAGACCATCTTTTGCCCTCAATAACTTGTGCAGCCCTGTTGGCTTAAGTGGATTTGTACTGGTGTAACTGACAGGCCTGGAACTGTAACTATATTAAACAACTCTTGATGTACATGAAGAGACTGCAGTTCCATTCTCAGGGCTGTGCTGGTTCTGTAGGGTTAACAAGAATACAAACTAGTGAAGCTTCTTAAATGTGGCACCTTCTGTGCCAGGTCATTCTTCAGAGTAGAACTCACTCTGGTACATGTAGTATTGTACTTGGAAGTCCATAAAAGTATGTATTTGGGTCTATGTGGACAAGACTATATGCATGTTCAGTCACCTGTTTCAAGCTTTATAAAATTTATTAAATTTATTAGAACACAAATTCTAGGATTTAAGTGTGAAGTGCTCCTCCTAATGTGTGTAAGTAAAAACAATCCTTTGGATTGCCAAAGAATTCTTCTCTAGGCCAACAAGAATGAAACTTCAGCCAGCATGTAATCTTGACTGTTTATGTCTGAAAAAAGGCCATTGGGTGGCACTACTAGCACCAATTATAGTTAAGGTTGCACAACGTTCTCTGTTAAAGACCCTGTTTTCTGTTGTATAACTACCAGACTTTTGCTGTTTGGGCTGAAATTTTCCAATTCAGATACCTACCTCTGAACTTTTGGAACATTTTCAGCAAACATGGTTCAGCCATCTCAAAGAAAGAATGTGGGAAAGATTCTTCTTATCCATGGCTTATTTGTAGGAATTACTGTTTTTTTTAATTGTGTGGCAGACCAGCTGTAGTATTTCCATACTCTGGAGGGACTCAAAACTTGGCACATTACTGTCAGGGGTTTTGTTCAGGGGATGGAGGGGAAATAATACTACATAAGCACAAGGAGTTGAATTAAAGTTGCACCAGGTAACCTTAAATCTGGCACTTGCTAATTCTAGGTGCTTGACTTCATAACTTTTAATGTTTAAATATAGTTCTTTTGGATGTAATTATTAGCATAATGGTGTTGGTGCTGAACTACAAAGGAAAAACCGATCCAGTAATCACTTAGTATGGAGGACACTGCTGCTTGCAGTTGAAAATAGTTCACAGGAGACTTCATCATACAAACAAGTGCTGTTCATTATTAGTTTAACTATAAATTGGAATGCATTTTCCTGGGAGTCTAAGTGAACCTAATGGGCTCTGGCAATGACCACTAAATTATAAACCTTCCTGTCTATTCTTCTTGACTCTTTTTATGGTAATTTCTTAATTCAGGGTATAGGAAGAAGCCATTACAGCATCCTTTAGTACAAGAGAACTGACTTAATTCTAGCCAACAGCAAAGCACTTTGCATTTGATACTTTTTTGTAGGGTGACCAGATGTCCCAATTTTTATAGGTACAGTCCCGATTTTTGGGTCTTCTTCTTATATAGGCTCCTATTACTTCCCCCCCCCCCACTTCCTGTCTAGTCACCCAATACTTTATCCTTTTTTACAGAACCTTTTCTTAACATCAAGCCATGTAGTATATTTATATACATGTTCTATTTTAGTTATGATTTGATAGCAAGATATTTGGAGGCATTTCAAAGACTTATATCCAGAATAGGGTATTTCAGTGCAAGTACACTACATGGCTTGAAGCTTAAAAAGCTCTATGCAAACCAGAGCAAACAATATTAAGCTAGCTACAACAAAATGAAACAAACTTGTTTATATATACACTATTGAGGCACCAAAGAAATCTTTGAATGATGAGTACAACACTAGCATAACTTAACTTAAGTTTATAACTTTTTTACCAAAACTCTTCTGAATATTATTGTAATGGTTGTCACGTAACCATGTTGAGTTTGGCAGAAGATGCTTAACACTAAAGTTTTAAACTATTTGCCTCTACAAACCAGGCCCTGGAAGAGGGCCTGTGTTTAATGGCTAACTCCCTATTCTTCCCTCTTAAGGTAATTCTGTTAAATTTGAGAGACCAGGTGGATTTTTAACCACTTTATTGGAAAACCACAGTAGAATCCAAATGAATGCTTACTTTACTTGCTGCATGGTATCCTGGGATCAATTTCACTCCCTCCCCAGGCAGATGAACCTTCCTCTCTGTTCAGAGTCTCTTCTCTCCACTCAGAGAAGCTTTTAACTTGAGGGGGGGGGGGGAGGTTATGCATGTGCCTTGTAATCATCATATGCATAGGCTTCCCAGACAGATCCAACCACAGTATCCCCTGCTACCAAAGAATATGGAACTCAGACATATACTACAACATTAAACAAAACACATGGTAAAATGCTGATGGGATGAACTAGAAGGGCAAAAGTGCCTTGCCTCAGGGACCCAGGAAGATCTAAGGGTGCTGCCTGTACGGGGCCTCTCCAATCCCCTAACATCCACATAGTTTTGCTAAAGGCTCAGATATTCCTCTTATGGCCCAAACTATTGTCTCAGAGTAGGAAAGTAATCAAGAGGAACTAAACAAAAGTCATGAGAAGGGGTTTGTAGAAGTATCATAAGTTATCTCCAATCTCCTTTATGTGTAGTGATAAAAAAAAATTGTAATGTTCTTCTGTAACACAAATTGTGAATGACTTTCCTCCTTTTCTTATGTATTCAAGGGAAAGTTCAAGTTTGGAAGAAATAGTTGAAAAGCAAGGAGATGTGATAGACTATCTCCAACGACACAATGCGCAGCTCAGCAAGAGACTACTAGCACTAACATCACAGCAAATCAGAGGTTAGAGATATTCAGGAAGCTGCTACTGCATTTTAAGAGGAATCCAAAGCAATGTAATTTGATCTGGAGGACAGATAACTCCACTTGAGACTTGTACTACTTCCATTAAAGACAGTAA
This sequence comes from Gopherus evgoodei, assembly GCF_007399415.2. Classification (NCBI taxonomy): domain Eukaryota; kingdom Metazoa; phylum Chordata; order Testudines; family Testudinidae; genus Gopherus; species Gopherus evgoodei. The sequence goes on from NC_044326.1 coordinate 76,097,368, forward strand.
TCACGTTGGAAGTATGAATTCTATTAAAGTGTAAAATCTGCAGCAGGAGATGCTGTCTATTTTGAACAAACACTTTCTCTGAGGATATTAACTTTTGCTGGGCTAAAGATGGACCTGAGCTCTCTGACTAAACTTTGTTTTAATGTTGTTCAATTGAGATTTTTTGCACTGCTGTAACAAACTCCAAACTACCAAACTCTTCCGTGCTTCTAAAACTCAAACATTTGTTTTCCAGAAACATTGCAGGGTATGGCCCCTCCTGACTTTCTGGGTTTCTTATGGTAGAGGCTGAGATGAACTCAAGTATTGTAACATGCTATAACAACTGTGCTCATTGAGTTTTTAAAAGCTATTTATTTCAATATTCCCTAAACACACTTCTACAGTTGGAGTGGAAGAGTCTATAGGGCAAATTGAAGAAACTCAGTTTCTGGATCAGTGTCTTCTGCTGTTTGGGGTTTGTTTTTTTTTTTGTTTTTTGTTTTTTCTTTGCCCTAAAAAGGGTAACTACACAAATGTGGAATTGAAGCAAAGATGAAGAATCAGGTGTTTGGTCTAAAACGCATTTCTCCTTTGTATGCAGGAAAAGTAGGATTTCACTTCACTAAGCATAGTATGTAAAAACTAGGTTTGCAGACATTTGATCAAATTGATGGCTGATCAAGCATCTAAACAAAATTTCAGTGTACAATGTCTAAAACTGATTTTTAGAGCTGTCCTAAGTATTTGTGGCTTTTTTGCTGAACTTTTTCCCCAGGAACTATTCTGCATTAAATATAAATATTTGGAGAGAGCTTTTTTGTATACTATACTCTATAAACTTCATGTTGACTCTTTAGTTCAATATATGAGAATTTACAGTATTTATTCTTCCCCCCCCCCGCCCTTAGGATGGTGCACTGTTAAGTTAGATGCTGTAAAAGATGCTACTATTGCAGTTGCAATGATAGCAGCTTATACAGTTTGACAACCTTTCTCTAAAGTGTTGTCATTTTTCGCTCTGAAGCCAATGGGGTCATACCATGAATGGGAGTTGAAAATTCTAATCCATTACTCAATGTCTGTCTGTAAACTTCCACCTCTATGTACTTAGAGTGAATTCTCTAGAGAAGCTAGTCTTTAAGCCTGAACACTTGCCTGCTCAGATGGAAGTGGAGTATACCCAGACCACTCCTTGAAACTTTATGTTAAAAGCCAGAGAACCATTCTCTTCTGAGTTTCTGCCACCTTGTTTTCCATACCTTACCCTACCCATTGTGTATCCCTACTCAGTATTTCATGGAGAGACAGGCTAGCCTCTGGGCAAAGTAGGAAGAATCTCAGTATAATGCTGGGAGTGGTGGTCATCTCAGAACACCAAAGGAAAACTACCCCATCTTGTCTTGGTTCTGGGACACAACTTAGTGTCCAATTCTATTGTAATCATTCAGAGTAATTAATAACATATGATACTTGTAGTTGAGGGACAATAGGAAAATTGGAGACCTGCTGCTATCCAACATTGTTCTTTTCTCCCTAGCTGTATTTTTCAAAATACAGCTGATTTTATACTGAATATTTGAGGGATATATGAATCTTTGTTTTTAGAACACTCAGGTTTTGATGTAACTGCGTATAACTTTGTACATATATCTGTCTGAAAAGCTGAGAATGTGACTGAAGTTCATGCACAATAAATGCAATTGAGGAAAAGTTTAAAGCCTTTCATTACAATGATCCTATCTACTCTTCAAATATTTAAAATGGAATCTCTTAATTTAAGGATTTTGGACCAGTCTGGAAAAGCAAGAGTTGGATATTGCCATTTAATCTGTAATACCAGACAGCAGCATTTAGATGGAGAAGGCACTTTCCTAAACTGCTGATCGCAGTAAAACCCTGCAAAGAGGAAGAACAGGATCTACTCATTTATGAATACTCTAGGTGCCTATGTTCTAAAGGTAACATGAGGGCTAGTAAAAACTTCTTAAGGACATCTCTCTCCAGCAAGTTCCTACAAATGTGGTGGCAGCCTTATCTATCATGAATAAGTTCCTCTAAACTCCTGCTGCCCAGAAAATAGTAAGTTTGGATTAGCTTGATACAGCTGGTTTCTACCGGAGCATCCTGCTGAAGTTAGCTTGTAGCAAAGTATTTAGGTGATACCATTGTCACTTACTTGGCTGTCCTTTAAAGCAAACTTCTCCACTGCATCAGTGGAAGAAACTATTGCACATGGCCCATTAGAGTAATACTTGGTACTAAGCCATGTGGGAAACCTACCTAAGTGAGAGGATAGCCCAAGCAGAGCACTTGATGGCTTCGCTTACAGTGAATCCTCTAGCTCCACACCGATGGAGAAACTTTAAGATCTGAATGAAGTGCTCGCAGACTAGAATCTAGCACTTCTTCACAATCTCACTGGAACTAGGGCTTGGTCTACACTTGGAACCTATGTCGGTATAACTACATTGCTCAGGGGTGTGGAAAATCCACACTCCTGGGCAATGTAGTTACACCAATCTAACCCTAGATGTAAAGTGTGCTATGTCAATGGGAGGGCTGCTACCACATCCTGGGGAAATAGAGTTCCTACACCAATGGAAGTAGCTCTCCCATTGGCATAGGTAGCATCCTCATTAAGTGCTGCAGTGGTGCAGCTTCACCACTGCAAGTGTAAACAAGCCCTCGGTTTTGTTATTACTGTGTAATAATAGGAGATTGAATCTTAAATTCAGATTTGGTTCAGCTATAGCTGCCTTCTGTGACCTCAGTTTCTTTTCAGTCCTGTTCTGAGACTTAATTGCTCAATCTCTTACAAGCTTCCTTTAGAGGATCCTAGGAAAACAAATCATAAGAGGTCTTTGAGCCTTGTTAGGGGTGAGTCTGGTGGCTCAGACAATGGCAGAGGGCAAAAAGGGACAGGAGGGGCTAGGTACCACGAGGTTTCCAGCCCCCAAAGGATTTCCAGAGTGGGCTGGAGATCTTGTGAGATTTTGCAGGAGATTTGGAACCATGATAGAAGCTCTGTACTTAAGGCCACTTCCTGTGTTTTCTAGTAGACAGAGTATGGAGATAATCACATGGATTAGAGGCAGCAGTTTGGCAATGACCAAAACCAACTCAAGTATGCAGGGCATGTGGTTGGCCAACTGCAGCATTGGGACCAAGAACCTGTGGGGCAGCAGATGGGCTAACAGACCTGGGGCAGCTGCTTGATGCAGGGGGCTCTGTTGCCTATGCCAGGTGGGAAAGCAATGGGGGAAAAGTCAGGAAGGCAAGAGGAAACAGCAAAAGGCTAGGAAGGGAACCACATCCTAAACAGCCAGGGTTAGGGCAACTCGTGGTGATAACCTGCAGCTGGAAAACAATGCACAGGCACAATGCAACACCTCTGTCCTTGCAGCAGAGTGATTTCACAAACAATTGGGGCCCACTATGAGGGCAGGGGGGAGGCCCCAGGTTCCAGCCTCCTCGGTGGGTGTGTTTTGAGTTCAGCATATTCTTTCACTGAGGCCTTATGATCTCAGGTGAACGCATCTGGTGGAAGTAATGGGAGGAGCTCCAGGTGGCTTCAGGGTCTGGCCTGTAGGGAACCATAAGAGGACTGAACAGCAGGTCACAGAACACACTCTTCAGGTATTGGAGATGGAGGAGGGGGAACCCAAGGCCTGGGCTTTCCAGCATCTCAACAAATGGCCTTACATCTTCCAGCCAACAGGCTCCCTCATTCCCAACCCTACAGCCTTGGGTTCTGTCTGTCTCTGTCCTCCCCCTTCCCCCCCCCCCCCATTGGCTCTCTACAGCAACCCATTGGGTCATAAGAATGGTCATACTGGGTCAGACCCAGTGGTCCATCTAGCTCATTATCCTGTCTTCCAACAGCGGCCAGTACCATGTGTTTCAAAGGGCATGAACAGAACAGGGCAATTACCGAGTGACCTAAGCCCAGCTTTTGGCAATTGGAGGTTTAGGGTCTACTAATATTGGTCTGAATCCAGTGTCTTATACAGCTGTTACTGATCAGTTGGGGGCCCATCTTCTCCGGTCAATATGTGAGAAGATATGGCAGGCAGAGTATATGGACAGCAGCTCAAGTCCACTCAGAGGGTGGCTGGTGCCACACAGCTAAAAAGAGCAACATATCTAATTAACTTGGGTGGTTTAGCCCCTCTTTTCAGGAATTACAGCAAGAAGGAGGATTCCATATACACCTCTACCCCTATATAACGTGACCTGATATAACATGAACTCTGATAATGCGGTAAAGCAGTGCTCAGGGAGGGGTGGGGCTGCACACTCCAGCGGATCAAAGTAAGTTCAATATAATGTGGCTTCACCTATAACACGTCCACACTTCAAGAAAAATGTTGAAAAATTGGAGAGGGTTCAGAGAAAAGCTGTGAGACTAATTCAAGGATTAGTAAACATGCCTTACACTAATAAACAGATAGACTCAAGCAGCTCAATCGTAACAAAAAGGTTAAGAGGTGTCTTGATTGCAATTTTAGTACTATGTGGGGAACAAATTGAACAATAGGCTCTTCAATCTAGCAGAAAAAGGTGGTGGCCTTTTTTTTCTTTAAAAAAAAATGATTCAGTGTCTAGAAGCTGAAGCTAGATATTCAGACTGGAAATAAGGTGTACATTTTTAACAGGGAGAATAATTAGTGGTGGGAACAATTTACTAAGGGTCTTGGTGGATTCGGTATTCCTGACATTTTAAAAACAAGAGTGGATGCTTTTTAAAAAATATATGCTCCAAGAATTACTTTAGGGAAGTTCTATGGCCTATATTATATGGGAGGTCAGACTAGATCGGGGTAGGCAACCTATGGCATGGGTGCCAAAGGCGGCATGCGAGCTGATTTTCAGTGGTACTCACACTGCCTGGGTCCTGGCCACCAGTCCAGGGGACTCTGAATTTTAAATGAAGCTTCTTAAACATTTAAAAAACCTGATTTACTTTACTTACAATAGTTTAGTTATATATTATAGACTTAAAGAAAGAGACCTTCTAAAAACATTAAAATGTGTGACTGGCACGCGAAACCTTAAATTAGAGTGAATAAATAAAGACTTGGCATATCACTTCTGAAAGGTTGCTGATCCCTGGACTAGATGATCAGAATAGTCCCTTCTGGCCTTGGAATCTATGAATTTACTTAATCTGTAAAATAGTGTTATAATCTGTTTATACTAACCTTTAACTATAAATGCTCATCACAGCAGCTTGATGTTTGTTTCCAGAATGAAGACTGCTCTGCATATATATTTATGCTAATATGAAGCACATTAGTGGAAATGATTAGAGTACCCATATAACCGAGTACCAAAGTCTATGGGCACAAAGCTAAGGCAAGCATAGACTTTCCAATTTACACCAGCATTCAATGTCACGTGCATTCAAACTGAATGAACAGGACCTATCTCTTTCTATAAGTAACGTAATTGTTAGATGTGTTTTACAACATTTGTTCTAGTAACCATTACTTTTCTCAAATCTGAGTTACTCAATGTATCTAAGGATTGAAACAAGTTGTGCAAATTAATACAAAAGTTAAAGTAGCTGTTTTCCCTTTCAAGCAGTTTATTATGTGACCAGATACACAAATGTTGTGAATGTTACTGAATAAAGCCATATGTGTCCAAGTTTTGCAGTGTCTTTTGTATTACTGTCCCCTTCTGATTTTTGTGGCAGGTATTGTGCTGCTTTTTCTTCAGCTTCGTGCTTACTTTTCACTGAGAAGTCTATTTCTTTAAGACAAGATACATTTAAAACTGCAGGAAGAGGGAAGCAATCTGGGTGCTACCCTAACTAAAAAAGGGTCCATGTGACAGTAACAAAGAAGAAAAATCCTCTGCAGAACAGAGCTGTCTAACTCAGGACATGAACTAAATTAGCTTTGGGTGAACATTTCAAGTGCCAGATGAGACAGTTCTTAGGGGTTTTTTTGTTTATTTTTTTCCAGATCCTTTTCCTACTTGAAACAATTGCCATCTTTGGTGACCAACAGATATGTTATTCAAAATCACCTACCACCACATTCCTATCCAAGTGCTGATCTGCCAGGGGAAAGAATGTTAGTCAGACCCTACCTCTGTGAAAAAGGCCCTGATCCTAGGCAGCATCAACTCTTAATGAGGTCAAAGGTTGGGGAAGAAAAATCTAAAATTCTCTTCCAATCCTCCAACTAGAAATTTAAATTCCAAGCAGAGACAGAGTACTTCAGGGGGAAGAAAGGCTCTAAAAATCAGACCTTAGTTGTGGCAGTGGGTACTTTGGCACATTTAGACTTTTACTAAACTAACCATTCAAAGAAACACTAATACATTTTTGAAAATCTTTGGAAAACCTCCTCAACAACCCATAGCCTCTTCTTTGCCACCTGATGAGGTGGTAATAACAGTCAATTTCTCCCCCTCCTGATTATTTCAGAGCTCATCAAAACATATTGAGGAGGCTGGCTGCTGCTCTGAATATCCAACCAGAAGAGGTGTAAGAAGAGTCTCTCAGACACATGGACATTATAGCCTCTGCAGAAGCCTCTTGGGTAGCTCTCCCTGTTAGGGTATCCTGGAACCTGGGTTTTATGGCTGACCTCATCTTCCCTGCCTCCCTCTGCTAAAAGGATGGGGAAAAGAGATGTCTCTTCACAGGGATTTGAGCACTTCTCTAAGCGCTTTTCTCCATGCTCCCTGCTAGTCACTGCTGCTAATGAAACATAGAGACAGGGACACCAGGCTTCTACTTCCAAAAGGAAAGAAGCTAAAAAGCTAGATCTGGTTAGCAGGTAACTTTTTATTCCACAGGTTTACATTTTAGGATTGGGATTTGCAAACCAAGAGGCTGTGCTGAGTTGATATGATTGCAGCCTGTGGGATAATATCCTGAAGTTCAAAGACAAGCTTCTTGATGAGGCAAAACACGAATTCAGTTGCTATGGTGTAAGAGGGTAAATTAGTAGCCAGAACAGCACTGCAAGTAAGCCTGGATAAAGTGGACTCTGCGGCTTGAGCTATGGTTTCTGTCATTGCGATGCAGGGTTCATCTTGGCTGCAGTCATCAAGTCTTCTTCCCCTGATGTGCAACAAACCATTCAAGACTCCCATCTGAAAGCTCCCTGCTGTTTTCCAAGCTGGCTTTATAGTCTTAAGGTTTCATAGGTGACCCCCTAAGTCTCTAGAGATTTATACACTGTCAACAAAAAGAAAACTACAGCAGCCCCAACAGTTTCAGCCCTTCTTGTCATGTACCCAAAAAGAGGAGCAGAAGTTACAAGAGGCATCTTCCTTCTCCCCCCTCTTCTGCAGCTGCCAGTTCTCCTAGTCAAACTGGATCCTCAAGAGCTGTCTACCACTTATCAGTGAGTACCATCTTTCCCCACCCCAATTTTTCCAACTACCTTTCCCACTTCTTAAGTGCTTGGACCTGTTATGCCAAGAGGCAATTCTCTAGATTTTCTGCCTCTCCAGTTCCATCACCCTGAAAGCTGCATACGTTATGGGAATTCAAAACACTCTGGCAGACTATTTGAGCACAGAAGTGAAACATAACTCTTGATAGTGGGAGGGGGGCAAGAACTTGTATTTTGAACCAAGTCCCCACCCCCAAAAAAGAAGAAAAAGGTATAAACCATGGCAGAAATCTGGGGGCTGCCCATCCCACATGTCACCTCTACTTGATTGGGTCACCACTATGGGGTCATGTGCAGGTCACCACTGAGTGATCTTTTAACCTAGATGTATCTAGGGCCATTTTCCAGCAGTGGAGAATTTCCTAAATGGACCTATTTGTAACAAGAGGAAACAAAAGAATGTCTCTTTTGTTCCTGAGCTGGTCATCGCCCAAGTTCACTGATAGATACTTTCCTTATACCCTGGTCAAAAGGCCTGCTGTATGCCTTCCCTCCAGTTCTGCTCCTGTCAAAAGTCAAGCAAGGGTCTGCTCACCTTATTCTACGGGATGCAGGAAGCATTGCTAAACTGTAGAAAACCTTCAACAAAGTTTACTTAACTTGCTAAATGGAGGAGTTTCTCTGTCTCATACAAAAAAGTACCCCCCTCCAGCTCAGGCTCTGATTTGCCAAATCTTGAACTATCTTTTGTTTCTGAAACAGCAAGGATTAGCCCTTAGCTGCCAGATGAACTCTGATGGAACTATCTGTTTTCCACCCTCCTGTGGATAACTATCAACTTTTTTCAAAACCTATATCCATCCATCCATCCGATTTCTAAAAGGTTTTCTCAGATTGTACTCTAAGGTTCATAGTCTGGTTCCACAGAGTTGTTTAAATTTAGATTCCAGCAAAACTGGTGGGTCCCTTTTGTGCCGCTAGTGACTTGTTCTCTGTTCTTCCTGTCTATAAAGGTGGCTTTCTTGGTTGCTATAACCTCAGCCAGAAGAGCAGGAGCTGGAAGCTTTGGTATCAGAGCCTCCCTATACAATTTTCTTCAGTGACAAGATTTTCTTTTGACCCTAAATTCCCATCTGAAGTGGCTTCTGATTTTTCACATTAATCAAGCAATTTATTTACCAACTCTTTCCAAAGCCACATTCAAGAAAAAGGGATGAAAAACGTCATACTCTAGCTGTTAGAAGAGCTTTGGCTTTTTACCTGGATCAGACTAAACCATTCAGGTCTTCACTGTGGTTTCAGACAGAGTAAGGGGCAACCCTAAACCACCCAGAGGATCTCTTCCTGGATTTCCACCTGTATTCATTTATGCTACTGATTGGCTGATGTAGCTCACTCAGCCAGGTTGCAGGCAGCTTCTGCATCCTTTCTGTACCCATATTGGACCTTTGTAGGTTGGCAATCTGGTCATTAGTCCATACGTTTGCCGCCTCTTATGCCATCTCCTATCAACCTAGACACAATAAAAGATGATGACGCAGGGTCCTACAATTCTTGTTCAAGTAGACTCTGAGCCTACCTCCAGTTCAAACTGCTTGTGAGTCACCTACAGGGGAATGCATATGTAAAATCACTTGAAGAAAAAAATTATCTACCTTCCCTTGTGTTCTTTGAGATGTGTTGCACGTGTCCATTCCATGTCCATGTCTTTCTGGGAGGAAAGAACTGAGGGGCGGGGGCAGCATGCCCTTTATACCCTTTATACTTTTGTGCATATTTAAACTGTGACCTTACTGCTGCTTTGATTTAGGGTTTTTTCCGTTTAGTTTCATTTGGAGGGGGGGGGGAATCCATAAATAATGTCATAGCATTCCTGTAGCTCCAAATCAGATGTGGAGATCCCCACCTCATCAAAAATAATGGAATGAGGAGAGATGAATCCTGGAAAAAGAGTATCCACATAGCAGTTTATACCAAAGTTACTACTCGGTAATAATTATTCCAGAATGGGCATTTTCATAAGCTTCCAAATGTTAACAGGCCCTAGTAGGCTACTTGGAACCTCTTGCTTTTTTTTCCTTTTTCAGTTTACCCTAAGCACAGAACTTTCTGTAAGATTTTGGGGGGGGGGGGGTAGAGTAGGAGGGAAGAGGAATGGTTGATGCTGTGAATGTCAGTCTGATTATGGTGAAACAGTTTTGTTAAAATTTCACTTGGAGGGACAAATTTTGCCTTCAGTTATGTATGTATACAAACCTCTTAAAGATAACTGAACTGGATCTGTAATAGGATTATAATTTAATCTCCAGAATCTTTATTGATGATGCCTAAACAAAAGACAGATTGACTGTCAGTGCTAAGAGTGAGTCTGCAGGACTGACACAAAAATGAACAAAACTTCTATTAACTTCTAAACTGAACAAATTTGGTCTAGAATTAGTAAAACACATGAAACTCCATTATACCATTTGACAATCACCCGAAACTAATACCATGTTTTAGGGTAGAAAAAAGCCATTTTATCCCCAAGCTTCCTAAGTTAAAAAACAAGTTGACAGATTTTCCTGAACTTTACACAAAAAATCATGAATATTTGAAAACAAGAACTTATAGTGGAAGCCTAAATACCACTTTAACTGCCGTTTGCACTCCCAGCAAAAGTTAACATATATCATTCCGCTAACAAAAGAGCCATACTAGCATCAACGCATGTAACTTTCTATACATCAGTCTTGTTTATAAAACTTGCAGACAATGTCATCTTGTATCAGTTTACTCCTTGATAACCTGGATTCTCCCCTCCACTCTGGAGGAGAAGGGGGTATCTACCAACAGCTAACAAGCCAATTCTTCCATTAGTTAAAAGAAAATATGCCTTCAGTTCGTAGAAAGAAATTACTGTGAGAAGGTCAACAACTGTTCTAATGGTTTTGAACTCTTGGTTTTTTTTAATTCAATGTGTGGGTAGTCGGTGGAGTTGGTGGCCTAGGATATACAGGAACTTAGCCTGGATGATCTGATGGTCCGTTCTGGCCTTAAACCACCATGTCTTCAGTTCATTATTAGAAATGAAGATGACCACTTTAAAATAAAATAAATTTAGAAAACCAGTTTTTTTTTAAATGTCCTGATTTCATTATTCCCACTCTGTAACAGGTCGGATTATCAGAGGAGTTGTATGGACTCCAGGATAAAAAAAAGGGCGGAGTTTCTCTGTAAAAGTTTCAGTGAAAGTGTAGATGTGAGAATGGTCATTCAGATTGTAAAATGAAATTTCTCCTAGTTCATAATCCAGGAAAATCCCAATCCGTTTAGGCTTCACTCTCAACAGTAGGGGAGTGGGCTTGGAAGTAAGAGCTGTGTAAACATCTTTATTCCACAGCCTGAGTCTCCAATATCCATCCTCAGGTGATGGTCTAATCTTTCCTTTCCTAGTCACAGAGTCCCTACAAACTCCCAAAGTCCATTGAGTCTTATCTCCCACCTCCACCTCCCAGTAATGTCTTCCTGAGACAAATCCCTCTGACCCCAGAACAAATGGATAGTAAGTAAATCTCTCAGGATTGTCAGGCAGATCCTGCCTGGTCCCTCCGAACCTCACACTTTTGCGGTCTTCAGAGAGTATTAGATTAGGATGAGCTGTTTCTGGATCCAGCGTCACATCTGCTTTGAATTTCTTTATCATTTTCTTCAGGGCAAAGTGCTGCAATGGAAAACTGCAACTGTCCTTCTTCAGCTCAATGGAGATGGCCTTGGGGATCCTGATGTTTTCACACCTGTTCAGAGTGCTCCTGATTCCCTTCAGTAGGTCAATGGCTGGTTGCTGGCACCTCTCCTCAATCTCTGTGATGAGCTTACTAAGGCTGGTGCTGTGGTCGGCAAGCTTGGCAGCGTTCTCACTCAGCTTCTGCAGAATCTCCTTCTCCTCATCCTCTAGCCGCCGAAGCACGGCCTGCTGCTCCTCCTGCAGGAATTGGTGCAGCCTCTCAAACTCGGATGCAATTTTCTGCCGCCGGCTCTCAACTTTCTCCCTCAGCTCAGCTGGCTTCTTCTGCTCACTGGAGAGGAATTTACGAGCATCTTCTACCTGTCTCTTCAGGGGACCCAGGTAGGCACGCAGCTTCTTCTTATGGGCCAGGGCGGCCCTGTCAAGGGGAACCACGGCATGGTCACGGTGGTGGCAGGAGATACGGCAGGTTAGGCACACAGCCTCCTGGTCCTTCTCGCAGAAGAGACTGAGGACCTGATGGTGCTTGTTGCAGAGAGCCCTGGCGGCATCAGGGCGGGGGCGCCGGCGGCGCTGGCTACGCTTGGCACGGAGCTGCCTGGCGATCTCAGCCACATTGCCCAGCTGGCGGTTGGTACGGAAGCAGCGGAGGTGGAAGCGCCGGCGGCAGACTGGGCAGGGGAAGTGGCCTTCCAGCTCCTCCCAGCAGCGGGCAATGCAGCCCCGGCAGAAGTTGTGGCCACAGTCAATGGTGACGGGGTCACTCAGGTAGTCCAGGCAGATGGAGCAGCTGGCCTCTACCTGCAGGCTCTCCAGGGCCTGGGCCGTCGCCATGCTCAGCCCCGCCGAGTGCCTGCGCGCTCACCAACGGCCCTAAACCGACAGTTCCGGAGACAGGCCCCGCACGTGACGAGTCCCGAAATTTCTCCGGTTTAGCTCGCGCCCCGCGCTCACGTCTCCTTGGGCCCAGCACCTCTCCCCTCCCTTCCGGGAGACGCCGCAGCCAATAAGGAGAGCACTTTCCACCCCAGCAACCGGGTCGGCCTCGGGCCCTGTATCCAATCAAAATGAGAGCGGCCGGGGTTAACGGTCTTTTTTCCCGCCCCTCGCTTTCCCTTCAGCCAATCAGAGATAACCTCTTCCCTCCTCCATGGCTTCCCAATGCAGCGGAAGTTGTGAAAGGCGGAGACGAGCCTAGCTGAGTCTTTCCGGCTGCTCCGAAGAACGCCCTCTCCGCTCGGGACTGGAACGGAGCCGCCCGTCACGAGCACTCCCCAGCCGTGCGCCTTTCCGCGGGGAGGAGATTACAACGGTGACCCTTCCGTGCGCCGGAGATTACAGATCCGAATGTAACGGGCACGAGCCCCGGCCGGGCCCATGGCAGAGCATTGCCTGCCGGGAGCACCGGAACGCTGGGAATTGTAGTCTTAGGGCTGCCGGAGGAATGTTACATTCTGTTGCTGCCGCACGTTGCTGATTGGCTGTTGCTGAGCAGCTTTGGGCGGTGGGTGGAGCCTGCGCAGTAACTTCGGCTGCGCTGATGCGTGGCCGTTACTGTGCGCGGGGCTAGAAGGGGGGCCGAGGGGCCAAGCGCGGGGTGAATGCACAGGAGACACGCAAGCAGGCGGGACCGTGAACGAGGCACTAGGGACGGCAGAGGGGATAAGTTACCCAGCTGGTGAGGCCAGCTCGCTGCAGTGGTTGCAAACGTAAGATGAGGACCAGAGGCGTCTTTTCACCCTCGCAGGATGGTACAGCTCAGCACCCCTTTCCCCAGACTGTGTGCACCCCCGTGTCTAGACAAGGCAGCTCTTCACTGTCAGAGGTGGTGCTGGCGTTTTCAAGGAGACCAGTGAAATAGTTACATGCAGTCTCCCTCCCCGTCTAAACATTTTCACATTTATACATGGCGTTAGTGTTTACAAGAATCCTTTATCAGCTCCCATGACTGCATAGAGCGTCACAGCAATTCCCAAATGCGTTTGAGCTGCTGTTCTGATTGCCTTTTTCTAGTGATGCACTGTAAATGTGGTTTTGCTCCTTTAACTTGTTTACTTTTTAAAATGCATTTCTTATTCTTAGCACTTCATCATTTACATTTTTGACTATTGGATGGATATAATTGTGCATAGGTTTAGTAAGAATCCTTGAAGTTACTGGGAGCTTCAGCAATCGCATTTCACAGTAGTTCTGGTATAACACTTCCTGTTTATATTGCTATATTAGTTTTTAATTCTAAATGCTTGGTGGTTTTCCTCATGTGTGGTGGGTGTCCCCTCTTCTAGGGTGCCACCTGACATACTGGGGTTCCACTGAGCCTGCCCATTCCACCAGCCTGGGCTTACACACAGGTGAGGACACTCTCCACTGTAGCATCATACAGAATCTGTGTGGGAAGACAGCTCAGGGATTGCCTTGCACTCAAGTGCCCACACTGGAGTGTAAACCCCAGATTTTATTGTCTTGCGCTGTACAGAGCTATACAGCATAAGCTCATTAAATTCGCTCCCTCCCTCAATTTGGAGTAAGATATGCTTCCCCGTCCCCCCCCTTATGAATTACACAAACTAGTTATAGAATAAACAAAGTTTGCTAACTACAAAAGGTAGATTTTAAGTTATTATAAGGAATAGCAAACAGAACAAAGAGGATTACTGAGCCAATAAAACAAAACACAAACGGTGGTCCTGTCTACATGTACAATTTTGCAGCGCTGGTTGTTACAGCTGTATTAGTACAGCTGTATAGGGCCAGCGCTGCAGAGTGGCCACACTTACAGCAACCAGCGCTGCAAGTGGTGTTAGATGTGGCCACACTGCAGCGCTGTTGGGCGGCTTCAAGGGGGGTTCGGGGAACGCGAGAGCAAACCGGGGAAGGAGACCAGCTTCGCCGCGGTTTGCTCTCGCGTTCCCCGAACCCCCCTGCAAACCGCAGGGAAGGAGACCTGCTTGCTCGGGGATTCGGGGAACGTGAGAGCAAACCGCAGGGAAGGAGACCTGCTTGCACGGGGGTTCGGGGAACGCGAGAGCAAACCGGGGAAGGAGACCAGCTTCGCCGCGGTTTGCTCTCGCGTTCCCCGAACCCCCCTGCAAACCGCAGGGAAGGAGACCTGCTTGCACGGGGGTTCGGGGAACGCGAGAGCAAACCGCAGGGAAGGAAACCTGCTTGTTCGGGGAACACGAGAGCAAACCGCAGGGAAGGAGACCTGCTTGCTCGGGGGTTCGGGGAACACGAGAGCAAACCGCAGGGAAGGAGACCTGCTTGATTACCAGAGGCTTCCTCAGGTATGCTGGGATACCTGCTTATTCCACGGAGGTCAAGAAAAGCGCTGGTAAGTGTCTACACTTGATTACCAGCGCTGGATCACCAGCGCTGGATCCTCTACACCCGAGACAAAACGGGAGTACGGCCAGCGCTGCAAACAGGGAGTTGCAGCGCTGGTGATGCCCTGCAGATGTGTACACCTCCTAAGTTGCAGCGCTGTAACCCCCTCACCAGTGCTGCAACTTTGTGATGTAGACAAGCCCTAAGCTTATTACTCTAAATCAAGTGCTTAATAATAGCAAATTCTCATCCTACATGTTGTTTTATGCAGATTGCAGAGTTTCTCAAAGGTAAACTGCACTGCTTGCAGCTTAAATCTCCAGGTTTTCCTTTCACAGGTTAGATCTTTTTTGCCTGGGCTCAGCCCCTACCTCCCATTTAATTCCTTTGTTTCTTCAGGTGTTTTCAGCAGCCTTCCTTCTTGGATAGGGAGGCAGTGGAGAAGAACGAAGATTAACTCAGTCCCCAGCCTTAAATAGGATTTGCATATGACAGAATTCCTTTGTTTCGCAGTTTGACCTCTCACTGTCTCAGTGGAAAAACTAGAAGTCCAAGATGGTGTTCAGTACCAGATGATATGATCACCTGATCCTGCACTGTTCAAGCAGCATCCCCGGAAACTTCTCAGGAAGGAGGGAGATTAGCATCTTCAAAGTCCTGTTGTCTTTCCTAATGGCCCATCCAGGCTGATTGTGTACTGTCTGGTAGGCATTCCCCAAGTGTAAACAGTTGTAAATTGTTACATAGTCAATACCTAACTTCAGATACAGAAATGATACCTGCATACAAATAGGATAATTCTATTCAGTAAATCATAGCCTTTCCAATGATACCTTACATGACCCATCTTGCATAAAACAATCTTAGTTATGCCATATTCATATCAGAAGCATATGTCTATGAAGAATATGGGGTATAGGGTCACACCATGCACAGGTTTGTTCTTTGGGATGGTGTCACTTTAAGGCTGACTAATTTCCTGGGTTGGTCTCGAAACTTTGTTTTTTGATTCACCAATGGAGATTGTTTTTGTCAATGATTATCTTGCCTCTGTCTAGCACGCTAATGTGTGTGGTTTTTTTTTACATGTTGCAATTTGTGTATAGAATTTGGGTTCCGAAACATTCACTAATAACCTTTAAAAATCTGGTCAAAAGCATCTAGATGCTTTTGAAAATCCCACTATTTTCCTAAATACCTTTTAAAGATTTGGCTCTAAGGATACTACACTGTTTTGTATAAAGTCCTTCTCAAAGGCAATTTTATACTGTAATTTTTATTAAATATAGATCTAAAACCCCAAGATAAATTGGCAAGTATAAGAATTAAAAAATCTTGAGTTTTATACCTGGAAGTCACTAAATTAAAAAAAAATGTGTTTTTGTTTCTTTTAATTTGCCTTTTTGTTTCTGAACCTTTAGGGTACATCAACTTCATACTTCTGTTACCTCTAGAATAATTGTATATTTCTACGATAGTTAATATCATTTTGGGTATCCAGTAACATGATTTCCCTGCCGCCCCCTTTGTCAGCTGAGCAGAGGAATTAGTTTTAAGTGCAGTATACTACCCCAATGAGCCACATGATAGAATAATGGTTGTAAAAGTATTCTTTTGTCTGGTGTTCTTCAGTGAAAGGGGAAATTCCACCTTTCCCCATCCACCAGCACAAACCCAGATGACTTTCTGAAAGTATAAAACAAGATGTCTGGTCATCTTTAGTTTGGCCACCAAATGACGTACTACAAAGAAAACAATCTAAAATTCTGTAGTGGAGAAATACTAATTATACTGAATCACTGCTTTATAAACACCACAGCTCCTGGCTTTGATGCTGAATCAGCTGGTTAATTTCTTTTTGTTTCTCTTGCATTTTACATTTAGATAGAACTCTTCATTCCAGAATGTTCTGTTCATTTAAACTGTACACTGCTCATTTCATCTGCTATTGAAGTGCAGGCAGTTTTGGGACCATACATGCCAGCTGTTTAACGGTGCATAATTGAAAACACAGGATGTATTTGGTTAGGCAAAATGTCATTAGAGTTTATTCATAACAGCCAGGTGAACACCTGTGCTCTTGTGAAACATGCACTAGAATAATTAGTGACTGCACTGGTCGTGCTCTGGGTTTAATATTTTAGCCAAGACAGAAAAACCTCCACAAAGAAGTGTGGGGGCATAGTTTCCATGCTTAAGGCATGGGCAAGAAGAGTGGCATCTAATGAATTACTTCTTTTGCTCTCTACTTGTTAATTAGAAATCTAACTATTTAGCCCAACTCTACTTGGCATGATCCTGCCAACACTTGCACACAAGTAGCTACAGAACTCATTGGCACTAGTTTTGTGTATGCAGCTACTCGCACGCATAAATGTTTGCAGGTTTGAGGCCTTAAACTGTGTGATCTGTAGGATCACAGCCAGAATAGTATGAACATAAACATTAAGAATTAATCATTAACACTGAAGTGGTGGCTATGAAGTAAATTACAAAGTATGTATTTTGGTTTGCAGTTAATAAAAGCTTTGTGTCTTTCAGGATTTTTTATTGTTTTCTAAAATGTCTTTATTTCTCCAGAAAAAATAGTGCTATAAAAACCATGCAAAAAGTACATACAAAATCTAGTTGCACCAAAATGCACATATTGTATTAATATTATTGTTTGAGGTGCTGCTCAGATCTGTTCAGCACTTTCTAAACATTCAACAAGGGATATTCATTGCTCAAAGGAGCTCTCATGTATGTATGCTAGGTAAAGCAAAACAACCCCCCCTCCCGCCGCAGTAGACATTGGTGTACAGTTATGTCTTTGTGAAGACAACTTTTTTCTACCTAAACAGTTATTAATGTATCTTGAATGATCTCTTGCAGTAAATGATCTTTTACCAAATCTCTACTATTTCAAGACTCTAATCTGATCAAGACTAACCCAATTTAATGAACAGTAATCAAGGAATAAAGCCATTCAGCTGACAAGTCTATCAACAGCCTAACTCTGAGAGTTAGGCAAAAAAGCACCATCATTACTAGATTTAGCTAAGCACTTAGGCATTGCTCCTGAATAAAAAGGTATGTTACAATGTTTTTTGTATCAGAATTGTGCTATGGTTGACAAATATATTGATTGCTGTTACTAGAAAGAAATAAGATAAATATTATAGACTCATAGACTCTAGGACTGGAAGGGACCTTGAGAGGTCATCGAGTCCAGTCCCCTGCCCTCATGGCAGGAATTAGCAGGAGATCAGTTACAAAGTACTGGTCTGTATCAGTTTGTTAAACTTGTCCTATGAAGTTAAAATATTTGAGTTTCGCTTACTAACCCTAGCATTTGTGGGTCAAATTCTGCTCTAGGTTACACTGGGATAAATGTACTGTGGCCGAGAACAGAATTTGTGTATAGCTTTAAGACATCTGGGGGAGGGTGTGTGTGTGCAAAAGAGAAGCATTACCAGACTTATTCTTCTTTAATTTCCTTTTTCTATACTGGAAAGGGAAGAGGTGAATTGTTTATCATTTGTGAACATACCGCTCTGCTGTTTCTCACCACAGCCTATTTCCTGCTGACCTGGTTTTATATCATTTTGAATTTCACTCTAAATAACTAATGTAATTTAAAGAGTTGATGAAAGGGAGTTGGAGATAAAATTTGTTAAATAGTCCCACATAATCTCAGATTCCTTCTCTATTTTGGGTTTTTTATTTAGGTTTCAAAAACCCACATTTTGACTGCAGCAGCTTGAGAACTAAACACTACTTAATTAAGGCTTTTTAAAATTCAAGTTAGGTTAGTTCTTTTGTAATTGAGTTCTGATTTTTTTCAGCAGCTTCCATTTGTGTGTGTGCAACCCTGCAGGTGTATACACACACAATGGCTCTAATACTGTTAACACCGAGGCAGATGAATAATTTGATTCAGTTCAGTTGGATTACTCATGTGGGTTTGTTGTGGCAGGATTGGGGCCCAAATATCTCCTATTTTTGTGGGTGATATCAGATTCTCACATGTAAAAGCTCATTGGTCTAAATGGGCTTGCATGTGTATATTCTACACTCCAAGTGAAAGTGCACCTTAAACAAAAAACAAAACAAACAAAACCACAAAAAAACAAACAAACAAAACCCTTGTACATAAGTCAAGGGTGATTTGAGGCTCAATTGACTAGCAGGCCTGTTAAGTTCCAATTCTGCTGTCACTAATGTTGATGGCAAAATTCCTGTTGACTTCAATGGCTACTACCACTTTTTTTCCATTTTAGACTCCATTAAGCACCATATTATTTACTTGTAGTATTCATCCTTTCCAGGAATGAGTTAATGCTGATTTTGGCTTTTGCTCTCAATTTTGAAATAGGACCACCTCTTTTACTGCTTGAGTTGCTGCTTGCCCTAAAACAGGGCAATGATATTTCATTTTATTTACAGGACAATTTCAATTTTCAAGGTCCAGTGTAGTTTATAGGACAGTTAAAAGACTCACATTTATTTCAGACTTAAGAGATGTGGAATTATGTCTGCATCCCAACGCAAATCACATTGTTTTATCATATCAAGGGACATGATGCAGTATAATGCTTTGACTATACTGTCCTATAGGTTAAATGCAAGAATCTCATAATAAGTTGTTCATATGTATCAACATTACTAGAATTATTTTTAATACTTTCAGAATGCAAATTAAAAATGAGGGAAAAAGTCTGCTGAAAATGTAATATCAAGTGAATAACTGATTTTTATTTAACTGTATGTCAGAAATTGAGTAGGAAAAGTTTAACATTGACCCCTTTTGAAATTTACAAAAGAAATGAGGTAAATTCTTTGGGTGCAGGACCCTTTACACATAAGGAATATAAAATTAAAAACAAATTGTACAAAGTTTATTTAAAAATGAGACATTAATTGAAGAGCATAATTATTTTTTTACAAAATATACAGGCACATAGGTATTTCATAAACATAAATAACCATCAAAGATCATGACCTATGTCTTTATCGTATGCAACATGACTTAAAACAGAGCTAAGACATTCAGGATTCTTTTCTAAAACCTAGATCAAAGATTTTTGCTTCCTAAGAGAGTTTAGCACTTACAACTTTCTGATAGATACATTATGTTTTTCTTAGGAGTATAGTAAAGTTAATTGCATAATTATGGCTACATATAAACATCCAGTACTACCATAAACATTAAAACCCATATATTTGTCCAAAAAATGTAACTATTAAATATTTATTTTTCACCATTCTTTTTCATGTTCTTTACTAGGTATTATATCTAAATAGAAATACACAGACATATGTGAATGGTAAATAATAACTATATTAGCTCTTTCAGTGGTATAATGTTGGTCTAATTTTTGAAAATGTTCAAAGCTACAATGCTTTGCTGTTACCCAGATGGCTATTTGTTGGTATGTAGAAAGAATGACTTATCTTTTTATGGCACTCTTGATTTTCCCAAGTTCCTGAAAGGGGTCCTTTGTGATTCCATTGTTTTTCCCAACTTAGAGAAATCTGAAACTCGTGTGAAGTTGTTCCAGGAGGAGTCTGATAAGGTTCTGAATGTGGTGATGGCTTTTACGTGGACACCTGCACTGATTAGAATGCTGCAGCTATCACATCGCATTTTCGTGATTGGTTTCCTCTTTCATTCTTCTTTCTGTTAGAAAGTATGGTTTGGGAAGGCAAAAATCATACTTGATTTAAAATCATTGCACTGTCAATTCCATTAATCTTTAAAGAGGTTCATGGATGTTCAGTAGCTCCCTACATTTTGACACAGAGAAAGTGTATTGACTTTACAAGGCCACCATAGTTTGTTTTTGTTTGTAAGTTACCAGAATTTCATCTCATTATTTTGATTGCAAGAATTAGGCACCTCACCTCTGCTGATGTGTGGTTGCAAGGAGCTCTGAAGTGTGTGGATTTTAAAAAAATCAAATGCATTCTTGACCTTTGGCCCAGGAAGGAATGGCTTTCTTTTTATTTAAGTTTCTCTTTCACTCTGGTGCCACATTCCCAATAGTGTTTTCCTTTTAATTAGAGGACATGATTACTACAGAAAATCAGGGTTACTCAAACAATTATTTTCTTTGGTGGTTTGTTTTTTATTTGTACTGGTTGAACAGGGTGTTTGTAATGGAAGCCAATATCCTTAGATGAAGTGGTCATAGTTTGCTTATTCTGCTTCATTTGAATCAGGTAAATAGTAGATATTCACCCAGTGGGCCTCATTTTGTTTAAATCTGTTAAATAAGTAAATCATTCAACAGCCCTCCTGTTTGTGTAGGCTTGGAGGAGCCTGTGAGTCTCATAATTTTGTTTCAAGTGGTCTGCTAGGAAGGGCTAATAGATCCCAACTACTGAATTCCCAGATACATTACAACTGTCTCCTGTGACAGCTCAGATTCCAGAAAACAAATGGTAAGCTTTGCAATAACAGCTCATTAGATAGAAGGAAATATGGTCTTGTGCTTAAGGCACTGGAGTGAGGCTTGGAAGATCTGGGTTGAGTTCTGTCCCAGATTTTTGTACCACAGTGGAGAATTCACTTAGGGCCAGATCTACAGAGAGATTCAGGTACCTAACTTCTACTTTTAGGCACCACTGTGAGCCACAAAATCCCCACTTGGCTGCCACCTAACTCTGTAGGGATCTAAGCTCACACAGGCCTAACTTTTGCTGTAAAAAAGTCTCCTAGGTGCCTAAGTTTCTGCCTCTGGGCATGCACGTTGCTGCCTTAGGCATCCTGGTGCCTCTCTATCTCCCATCTAAGCCCCAGTGCGATTCTCAAATTAGGGAAGATAGGTGCCTATAGTTCTAGCTCACCTGCAGGGCCTGATCTGGTGGTTACTTAGAGCACACCAAAGGGCTGGTCTGCACTGGAAACTTACATTGGCATAGCTATATGTCTCAGGGGTATAAAAAAATCCACACCCCTGAGAAATGTAGCTATGCTGTCCTAACCTCCAGTATAGACCGTGCTAGGTCAACAGAAGAATTCTTTTGTCAACCTCATTTCTGCCTCTTGGGGAGGTGGATCACCTATAGCAATTGAAGAGTAGTGAGTGCACATTGAAGTGCTCCAACGGCGCAGCTGCAGCATTTTAAGTGTAGCTGATAGCTATGGCCCTACCAAATTCACAGCCATGAAAAACATGTCAAACCATGAAATTTGGTGTCCCTTCCCCCTTGAAATTTGGTCTTTTGTGTGCTTTTACCCTATACTATACAGATTTCACAGGGAAGACCAGCATTTCTCAAATTGGGGGTCCTGACTCAAAAGGGAGTTGTAGGGGGGTTGCAAAGTTATTTTAGGGAGTCACAGTATTACCACCCTACTTCTGCACTGCTTTCAGAGCTGGGTGGCTGCAGAGTGGCAGATTTTGGCTGGGTACCCAGCTCTGAAGGCAGTGTCCTGTCAGCAGCAGTACAGAAGTAAGAATGGCAATCCCATACCATGCCACCCTTACTTCTGCGCTGCTGCCTTCAGAGCTGGGTGACTGGAGAGTCGTGGCTGCTGACTGAGGGCCCAGTTCTACAGGCAGGAGCACAGAAGTAAAGGTAGCAATACCATACCATGCCATCTTTACCTCTGTGCTGCTGCTGGCGATAGCTCCGCTTCCAGAGCTGGGCTCCCAGCCAGCAGCTGCCGCTCTCCTGCTGCCCAGCTCTGAAGAGAGCGCTGCTGGCAGCAGTGGCACAGAAGTAAGGATAACAGCACCACAGCCCCCCTACAATAACCTTGTGACCTCCTCATAATTCCTTTTTGGGCCAGGAGAACCATAATTACAACACTGTGAAATTTCAGATTTAAATACCTGAAATCATGAAATTCATGATTTTTCAAATCCCTGGACTGGGAAATTGACCAAAGTAGATCATGAATTTAGTAGGGCCCCAATTCTGTGCAAAAAGCTGGGTGGAGATGGTGACAGCAGTGGCTTCCCTTAAAACTGTTAGTCCAGTGGTTAGGGCACTCACCTGGGCTGTGGGAGACCATGGTTTAATTCCCCCTTCTGCCTGATGAGGAAAAAGGATTTGAACAAGGATCTCTCAGGAGAATGCCCTAACCAATAAACTGTGGGATATTCTGATGTGGGTCTCTCTTGTTAAGGCCTGTCCATTGAAATTAAATATTAACTGGGTCAGAGAGTGTGTATATGAGTGTGTGTGTGAGAGAGAGAGGGAGAGAGAAGGTGAAGCATTCTGCAGGCCAGTGGTTACAGTATTCAACTCCTCATCAAGCATAGGTGAGAATTGAAAGTGGGGTCTTCCACGTCTTGGTTGAGTCACAGGCTTGTGTAGAGACAGACAGGTTCCTAAGCTGGGTGTTGCAAGAACTGGCTGTTTCAAGGCCTAACTTGCCTGATTCCAGGAAGGAGGTGTCCAGCTGTGGATCACCAGCTAGATTCCTCCCTGCAGCTGGACTTAGGTGCTGAACATTGTCTGGGGCAGGGCTTAGGATACACCCCTCTTGTCACCACCTCCCATTGGCTAGCTTAGGCGACTGCTGCCCAGCATGCTGGCTTTTATGGATCCCATTCTAAAGCAACTCTCTCTCTCTCGCTTCCTTGTATAGGGAGCCTAGGTGCCTCACTGCAACTTGTATATCCCAGTGATTTTCAAGACATCTAAAGTTAGGTTGCAACCTATCACTTCAGTCTCTCTGTGTATCCAGGCCTCAATTCTCTGTCTGTAAAATGGGAATAATAATACTTGCTTTGTCTTTCTTGTCTGTTTAGACTAGGGGCAACCTGTGGCTCCAAAGCCATATGTGGCTCCTTTTATAGGCACAGACTCCGGTGCTGGAGCTACAGGTGCCAACTTTCCAATGTGCCAGGGGGTGCTCACTGCTCAATCCCTGGCTCTGCCCCCCCCTTCCTCGTCCTCCCCCAGACAGCTGATCAGGAGGTGGTGGGGGGAGGGAGAGGTACTGATCAGTGGGGTTGCCAGTGGGCTGAAGGTGCTGGGAATGGGTGGAAGGAGGGGGAAACTGGTGGGGGGGCTGCTGATGTATTACTGTGGCTCTTTGGCAATGCACATTGATAAATTTTGGCTCCTCAGGCTCAGGCTGGCCATCCCTGGTTTAGACTGAACTCTTTGGGGTTGGAACTGTCTCTTACTATAGGTATATCTAGCTACAATGTGGTCCTGATTGTGGTTGGGGTCTCTAGATACCACTGTAAATAAAGATGCTAAATTACAATTGTGGTAAATACGCAAAAATAAATTTCCAGTTTAAAACTGGAAAGGAACTGGAACTCAACAGTAAAGCCCACTTAGGATATAAGGCCTGATTTTTTTTTTTCAAAAGCACAGTTACCCACAGCTCCAGTTGAAATCTGTAAGAGCTGCAGATGCTAAATCCCTCCTCCTCCCAAAACCAAGCCCTGTAGACTTCTAAACAGTTTGACAGAACAGAATTATAACAATCTTTAGCTAAACGCCTATAAAATTGGGTATGCATTAATGAGTACCTTTTTTGCTATATCACTGACTTTTTGTTACTAGAAATCAGCTCCCTGAACGAAGCAGATAACTTTGAAAATAGCTTTTAGTCTGGCAAATTGATATACTGTACAGGGAAGAAGGGAAGAAAAAACCAGAATAAGTGCATATTTATCACCCAGACAGTGCAATCTGAAGCCAAATGTATGATATACTATTTTGGGGGCAAATTAGAGAAAATGTAGATAGTCTGTGCACAGACTCTCTCTAGCCTATAGATGCAGGGTTGGTGGGAAGGGGTGTTGAGTCCACTGTCTTAATCAGAACTGAAGCAAGTCATTCAGGAGTGACTCAACAAACCCCTGCTCCTAAACTAAATTCTACTATCCCCCTCTACATTCAGCTCACTTAGCGCCTGCCTGCCTGCCTGCTGAGTGAGCTGATCTGATTTTAGCTGGTTATGTTTATGCTGATACTGATGAGGGATCTTGTCTCAGACTCTGTCCTTTGAAATGAGCAGGCAGGTTGGCCTTGGTGCTCAATACTGAAGCACCAGTTAGGCAGATCTCTCTTTAAACGCTTTAATATGAGCATGTTTTTTAAACCTGCATCCTGAAAATATTCTAGTTATTGCCTCAATGCAGCCTTGCAGTAAATCAGGGATTATCCTGAAGATATCTCTTAGGCGTGCAGTTTTCCAGCTTTCTGTGCTTTTTCTATGTATGTCATATACACATACCATTGTGTTTATAGACCAGTGTAGCCATTTGCTACTTGGTCATGGTAGCAGCAGAGAAACAAGGATGCCCTTAGATAGGTAGTTTTGGGAGTGGTGTGGGTTTGCTTTATGCAAAATAGAAATTATATTTATGGCATTGTCAGCTCTGCTTTGGTCTTTGTTTTATACAGTCAAATGCTTACTTAGCAAATTGAAACCTCTTGGCTCCTCCTAGTATAGATTCTGTCATTTATTTATTAATTATGCTGACATGCCTAGGGCTAGCAACATTATCTTTACTATAACAAAGAGTTTAAAAGATGCAAAACTATTGACTGCATGTTTTATTCATTCTTAAATTCCATGCTTCCCTGAAAGGGAGTCTTGATATCCTTTTGATGCCTACCCTACTATATTTACATATGCTACCTGTATGCTTCTGGAGTCACAGGAATGCGTTTGAATAGGCACATATTTGAATGCACATTCTGTAATCTGCTATAGAGCATTAATGTTTTTCTCATGCATAGTCTTTCATCCAAGGATCTCAAAGCCCCTTGCTGACATTGTGTCACAATCCTCTTTGAAGTAAGTAAGTGGTATCTCCATTTTAGTGAGGGGTGAACATAGGGCAAAGAGTAAGTAAGATCAAGTGACTTGTGCCACCTCACACAGCAAATCAGTTACAGGTATAACCGAGTACTCTTGGTGCCTAGTCTGAAGTTCTCATCACTGTCCCACACTTCCTTTTTAAACATTGGGGATTAGCTTTTAATACATAGAGAGATGTACTCAGAACTACAATAGTACAGGGGGAAGTGTTTCTAGCCCAGCAACGTTTCAGATACAACAGATTCAAGAATGTTCAGCCTGTGTAAGGAGGGGAGGGAGTTTGAATTTGCCTAGAGAAGTATAAGGGAACGCTAATGTGGGACAGTACGTTATCCAAACGAGCTAATTTCTTGTGCAGAATCTGCCGTACTGAAAACACTGTAATCAAGTCCAATAATTCTAGCACATCTGGGATCCTGCCATGGAGTTTAAATAAAGCATACCCTCCCCTCCTCCCTACTGCTTTTTCAAAGCCCTGTTTTCAGAACAAAGAAATCGCAAGGACTGGAGACCAAATGAAATCATGTCTGTGGTTTGGTTAGTAAAATGCAGCGTAAACTGTTTTGAAATGTAAGCAGAATTTGGAAATGTGCTTATTCTGGAGAGCATGTTCAGCAGTGTTTCCAAAGAAATGTATTGGGAAGCTTTGATAATTACATCCTCGGCGCCTAGTTTTATTACCAGACTCTCCTGACTTTAAGCAAAGTAAGGTTGGATTTCAGATACCTCAGGGAAACGGCACTCTGGAGTGGAGAGGCATACAGCGCCTGTGGGAGCAGTTGTGTCTGTGCAGCTTTCTGCGCAGGGCCAGGTTAGCTGAAAGGCAGAAGCGGGAATTGAAACCACACGGTTTGAATCGAAAACTTCAACAATCACACAATTACACTTGTGTATACTCAGCATGCAAAAGAACCTGCTATTCAGGCATCACTGCGGGCCTTGATGTCCTACACCAACCTGTTTGTTTTTGCATTTTTCCCCTGCTGAATTTCTGGCAAGTGCTATTGGATATTAAGCAGCAAAGCAACAGAAAGAAAGATCAAAAGTCTTTTCACTGAACCATACCGCGTCTTCCATATTCGCCCTAGTTGTCCTCACAGCCTTTCGCTCCCCCCCCCGCCACCTTTTTGGGTTAAAAACATCCCTTAAAGTAAGATTTCTTCCAATTTCAGAAATAGCAGTGTCTCCCCCGCCCCCCCCCCATGTGCCATAAGCTTATTGACAAGAGCATATTCAAAAATTGCAGCCACCATTCCTGGAGCAGAAGGTATATCATCACCCTCAAACATTTTGAACAGTTGCGTAAAATAAATGCATTTCTGACTCGGGGCCATAGTGCTCTCTACCTTACAGGATGAGTCCCTTCCTTATATACTTTTGTATATCAAGCCCCCTTTCTATGTATCTAATTTCAAGTTAGGGCGCAATCTGGCTCTACAGCGGGCGTAGTAGTCATGAAGTTTGCGTTGATTTCCGCACCGATCAAGACAGACATAGGGTCACATTTGAGATGCCCCCCCCCCCCGATAAAACTTTCCCTTAACCAAGAAGAGTCAGAAAGGCAACCATCAGTGGGGCGCCTTGTTATCTTCTGTGCTCCTGCTGACAACTTTATTTTTCCTTAATCACAAAATAGAGTGAAATTAGTTTATTTTGCTGTAATTACTACAATTGCATAACTTAAAGACTATAATTATACCGCTTGGAATTTTGCTTCCCAATTTTGTTCATTCAAAAACCTCCTGACGTTTTCTTAAATAGGTGTGTGAAAGTTTTGAATGGCTGGTTGTTTCAGATCAGTCTAACAATAATTGTACAGGAAACAAGCTGCTGCTTTTTTTTATACTACCGCTTTTTATGATAGATATGATCAAAGCACTGCTTTAAAGCCGTCATAGGAAACACTAAAATTGCAATCAACATAGATACCAGATTTGAATGATAGGTTACCGTCAATGCTAAGTAATAAACAAATTGCGTCGCAGCAAGTGTAGAACTCTTTCCCTCCCCTCAGCCAATATTCGTAAAGATGCTACTTACACCCTTTTAAACATATGTATTGCTCCGTAAGTGTCCGAATTCATCTGTATCACCACAGTGATTATAGCTGTTGACGTCTTAACAGCTTCATTTTGTTTCACCGTGATTTTTATCAGGGCGTAAACTCAACCTAGTCAAGTCAATCATCAAAAGCTAAGTGCTGTGGATGCTACATAGCAAGGTACGTTTGATGTAGCTGATACAGCATTTGTCTGAGCGGGTTTTCTCATGAGCAGACATGGAAATGCAACATCTTTAGATCTAGTTTAAATTAATTTCTTTAGACCTTTTAGTAGTTACACTATATACATGTATATCTTTATTACTATTCATAGGTCTGTAGACCCAGGGCTTTAAAAATTCTGCAAAACA
Organism: Gopherus evgoodei; assembly: GCF_007399415.2. NCBI lineage: Eukaryota > Metazoa > Chordata > Testudines > Testudinidae > Gopherus > Gopherus evgoodei. The sequence continues at coordinate 76,124,951 of NC_044326.1, forward strand.
ATAGCAATGAAAGTACAATAACTAAGAATTCATAAGTGGAACAAAGTCATAGCAATAACCTTAAACTGTATAGTCGGTACTCATATAAAATATACATATTAACATGTAACGTGAAGACACAATTCCTACCTGGCCTCTGTCCATTGATAAGGAGTAGACTCATCAAGAGAAAAAATAAGATATAAAGGAGCTGTTGGAATCTCATTTTGCAGTTGCACAAAATAGGTGAAATATTTATAATACTTGCAGCAAATCAAAAAATCCTTGAAATGCCTCTGCAGTATCTGTGTCTGTGTTCACATTCTAATAACAAGCTCCAGAGTGAACTGCCAGCTGCATTTTCCAGCAAGGTTAATGATCACATAAGACAAGGTTATTGGGTGGTTCTGCACTGTGGTCAGTGCCTCCCTCTTTCCCCTCTCTTCTCTTCCTTTCCCTTCCCCTTCTCTTCTTTGTCACCGCCCCTTATTTTCCATAAGCAAACAATGTCAATGTATATGGGGCAGGGAGTCATGTGAACAATGGAGCAACTTCATGTTAAATTCAACCCAGTCGGGGAGAAATATGTAAAACAAGGCACGATGTTCCCTCCTTCCATTTGCAACTGTTTAAACTCTGCATTGCCCATGTTGGTCCCACATGCAGAAAGCAATGGAAATGACAGGAAATCCCCCCCCCCGCCCTTTTGTCCCTTCTGAAAATTCTGAAGCACAAACTTAAGCTCCCCTAAAGCATTGTGGTCCTTGTTGCTGCCCAAATGCTTTCTCTTCTAAACTAGCTGCAAAGTAGTGTCTATTCAAAGTGAAACTGTAACCTGTTAAACCTAATGTGTGGCTTTTGTAACATCAAGTGTTCCTAGAAGCTCAGAATATCCTGGAATGAATATATAAGACTTTTGACACTTCTTTTGGTAAAATGAAAAGGTAGAGGTATGGCTTTGTTAAATGATATTATTAACTGTGCTGCAACAATTTGAATATGGGGAAGAGATTAAGAAGGATTTAGTATTTATAAAACCCACCTAGATATTCATTACATTCTTTACTCAAATAAGGTGATAAACTACCTTTTAACAAAACTGTGCTGAAACAATTTAATATACAATAAAAACACAGCTATATAGAGCTCAGAGAAAAGAGACAGTCCTAAGGACTAATCCTGCAAAACCCTTGTTGAGGCACATAGTGTCTTTGAAATACTGGCATGAGTTAAAATTTTATTAAAGTGATCCGTATTATTTATTCTCAGTCTGCTGATTTGCTGGAAGAATATAGACTAGTACCATAGAAAATGGGGAAAATATCCTGTAGAATTTATAGAGAGACTTTTCTACAGAAAAGTTTACCCCATCATATTACATTTAATAGAGAATTAAATCCTTGTTAAATAATTCTCTAAGATTCTTTAAAAACTGTATTCCATTTCCCCCTATTAAATTCTATAGAACTTTTCCATAAGAGAAAGGACATTGTTATGGGACTAGTGATCTGATATGAATCAGAGATGTGTGTGTAAACCACACTGAATAATAAAAATAGCTTGCAACTTGATCCAAATAATTATTTGAAGGTTGAAACTTATTGAGGAAGGTGCTAGACTGACAGCACTAGAAAATGAAGTCCTTTGTTGATGGATAGAATCATAGAGCTAGTGTAGTACAGACATTAACTTCCCCAGATTGCTCTTTAAAAGTTAGGGTATATTTATGCTATGGAAATGATGCCCACTATAGCAGTGTGGTATAGACTCAGCCTACACTGCCAAAAGGAGTTTTTCTGTTGGTGTTTGAACACCACCTTCCCCAGTTGATGGAATACTTCTGCTGAAATAGCTGCATTGATACTAGAGGTTAAGTCAGCAATGGTCAGTGGTGTGTCCTCCCCCCCCCCCCAACCCTGACCAATATATCTGTCTTTTAAGTATAGACCAGGTCTTAGAGGTTAGTTCATTTTCTCTGTCCATTCAGTCCTTAGCCCTTTAGATTAAGCTTCCAATTATTATTCTAGTGCCTAGAAATCTCAACTGAAATCAGGGCCACTTCTGCTAAATGCTGTATAAATCCCTATTGGCAGATACTCCTTGCCCAAGGGTTTACAATCTAAAAAGACAGATCTGAATGAGAAACTGATTTGCCCAAGATCACACAGCAAATAAGTGGCAGAACAAGGATTAGAAACCAAATCTTCACCTTTTTGGTAGTGTGGATATCTGCTCACTAGGAATTAGAACGTTGTGTCTGACTCCTTTCATACAGGCTCCTAAAGGATAAAGACTTTCAATCAGCACTGACCTGCCTTTGATTCAAACCAATAACTTAGAGGTGAAAAGCGCTTAAATTCCAGGGTGATAGGTACTTTGTAAATACTTAAAAAGATAGACCATTGCCAATGTCCCCAAGCTATGCAGTCCTTTCATGCTATAGAACCTACAAATATTTTGAGCAGAAGTTCTTAAAGATACAACTGAAATATTTGAGGCATAAAATTAATATACAGCATTCTAGGCTCTATATTCTCTACCTTTTCTGACTATATTATTTATTCAGTATACTATCTAAAATTATACAAAAAAATAATTTACATGTCTGGTCCAATGCATTAGATTAGAGAGTTTCTTGACATGCTCCTGCTGTAGAAATTGCTGAGAAACCAATAGTTTGACTTTTGATGTATAATTCTTTTGAAATTTAGATTTATTTCAAATCTACACTTAATTCTTTTGTCATATTTAGTGCTTGAACAGACACAAATAAAACAAAAACATGATGGTGTATTTCTTCTCCCCATCTTTATTTTTTTTTATTGGCCCAAAAGAAATGGGAAAGCAATCAAAAGTGCATTGGAGATCTGGACAAGTGTAGGGTATGTTGCTGGCAGATGCTCTGTGCTGTAGGGATGGTTCCCTGGATCAGTGGATTTCTACCCTCTATCTCTTTAGTTGTTGAGAAACAACAGCAGCAAAAGAAGCAGAGGTTGACTTTGTTGTTCGTTACCTGGCTTATTGCTGCTGCTATTCCAGCCCAGGGTTCTCTCCTGTGAAAAAATGGGTGGAGTTATCTGCTCACAATCAATCAGGAAGTAAAGGTGCAGTTAGTGTTAAAATAGTGGAGACTAGAATAGGTAATTTGTTATTTATTTTAAAGAAAAGAGCAAGGCTTGTCTCTTACTTCCCTTCTCTGATCTTCCTTAATATCAATATCATTATAGACAGTGCAGGTAGCAATGCCTAAAGTTAAGGATGCCTGACTTATTCCAGTATAAGACCCTGTTTCCAGTTGTTTAAAGCTTTCCCAAACTTAAACCATTCTGAAAGAAATTTTTCTGTGCTTGGCTGCCTGCTAAGACTGATTATTTTTTCTCCTCCCAAAATGTTTCTAAAATCTAAAATGATTCAGCCATTTCTGAGAGCAAGATTAGAGGAAAATACATTACTTTGCCTATATTTTAAAAAATTAAAGTATTTCATTGAGAAGCTCTGGAAACTCATACTTTGGAGCAACGACTTAAAATTTGGTGGTGGGGGAGAATCTCTCTACTGTTAGATAGCTGCCTCTCTTGTAAGAGCTTTTGAACTCTACTGATGAAAAGTGCTATATAAGAGCTAGGTATCATCATTATTTATTTTACCATTTCCATGAACATACTCCCACATTTTGTCAAGTTATCAGCCTCTGAAGAAATCTCAGTTCACTTACGCAGTAGAGACTTAGTTTTCTGTGGCTACATTCTCTGAATATTTTTACTGCACTGTGATGACCAGATTGAACATGAACCATCTCTACTGTGCAAGAGTTTCATCTCAGATCTGCAGGGGCTGAGCAGGACAGTAGAACTGGAGCAAGACTGTTTTCTGTTTTCATTGCCCCCCCTGCTGGCACCCAGAGTATGCTGAAAAGAAGTATGAGGCAGCGTGACATGAATGCAGAGGTATGATGAATGGTGCCATACGTGGGTGGGTGGGTGGATGGGGGACTAAGAGTAGGAGATGTAGAGTGAGGGGTGGGAGCAGAAGCTATGGAGAGTGAGATGATAGGAGCAGGGGAGAACAAAGGTGTGGGGTGGGGGAACAGACAAGTTGAGGAAAGAGCAGTAGCGAAGGGATAGAAATGTAGAGGAAGAGAAGATGGACATGGACTAGGGAAGTATAGGAGTAGGGGGAAGCAGGGATGCAGTGTGGGGGACTGGACAATAGTTGGGAGGGGATAATAGCGGGAAAGGGAGGGAACAGGAGTAGGAGCTGAAGAAACAGGGATTAGGAGCAGAAAGGAACTGGGAGAAGGTGGGTGGATGGGGCAGAAGGGTCTGTAACTGTTAAAGAATGCTTCTATGGTGTTGAACCCTATTCCTGAGTTTCAACATTCCTTTACTAGCTGGAAAATAGCTGTGAAACCCACTAGCAAAGGGACTCCTTCCCCTTAAAGGCAGGTCCACATAGAAGATAACAACCTTCTATTGCTACCAGTTATTCTGTTTGCTCAAGTGATAAAGGACTGTTCTGTGGGGATCAATATTATTCTATATGATGTAATTTTTATGTTTTTAAACAACTTAGATTTTTAATGTAATTTACTATGTTAAAGAATGTTAAGGTTGCAACTTGTGTAAATCAAACTTCTGAACGATGACCATTATGTGTTCCTTATTTTCTGGTGCCTAACTTGAGACATCTGGGGTTTGCTTTGCAGAATTGTTGTGCACTCACAACTGCAACTAAGATCAATGGGAGCTTAATTCTGGACATGTGAGATGCTATAATGCTTCAGTTCCCTATGTGTAAAATGGGAATAATATCGCCTTGCCTCACAGAGGAGTTGTGAAGATACATTCATTAGTGTTTGTAAAGATCCAAGATACTATGTTGAGAGTGCCATAATTCTGCTCCAGAGAGTCACTGTACAAATGTAGGTCCATATTTATTTTGTCTCATTGTCTTCAGATCAGTTTCAGTTTACATTAAAGTTGGTTTTTCCAATTCTCAGCCTGAGAAGTGAAAGACTAAAGATTTTGCAGTTGGAATTTACTTAAGAACTCTGATGTGGAAGCCAGGCCAGAATTCGCCTCACTGACCAACAGACGTATTTGGCTGTACAATGCTAGCAGGTGTGAAAATTGGTGGTTAATAAAATATTCAACCAAATAATTAGATCTGATATTGAGTATTCGCCAGGAGAAGCTCTGAGTAAGGAGGTGCCTGTTTGACATAGCAAGAAGGCATATGAATTGTGCAACAAGGGACTAAAAATGCAGTAGGCCTTTCTGTGGGTTACTGTTTTGGGATGTTTGAGAGAAAATTGTCAGCAAAAAATGTCTGAACAGATGAGATTTAAAAATGGTGCTTGGGCATACAAAGTGTGTGTGTGGTTTTTTTCCTTCCCCCAAGCACAATTTCGTTGGGATTATTATCCCATGGTTTTACTGGCCGTTGTGCCAATTGGAATGATATGATATGAGGGCATAAGGGCTACTTCAGCTAGAAAACAGGGCCAAAATACATATTCCTGCAATAGTCTGTAACACTAAGACCCTTCTACAGTGGAATTTTAACTCTAGGGACCTAGTCTAGGGTATTTCTTAAAGATGTGGTTTTGAAATGGTTTGGGCCTCATCCATACTGTGGGCCCAAACCTCATTAGAAAGCATTTTAGCAAGAACTGTCCTTTAACCGAGTTTAAGCATGGTCCTAAAATATATTTAACGCCTAGGGCATATTAGGCCTAAAAGAACTATGTGGTGGAGTCTGTGTGCTAACATATGTTTACTCCTAAGCATTCACTTGACTGATATTGTGGTGTATGCTTTCTTTTTTGGGGATAAAGATGCATTTTCAGAATTAGGAGGCAATACAAATTAAGGGCCAGATTCCATATAAAATTACACCACAGAAAAGCCTAGGCAAAGTCTGAAAAGTTGGCTTTTGGTTTGTACATTGCATGGTTGGACTATTTAACTGTGATAGTTCTTTAGGGTGACCAGATGTCCCAATTTTATAGGGACAGTCCAGATTTTTTGATCTTTTTCTTATATAGGCTCCTATTACCCCCCACCCCATCCCAATTTTTCACACTTGCTGCCTGGTCACCCTATAGTTCTTGCACATATGTAGAAAGTTAAACTGATGGCCACATTTAAGGTTAGGAAGTAATTTTCTTTCCAGGCCTTACCAGCAGGGGCTCCGAGGTGTACTGGAGGGGATCTCAAAAGGCCTTTATTAAAAATTCCACTACTAATTTGAAAGGAGAGTTAGGGATATTTTCTACCCTCTGATGAAGTCTCTCTCTCCATCTGGAAAAGAGCGTCATTAAATCATGACTAAATCAACTCTGCCAGAGATGACCTCATAAAAATACTTATAAAATTCAGTGGTGTTCTTTGGAATAGCTCAGGTTGCTCCAAATATCAGGTAATTAAAAATATGAAGGGGGGTGGAACATTTCCCTCCTCTCACACAAAGAATTTTACACAACATCAAATTATACAAGCAGAATGCTATTCTATCAATATATGCAATGTATGTTTTGGGAGCAAAGTATAAATGTTGCATCAAAATACAGCAAAGATTGCCTCCTTTCTTGGTTATAATTCTGGGGAGTCTTTTGTACCTAAAAGGTGATCATCAACTTGAAAATCACACTTCTATCAGAAATGTTGTACTGTACCCACAAGTACCAACTAAGATTACTTCTACATTTCGAGCTAGCAGCGTGCTTTCTAGCTCATTTAGACATATTTGTGCTAATTCTCATCTGAGCTAGCACACTAAAAATGGTAGTGTAGCCATGTCGAACAGGAAGCAGCGGTGGTGGCATGGGCTAGCCATCACGCATACAAACCCACCTGAACCCTGTGAGTATATACTTCTGACAGCTATCTCATGCTACTGCAGGAATGCTACTATTTTAGTGTGCTAGTTCAGATGAGAGCTATCATGAGTATATGTATGTGATCTGGTAATCACACCCCCAGTTTACAGTGTAGATATAGCTTAAGGTGACTATAACCAAAGATGATTGGGGGGGGGGGGGCAGAATCTCTTTCTTGCTCCCTTTTCTTGTTTTTCTTAGCTTTGTGCATTTGGAAGCATTTTGTATAAAATCAGTTTCACTGTCTGGTGGTCAGCTGCCCTTCTTATCTCAACATGAACTAGCTTCATGACATCATGCTCAGGTGCTACTCTGGGGAAAATTCATTTTCATAGTGTTCCCCAGGCCCTCAACATAACAGCAGTGACAAAGCTGAAACTGAAGATGCAGTAGCAAAGTAGCAATTGCAGGGGTGACTCAAGCATGGGGTGAACCCTCTGGGTTTCCCCTTTCCTTTGGAGCACTGAGAAGATACTAGTGTAAGGTATAGGCAGGTACAACCTACACATAGTACATGTCCTGCAGTTGTGGATTGTAAGCTCTTTGGAGCAGGGACTGTCTTTTGTTCGGTGTTTGTACAGTGTCTATCATAATGAGGTCCTGACCCCTAACTAGGGCTTTTGTGCGCTCCTGCCGTACAACTAATAGTACTAATAATAAATGAAAGGAAACTCTGATGAATCTCAGTCCTTCCAGTCTGTCAGTTCTTTTGTTTGTTTGTGCAGAATTGATATTTTTATATTTGAATCTAGACAAAGTATTTACTAACTCTAAGGGCTCCTATGCAGACATTAGGGTTTCTTAGGTAAATTATGAATGCATCTATCTACTGAGTTATGTTGTTGCTTTTTTTCCCCCCCTCTTGCCTTTTTTCAAGGAAAAGACACAGATGCATTGGGGCCACATTCATTTGTGACAAAGGTTCCTGTAAAATTTTCAGAAAATGTCTTTTAGGTATTTGGATCTAAGGAAAACAAAATAATTAACAACAACAATAAATAAACTTCTAAAGAAAATTAAAAAACAGACACTCCTTCTCTCTCACCTGCAGAATGACCACACATCTGTTTCTGCAGTATTCTCTGCTCTCACTGCTTTGGGATCTGAAATCTGCTTCTTACAAGACACTAGCCATAATTTTTTTAGCATTTTCAAATTAAATAAATGTGTATGTTCCATGAAAAATGCTAAGCTTGTGCAGCAATAGTAATTCTGAATCTGATCATCCCTGGCTTGTTAACCTTCAAATGTGCATCCATCCTATGAGACACACTTTAGGCCTCTGGGCTTGTCTACACCAGACAGCTTTTAGCAACAAGGCTGCGTTGACACTGCCTTGTCACTAAAAGTCAGCGTGTGTAAATGCTTTATCAGTACTTTGTCAGCACATTTGCCAACAAAATATTTCCAGCCCTGTGAGCACCATTAGCTTTGTCGCTGCTGCCGACAAAGCTACATTCAGGCCTGGTCTTCACTATGCATTTAAACCGATTTTAGCAGCGTTAAACCGATTTAACGCTGTACCCGTCCACACTACGAGGCCCTTTATATCGATTTAAAGGGCTCTTTAAATTGGTTTCTGTACTCCTCCCCAACAAGAGGAGTAGCGCTAAAATCGGTATTACCATATTGGATTAGGGTTAGTGTGGCCGCAAGTCGACAATATTGGCCTCCGGGCGGTATCCCACGGTGCACCACTGTGACCGCTCTGGACAGCAATTTCAACTCGGATGCAGTGGCTAGGTAAACCGGAAAAGCCCCACAAACTTTTGAATTTCATTTCCTGTTTGCCCAGCATGGAGCTCTGATCAGCATGAGTGGCAATGCAGTCCCAAATCCTAAAAGAGCTCCAGCATGGACTGTACGGGAGATACTGGATCTGATCGCTGTATGGGGAGACAAATCTGTTCTATCAGAGCTCCGTTACAGAAGACAAAATGCCAAAGTGTTTGAAAAAAATCTCCAGGCTGCACAGTGCTGCGTGACAAGCATAACGGAAAGCCAAAGAATCAAATGGACGGTCATGGAGGGAGGGAGGGGAAACTGAGGACTCCAGCTATCCCACAGTCCCTAGCAGTCTCCGAAAAGCATTTGCATTCTTGGCTGAGCTCTCAATGCCTGTAGGTTCAAACACATTGTCCGGCGTGTTTCAGGGTATAGCTCGTCAATGTACCCCCTCTCCCCCCATGTGAAAGAAAAGGGTAAAAGTAGGAATGATTCCGGGTCATTCCCAGCAGATGGTACAGAACGGCTGGTAACCATCTTCATCATAGCAACTGGGGGCTGAGCTTCAATCAGCCCCCTCCCTTTCATGTGTAAAGAAAAGATTCTGTACTGCCTGGACTGTCATAGCAGCGGGATGCTGGGGTCCTCTCCCCCACATGGCTTAATGTCCTGCCTGGACTATCATAGCAGCTGGAGGCTGCCTCCCTCTCATTTTATCTCACTAACAAATCACTGTTTCTTATTCCTGCATTCTTTATAACTTCATGACACAAATGGGGGGGACACTACCACGGTAGCCCAGGAAGGTTGGGGAGGAGGGAAGCAACAGGTGGGGTTGTTGCAGGGGCACCCCCCATGAATGCCATGCAGCTCGTCATTTCTGCAGGATCTGACACGGAGCAGCTGTGCTCTCTGGTACACTGCTTCTCTAGTACACTTGCCCCATATTCTAGGCAGGACTGACTCTATTTTTAGATACCATAAAGGAGGGATTGACTCGGGGAGTCATTCCCATTTTTGCCTTTGCGCCCCCGGCCGACCTCAGCCAGGGGCACTCATGACAGCAGCAGAAGGTACAGAACGACAGATAACTGTCATCTTAGTGCCAATTTACAATAGCAGCAGATGGTACAGAACAACTGATAACCATCTCTGTTATCATGCAAAAGCAGATGACTGCTGCTGTGTAGCGCTGCAGTATCGCCTCTGTCAGCGGCATCCAGTACACACATACGGTGACAGTAAAAAAAAAAAAAAAAGCTGAACAGGTGCCATGGTAGCCGTGCTATGGCGTCTGCCAGGGCAATCCAGGGAAAAAGGGCGCAAAATGATTGTCTGCCGTTGCTTTCACGGAGGAAGGAATGAGTGATGACATTTACCCAGAACCACCTGCGACAATGATTTTTGCCCCATCAGGCACTGGGATCTCAACCGAGAATTCCGGGGAGCGGGGGAGACTATGGGAACTATGGGATAGTTATGGAATAGCTACCCACAATGCAACACTCCGGAAATAGACGCTAGCCTTGGACCATGGATGCACACCACCGAATTAATGTGCTTAGTGTGGCCGCGTGCACTCGACTTTATACAATCTGTTTTAAAAAACTAGTTTATGTAAAATCGGAATAATCCATAGTGTAGATGTACCCTCACACTGCCACTTGCATTGGCAAAACTTTTGTCTTTTGTGGGGGGCTATGTGTGTGGCTTTTTTAAGTAGCCGTGAAAGACAAACTTTTTCTCGATAACTTTGCAATGTAGACATACCCACAGGAGGGAAAGTTTTTAAACAAATGATCATTATACTACAGTGATATCTATCTTGAATGATCATCTAAGGGAACAGCAAAAAAAAAAGTTTGCATTTTTGAGATGGCCTTTAATGTGGTTACTTAAGGCAGAGAGTTGCTTATTGCAGACTTTAGTTCAACTTTGATCCATATTTCCCAAGAAAAAATTCAGTGAATAATTGCAGAGCTTTTTATTCTTACTCCTAGTTTTTATGAAAAATGATTAAATACTTTTACAATGGTATGTTGTCTGTCTTGAGTATACTTGATGTGCGGCTACAAAGTATTTATTTTTAAAACTGTATTTATCTAGGAAGTTTTAATAGGTTTACAAATCCTTGCCATGTAAATATCAGAAAAAATACAATAATAATTACAACAGTGAGTACAAAATAACTGTTTTTAATAAACCTGCTTTAAATCAATTAACTTCTACAGTTTTCAGCGACTCTTCTAAATTGCAACTTCAAAGTTCTTAAATGTCATTTTCTGTTTAAGACATACCTCACCCACCTTGTCTCTCTAATATCCTAGAACCAGGGTGGCTACAACAACATGGCATATTTTCTGTTTAACTCATCCTTTGTCTCGTCTGGATGTGGACAGTCATTAGCAGATACAACTTTCAGTAGGAGAAGAGTTAAGATGTTCCTGGTGAATTTCTTGTGTAGACAGGAAGAGACTAAAGAGGAGAGTAGTTATCTGAGACAATTTCAAATGACTCTCCCAAGTTCTTTGCTTGTCTACAGTTCTGACTTTGGAGATTTAATTTGGTTTGCAGATTTAATTGAAACCTTTAAGTATTGCTACAAATTATCATAAGGAATATTTTTGTCATAAAGCAACATTGTAGTAACATACAGACATTTAGTTTCCCTACTGAGTCAAGTATGGTGTACTCATATTAATATTTTGACCAAGGACTTTAAATCTATAAAAGTCTATGCCAATCAATTTGAAATATTAACCCTTCTAAAATCCTGCAAACAGTTGCCACCTCTGCACCAAGGTGCTATATGTATTTTACATATGAATCTTCTTCCTGGGTTATACTAGGAGCATCCTGATGTTTTCCTTTAATCTCTTCCTCCTGAGAAAAAGTGGATTGAATCTTTGCCTTTAGTCCTCTTAAATCAACTGCTGAACATCTTTCTTTTTTTTTTTCTCTGTTTGATTCATTTATTTAGCTGCCATGGGCAAGAAGGTTAGTCTTTTTACTGGTGACACAGCAGGAGAGGAGAAAATTGCAAAGGCAGAAGAGAGGTGTATGATATTTTTCACATTGGTGACCTCTCTGCTCCCTGAAAAGTAGACCTTTCTCATTCCTTAGAAAGTATAAAGAAAGGAGGATCCAGGTTTAGATCCAAATAAAATAAATATCTAAGAGAGAGGGCACAGGCAAAAACTGCAGTTCTATGTAGTAAAGTGTTTCATTCCATAAGAATTACTGAGTTCCGCTTACCCTTTGTTCTGTGTGTATGCATATGCAGTTAGGCTATGACTACACTACAGCCTATGTTGGCAAAACATATGTCACTCAGGGATGTAAATAGTCCACCCCCCCGAGCAACATAAGTTACACTGACATAAGCATTTGTGCACACAGCCACTGGCATAGCTTCTGCTGCTCGCAGAGGTGGGGTTTTTTTATGCCGACAGGAGAGCTTCCTCATGTTGGCATACAGCGTCTTCACCAGACGTGCTGCAACAGCAGAGCTATATCACTACAGCTGCGCTGCTGCAACACTGTATGTATAGGCATAGCCTTGTTATGGAAAGGGACAGTGCCTTGAAGGTAACATATTAAATATCTTTGTTTAGTGAAATGAGTCAGATTGTCCATTCTTAATTTGATTAGTTGCAAAGGCATGGTAACTAGCCTGGTAACAGCTCTCAAGTGGTGCAGGGGTTTTGTTAGTTGGTGTGAATATTTCCTGTTTCTAAATAAATATGGATACAGCCTTAACTTCTGTGTATCCAGTTCAAATGGATTCCAGGTAAATAGTGGCTAAAAGATGTTAACACCAGAGGCCTTGTGTATGCTAGACTACTCTGGTTCATTTTGTGTTTTCCTTAAAATTGCTTACAGCTGCTAACATTGGGATGATCCATCAGTGGTAGCAAGTGGCTACACTGTTGTAGACTGCCCACCAGCAGCTATCAGTATTTTAACTTCCGGATTGTCTACACCTGCTGGGAGCAACAGTGCTGGAGCGGTACTAATAGTAGCAATGGAAGGAAATCTTGAGGAGGGAGAGGAGTCTAGTGCAGACAGAACCTTAAAACCTGCTGAGGCCTCCTGTGAAGTGCTAAGCTCCTTTAAAGGTGATGAGAACTGAGCCAATCAGGATTCTGTAATCAAGCTCTAGTGGTTTTTGACACTAATGGGTATCCATGATAGCTGCCTCCATTGAGAGGCAAAAGATTGAATCAGCATGGGCATTGAGCTAGATACTGCTAAAATGCCATAGCGATGGGCACAATATAAGAGCAGGAATAGAATTGGCTTTTACATATTTTAGGAGTGGTGCCTCCAGAGTTGAGGCTTGGCAGGAAGCATTGGCAGGCAAAAGTTTGTTTCTGGAAGGGCAGGGGCGGCTCTATGTATTTTGCCGCTCCAAGCAGGGCAGGCAGGCGGCTTTTGGCTGCACGTCTGTAGGAGGTCCACTGGTAACGTGGATTCAATGGCTTGCCTGTAGGAGGTCCGCTAGTCCTGTGCCTTTGGTGTACCCGCCGCCGAATTGCCACCAAAACCGTGGAACCGGCGGACCTCCCACAGGCAAGCCACCGAAGGCAGCCTGACTGTCACTCTGACGGCGACTGGCAGGCCGCCCCCCGCAGCTTGCCGCCCCAGGCACGCGCTTGCTGCGCTGGTGCCTGGAGCTGCCCTGGTGGAAGGGGAAGGGTGGCATTTCTACTGCTACTGCTCATGCTGTACGTGTTCTATGGCTGAAGGGCCCATTCAAAGGGCATTGAAATCAATGGGAGTCTTTCTATTGACTGCAAAGAGGTTTGTGTCTGGCCCCAACAGAGGACTTCAGTCTCCATGCTAGTCAAAGATTTTTTTATGGGCATTACTAAATAAACAACTAAATACAGGGATAAAAATCTGATGCACTGGGGACCATGAGTGTGTGTGGAGGGGAAAAGCGGTGGGAGTTAAATTAGGTTACACTGCAAAATTTGACCTAGCATTAGGAAATGCAGTTCATGAGACATATTGCATCACATTTTTAGAGAGACAGTTGAATTTGGCAGTTACCCAGTGGTGTTCTGTTTGGTTTTTGTGGTTAGTAAATACTCTTAAATTGCAGATTTCTAGTAAATTGTCAGCAAATTGTGTGGCCTGAGGCCCTGAGAAATTCTAACTTACAGAGTCCCGCTTTTTTTAAAGTATATTTTTCCAAAGGAGATGCAGTTCCTTCCCCTTTCAGCTTGTCCACTTTTGTGTTTTCTGCATCTTTTGAGAAATACAAGGATGTTTGCTATTAGTACAAAAGATAACTCTGATGTACACCAGATCTGCAGGCTTTACTATTTTTTTAAACAAATTATTCAATTAGGTAGTAAAAGTCTCTGAATAGATATGTTCCCATTCATACACCAAGTCCTTATTATACTTTTTGGACATCTTTATAAAGGAAATGCATTTTCTGTACAGAATGGGAAATCATGTTTTCAGCTGAATTTCTTATTGTTGTTTGTTCTTATGAGAAATCTGCATTAACCCTCTGTACATTGACCAACAATTAAATCCTATACTGGAAATGTTTACAGTTTTACAGTCTGCAAAGGCTTATACACATGCTCAACTTCTTTGCACAGTGAAGCATGTAAGTAACTCTTTGCAGGACTGAGACCATAAGTACCTCACAATCTATTGGCCTGATTTTATAGCCTTCAATCATGTGAATAGTCTTTTTACTCACTTATTAATTTAAATAGAACCATTTGCATTCCTGATTCTTGCAGGACTGGGTTTTATATGAGGTTTGCAAATATAGTGGAGCAAGTGTGTCCTAGCAAACAAATTAGTTAAGGAATCCTTCAAACTGATATGCATTAGGGATCAGGGGCTAATTCTACTGATCAGATCACACATTTCCTTGAATCATTATTCGTCTTTCAAATGTATTTAATAAATAGCCATTCTGGTGTGGTTTTTTTTCCTCTAGGGATTGATCATGCATAATCTAAATGCAAGCTGTGTTGCTCAGTTGTGATTGGTCACATAAGTCAGATAATATTGTTTGTTTTCATTGATTGGGTAAATACACAAACACTTCTACTATAAACACTAAAATTCAGTTTGAAATTTGCTATGCATGAACATTTGTATCCCGGGTCGGCTCCAGGCCCCAGCACACCAAGCGCGTGCTTGGGGCGGCATGCCGCGGGGGGCGCTCTACAGGTTGCCAGGAGCGCGGCACGCCTGTGGGAGGTCCACCGGAGCCGCGGGACCAGCAGACCCTCCACAGGGATGCCACATCAGAGCCATGGGACCTGCGAGTGGCAGAGCGCCCCCCGTGGCGTGCCGCCGTGCTTGGGGTGGCGAAATGGCTAGAGCCGGCCCTGTTTGTATCAATACATTTGGATTGTGCAAATGTTTGGCAAAAAATTGACACAACGGAGTTCAAAATGATTTCATTTAAAAAAATTCAAGCAAATATTCCTAGAAAATGTATTTGCATTATGCCTCAGCTCTAAGTAAAAGCATATGAATTTCATTAGTTCAAGCTATGAAATAAGAGCAAGTTCTTACAATAATTTTCAAACTTAGTAGTATGCTTACAAATACATTTTAATTGAAGTGACTGCCTATATTTGAGGTTGCACAAGCAGTTTCTATCTTTAAGCTCCTGTTTCATTGGATCATAGCTTTCTGATACTATTGCCTCTAAGAATATCACTGTCCAGGGTTGGTTTCTACCAAAAGATGCATTTATTCATTTATTAAAAAAAGATAAATGGGAGCGAAATAGTGGAGGATTTTTTTCAAAACAAATAAACAAAAACAATCTCTCTTGTGACTGCTTTCCGAACAGCTCTATAGTTAGAATTAGGAATTGAAAGTTGAAGTCTAGTACAGAAATCGACCTAATTGAAAAGTGCACTTGAATGTTTGTTTGAAAATTAGTTTTGATTTGGCTAAGTTTTGAACTATTCAAAGTTGTGTGCCATGCATAGTATAGTATGTTGAGTATTTTTTCCATAGTTTTCCATTGTTGTGATTGTGTGTTTGCTAAGCTTACAAGGTGTACAGCTTGGAGGTGGGGTGAACAGGTGTAACTGAGGACATAATTTGGAGACAATGGGGGTTGCATGGGTTAGATGAGAGACCACTGTAATGGTCTTGTAGCTTTATTAATAGGCAATAGTATATCATTTTCTCAACATATAGTAGATAGAATGGCAGAGCTATGGTATAGAGGTGTGAGGGTAAATTTTGGAATGTCTGTACTATGGGAAATCTGTCTTATGAAAAATCAGTACTATTTTTTTAATCTAAACTCAAGATTGAAGTTTGTTTGATTTTTTTATCAGCATTTCTTAAATTTTAAAATATCCAATTCACCAAAAATTTTAATGATCAAAAGAATAATCAAATAGTTACTTTGGATTTGTTAGAATTGCAATGTCAGGTTGAAACAAATTGTTATAATATTGTTACATTGCTGCAATTGTTACACATTAACTAGTGGTGTTATAAGGGCCAGGTAAAGATTTGAACAGAATCAAGATGAGATCATAACATGCAGAAAGGTTCTGAGTGCCTGTAGTTCCCACTGACTTCACTGTGTACTGCAGGCACTAAGCACCACCATAGCTCATGGCCCTGATCTAGCAACACAATTAAGCCTCTGCATTACTTTAAAGCAGTGCTTCTCAAACCTCATTGCATTGTGATCCTCTTCTGACAACAAAAATTATTACAAGACCCCAGAAAGGGGGACCAAAGACTGAGCCTGACCGAGCCCCACCATCCTGGGTGGTAGGTCAGTGAGCTGGGGTGGGAAGCTGAAGCACTAGGGCTTCTGCTCTGCTTGGAGGGCATGTAACCTTAGCCCTGGACAGTGGAGCTTGGACTTGAGACTTTCTGGGGCCCGGGGCCCAGGGCCAAGACCAGCTTTAGTGACCCCATTAAAGCCAGTGTTCCCTTTAATTTTTCCCACTCATGTGCAGAATGAATTTTGTTATATGCACTAATGTGGAGGTGATGTATTACACATCACACACATGCACATAACAAAATTCATGTGGTGGGGGTGGTGCTGAGAAGCTCAGAGTGTGGGAGGAGACTCAGGGCTGGGCAGAGGATTGGAATGCAAGGGGTGTGAGGGCTCCAGCTTGGGGGGGGGGGTTCTGGGGTGGGGCCAGAGGGATTTGGTGGGATGAGGGATTTGGAGTGCAGGAGGGTGCTCCTAGGCTATGGCAGGGAGAGAGGACCTCCCCCCCCCAACTCTCTGTCTCTATGGCAGTACCTCTTCCTGCTGCAGCAGCTGTGGGGCTGGAGCTGCAGGATAGGCCCCTGGCCCCTGTAGATCGGGCTGGGGCTGGGGCTGGGTCCAGGCTGGGTTGCCCGGGTCCAGGCCGGGCTGCCCAGGTTCAGGGCTGGGCTGGGCCACTGTGGCTGAGTCCGTGCTGTGCCGTGCCGTGCCGTGCTGTGCCGCCCAGGTTCAGGCTGGGCTGTCTTTGCTGCATCTGGGTCCGGGCTGCACTGCAGCTCACCACTGCAGCTGTGGCAAGGTCAGGCCGTGGCATAGTTGGGGCTAGGGAGCTGCCCCAGCCATGGCAGGTTTGGGGCTGGGCTAGGTTGGGGCCAGAGGAGTTGTGTCCCTCCCCTGGCTGCAGCAGGTCCTTGAGTGGGTCTCTAAGAACCTGCATGGCTGCACATACAGGGAACTTGGGTCACAACCCACTTTGGGGTCCTGACCCATAGTTTGAGAATCCCTACTTTAAAGCATGAGCAATCCTATAGGTTTAAAGTTATGCACAGGTCAGAGCTTTGCAAAGTTGAGGTGGGAGAGAGCAGAAAAACAGCTATTGGGAAGGTTTAAATATATGTGAAGAGGCCATTGAAAATTTTCATTATCCAGCATACTAAGTTGTGGCTCATTGATTTGTATTATCAACATTTGATTTTAAAACTGTCTTTTGATTTGACTGCAGCATACAATAGCACCAGAAAACCATATTTAATGCTATCCTTGTTATACCCTTGCCTAAAAATTATGCTTTGAGCTGATATGATGCATGCAATGCCAAGAAAGAAATGAAATTTGCCCAGTAAACATATTTCTTTTCATGTTAGCTTCTTAATACAAAAACACCCCTGCACTTCAGTAATCGTGAAGGGATATTTTGCATTCATCTCACATTATCTCTGGTAGTTTTGATATAATTTGGATTGACAGCTACTACTGCATTGCAGGGTTGCTGACAGGAAAGCAGGAAGATGCTGCCCATAAAAGAAAAGAAATACAATCTTAAATGAGAATTTATAGGAGAAATAGCTTCTTCTGGACCACTTAATTGGGGGACAGTGGAGGAGAGGTGCTGTCTGGAATATTTTTTGAGGGCAGTCTTGGTACTGACAGTTGAGGATTTCAAAGCCTTAACACTTGGATGCTGGGACACCAATCACCCATGCATTACACAGGACAACATATTTAATGGAAATGGAAGTTACTTAGGCCTGGTCTACACTATGCGTTTAAACCGATTTTAACAGCGTTCAACCGATTTAACGCTGTACCCGTCCACACTACGAGGGCCTTTATATCAATATAAAGGGCTCTTTAAATCGGTTTCTGAACTCCTCGCCGACGAGAGGAGTAGCACTAAAATTGGTATTAACATATCGGATTAGGGTTAGTGTGGCTGCAAATCGATGGTATTGGCCTCTGGGCGGTATCCCACAGTGCACCACTGTGACCGCTCTGGACAGCAATCTGAACTCGGATGCAGTGGCCAGGTAAACAGGAAAAGCCCCGCGAAATTTTATTTTTCATTTCCTGTTTGCCCAGCGTGGAGCTCTGATCAGCACGGGTGGCAATGCAGTCCCAAATCCAAAAAGAGCTCCAGCATGGACCGTACAGGAGATACTGGATCTGATCGCTGTATGAGGAGACAAATCTGTTCTATCAGAGCTCCGTCACAGAAGACGAAATGCCAAAGCATTTGAAAAAAAAATCTATAGGCTACACAGTGCTGCGTGACAAGCGTAACGGGAAGCCAGAGACTCAAATGGACGCTCATGTAGGGAGGGAGGGGGTACTGAGGACTCCAGCTATCCCACAGTCCCCAGCAGTCTCCAAAAAGTATTTACGTTCTTGGCTGAGCTCCCAATGCCTGTAGGTTCAAACACATTGTCCGGCGTGGTTCAGGGAATAGATCGTCAATTTACTTCCCCCCCCGCATGTGAAAGAAAAGGGAAAAAAATAGTTTCTTGACTTCTTTCAATGTCACCCTATGTCTACTGAATGCTGCTGGTAGACGCGATGCTGCAGCAGTAAAGAGCAGTATCCGCTCCTCTTCCCTCCCCGGTGGCAGACGGTACAACATGCTTGATAACTGCTGATTACCCCTGGCTGGCCTCAGGGGCGCCTGGGTAAAAATAGGAATGATTCCTTGTCATTCCCAGTAGATGGTACAGAACGGCTGGTAATCGTCTTCATCATAGCAACTGCGGGCTGAGCTTCAATCAGCCTCCTCCTTTTCATGTGTAAAGAAAAGATTCTGTACTGCCTGGACTGTCATAGCAGCGAGATGCTGGGGTCCTCTCCCCCACATGGCTTAATGTCCTGCCTGGACTATCATAGCAGGTGGAGGCTGCCTCCCCCTCATTTTATCTCACTAACAAATCACTGTTTCTTATTCCTGCATTCTTTATAACTTCATGACACAAATGGGGGGGACACTGCCACGGTAGCCCAGGAAGGTTGGGGGAGGAGGGAAGCAATGGGTGGGTTTGTTGCAGGGGCACCTCCCGTGAATGGCATGTAGCTCATCATTTCTGCGAGATCTGACACGGAGCAGCTGTGCTCTCTGATACACCAGTTCTCTAGTACACTTTCCCCATATTCTAGGCAGGACTGACTCTATTTTTAGATACCATAAAGGAGGGATTGACTTGGGGAGTCATTCCCAGTTTTGCTTTTGCTCCCCCGGCCGATCTCAGCCAGGGGCACCCATGATAGCAGCAGACAGCACAGAAGGACAGATAACCGTCATCTCATTGCCAAATTACACCAGCAGCAGATGGTACAGAACGACTGGTAACCATCTCTGTTATCATGCAAAAGCAAATGAATGCTGCTGTGTAGCGCTGGAGTATCGCCTCTGTTCGCGGCATCCAGTACACATACGGTGATTGTAAAAAAAAAAAAAAAAAAAAGCTGAACTGGCTCCATGGTTGCCGTGCTATGGCGTCTGCCAGGGCAATCCAGGGAAAAAGGGTGCGAAATGATTGTCTGCCATTGCTTTCCCAGAGGAAGAAATGACTGACGACATTTACCCAGAACCACCCGCGACAATGATTTTTGCCTCATCAGCCACTGGGCTCTCAACCCAGAATTCTAAGGGGCGGGGGACACTGTGGGAACTATGGGAGATAGCTACAGAATAGCTATCCACAGTGCAACGCTCCGGAAATCAACGCTAGCCTTGGACCATGGATGCACACTGCCGTATTAATATGCTTAGTGTGGCCGGGTGCGCTCGACTTTATACAATCTGTTTTATAAAACCGGTTTATGTAAAATTGGAATTATCCCGTAGTGTAGACGTACCCAGAGACATAGTATGCAGACCCTGCAGTCAGTGGATGGTAATAGGTCACCAAGAAATACTGGATTTAGAGAAATTATTGAATCCTTCTTCAGAGATCACCAGCCTATTAGGTATCTCGCTCTCACTTCTTTAGTTAGCTGGAAGTAATGCCTTTGCTGTAATGGCCCCTAAGTTGTGATCCTCTCTTGACCCTTCGTATCAATCTCATCTTATCTATTCCAACTTCTAGGGCCTGACACAGAAGTTAGCCTTGAAGGAAGCAAGCTGTATCTGTTTAGCATGCATATAGAACATTGGGAACACAAGGGATGAATTCTTGGTTCCACTGAAGTCAATGGCATAACTCCTGTTGACATCATTGGGGCTGGATTTCACCCAAGATATGTTATAAGCATGCTAGGGGACTATGTTGTGGTTAGTACAGGAAATTTCTCTAGTATAGACAAGCTATTATGTTATAAGCTCTTCTGGGCAGGGACTTCACCCTCCTAAGGGTCTGAACAGTGGAAAGTACACTAGGCTCTACTATAACAGATTATACTTGTTCAGCATAGATTGAATGTTGAGCACCTAGAACTAGTCACAAAATGGATTTTATTTTCCATTAAAAGTTTGTTTTATTCCAAAGTTTTTTGTTTATCGGGGAAAAAAGCTGGGTGGTTTTACAATTATAATTTTTTATTTTTATTTATTCTGTCCCCTGTTGCTGTGTGAAAGACCTACACAAACAGGAGAAATTGACTAAATATGGGTGAGATACTGTAAACACTTAGTCCCATTGATTTCAATGTATATTTCTTTGCATAAAGTTAAGCATGTGCATAACTGGTTGAGGTTTAGGGCCTAGATGCAAGGGAAACTATAGAGAACAGTCACGAACAAAATGAAAAAATCACTGACTTTTTTTCAGTTCAGTCCTAGGTATTCAATGAGTAATAATGGATGGAGCTTTTTCAGACAGAACTGTGATTTTTTTTTTCAAGTTATCAGTTTAAGAGCATGGTTTTATTTTTCAGTATTTCTGTGGGTTTTTTTTAAACATTCTATCCTGAGTTCATGTACAGTATCATGTCCATGTGTGACATAGATTATGGAACTGTTTATATAAATAGGTTTATTATCATCAGGAAAGAAAAAGAAATACATGCAACATATGTGTATTTTTATTTTTACCCTGGGGAAGTTATAATGGGTCCTATTTTTGCAGAACCATATCAGACTGAAAAGCCTTTCGGAGAAGAACATAATTTCAGAATGGTTTCATGTACTACATATAGATATTTGTGCCATAAATATGGCAACCAAGGTATAACTCATTTGGGGATCTAAACAGCACAGTGAAGATGTTCATTTGAACTATACTTAGATAGATTTTGAAGTCATTCTACTCCCTCTCTAAAAGCATTAGCTCTCTTCTTGATTGTGCAAGATTTCTTAGCCCCTTTCCACCTATGAGCCCATTGGGCATATATTCAGATAACCTTGTGGCATTGCCTCTGTTTTCAATTTACTCTGTAGACATTTCCAGCTAATAACAGACCAGCTAGTAGTAACCTTCTGAACATTGTGTGTACTCCTTCTGTGTTCATAGATCCAAAACACACTCCAAAACTGACAGAGCCTGCCTTTGTCCCATTGACATGTATGTTTAATTTATGCAGCCTTATAAACCTTGAGTTTATGGGACTATGTGCTTTACAACCTAGAGTAGACAGAGTGTCCCCTTTCAGAACTGATTTTGTAAATGCTGAGAAACAATGAAGTTCTCTCCCCCAGCTTCCTACCCCACCCCAGTAAGATACCCAGCTTTAAAGCTAATGAATTATCACATCAGTGCCAAATATCTTCATTTTACAAGTCAATATAACTTGCCACCTACATTGTTTTTCAGAAAATAGCACGGTACTTCAGTACAAGTGGCTGGGAGGAGCGGGGAAGAAAATTGTGGCATGGTAATCTTTATGGAAAGTCCTGTAGAATTTTTAATAGAAAATAATAGCCTTTGTATAAGTGCTGGGGTGTTTTTGTTTTTTTGTTTTAAGCCCTTATGTTGAATTAAACAGAATTATATCCCTAAGAGAGTGTCAATCCCTAGTATATTCAGTAGGACCAGAAGTTCTCATACATATTAGTGGTGCTAACATTTATCATTTTTTATGTATACTATGTACTAACACAGTTAGGCCTTGTCTACACTACAGAGTTTTGTTGACAAAAGTCATGTCAACACTCAGAAAGCTCTATAATAAAAATTGCTATTGCATGTTCACACTTGCTCCCTCTGCTACCACACGTCCACAGTTAGGGCACTATGATAGACAGTGTGAGCAATGCATGATGGGACATGTTCTGCGGGTAGGTCTTGTGGGAAGGCAGAGCGGATGACGGAGCATGTTGGACTGGGCTCAATGTACCATGATGCATTGCTGTCTGTCCCAGCATTTCATGAGCTTCCAGCTTTCTTTTTTGGCATTTTTCAATGGCCCTTGTTTGTTGTGCACCCCAGCATCTTTGTGAGACAGGATGGATCCCACACTGCTTTCCTATGTACTGCGGATGGCAATACAGTTAATCACGAAATTCCAAACTGAAGAAGACTCCCATTTGCCTGTATGGATAGGAGCAACTTTAGATTGCTTTTGGCATTCACAGAACTGTGCAGATGGTGGACTGTCACTTTTGGGCTCAGGAAATAAGCACTGAATGGTGGAATTGTATCATCATGCAGGTCTAGGATGATGAGCTGTGGCTACTGTTACCAGCTTTACCTGTTACTTTTACCTGTCCATTTATTTGGGTTACTCTTCCGGGGTGTGTGTCTGTATGTCTATCAATGTACTACTTCCATCACTTGTGTTCCCATACGGAGCTCTACTTCTCCCGTCTGCAACTTTCCTTGCAATGGAGCTATCCTGCAGGACCTAGGTTCCCCAGGGCTGGATTTCTCCAAGCCCCAGAATCAGACTAATACACACACTATCTCTCTCTCCTCTCTCTAAAAGAGCGTGTCTGAGAGGACTGGGTTAATCTGCACTCCCACGCTGACCCCTTATATGTCTCTGGACTCAGTAGGCTGGGTAGAGCAGCACCTCCAAGCTGTCACCCTCATATGCCATCAGTACTGCACCAGAATAGAGCATGCCTGAGGAGGCTGGGATGAGCAGCACTTTCAATCTGCCACTCTCATAAGTGGCAGATTGAAAGTGCTGCTGATCCCAGCCTCCTCAGGCGTGAGGAGTCTAGGGAGAGAAAGCAGGGTTCTCATCACTCCGTGAAGCTTGAATCGCTCAGGGGTCTCAGGCGGTGGTGGTAGCTGAGGGAGACAGGCAGAGACCCCAGCATGATCAGTCAGGAGAAGTCCAAATGGAACTGATGCAGATTTTGGATCCAGGCATCGGAACACTTACCTGAGCATGGGTTGGAGTTTTTGTAGAGAAACAACAATGGTTCAAGGGAAAACACTAGATTTGTTTATGTGTAAACAAGAGAGAATACTAAAGTTGTTTTGTTCAGGCTAGACCATGGGAGCTGATCATTCCTGGCTTTTGGTGGTGTTTCTTGGAGGGAGCTCACAATGCAATTAGGGAGCTTCACTATTTTGGATACCAATAAAAGATTTATTATTAGAATTGGTCTGATAATTACTGAGCTGGGTGTGTGCAGACGTAGGTTCATGAACATCTGGAGCAGAGATTCCCCCATCATGCAGTGCTTCCCTGCTTTTCTGGTCCCAGAGTTCCATGTGGTTCTTGCCTTGGAATCTCTGTTCTCCATTCTGTATGCTAATGGAGATGCCTCCTTGTCCCATCTTCGATGTAAATGAGGCTAGGGGAGTTTCCTTAATCCTGTCATCCTTATCCCGGGAGGGATGGGGGTGTCCCACTGCCTGTTCATTGCTTTTTTGTAAGTCTTTCTTCTGATGCAGATTTGGTTCAAGCAGGGCTGAGGGGAGGGGGGGGGCCTTTTGTGAGTCACACAGGCTGGGTACTGAGCCCCGGTTCCCCAAGAACACAGAGCTGCTAGGTAACACTACAGAACTTTCGGATGCAGAAAGCCACCTTCCTGGAACTGTGTGCGGTACTTGTCCCAGCACTACGATGCAAGGACACCAGAATGAGAGCTGCCCTATTGGTAGAAAAGCATGTGGCAATCGCTGTGTGGAAGCTGGCAACTCCAAACTGCTACCAGTTGGTCATGAATCAATATGGAGCGGGGAATTTGACTGTTGGAGCTGCATTAATGCAAGTGTGCAGGGCAATTAGTCACATCCTGCTATGGAGGATCGTTACTCTGAGAAACGTGTGAAATAGTGGACAGCTTTGCAGAAATGGATTCCCCTAACTGTGAAGGGGCAATAGATAGCACACACATTCCAATTTTGGCACCAGACCACCTTGCGATGGAGTACATCAATAAGAAAGGGTATTTCTCCATGGTGTTGCAGGCGCTTGTGGATCACCATGGGCATTTCACTGACATCAACGCAGGGTGGTTCAGGAAAGTGTATGATGCACGCACCTTCAGGAACACCAGCCTGTATAAAAGATACAAGTGTAGACTTTCTTTCCAGATCAGAAGATTACAGTGGGGGATGTTGAAATGCCTATAGTGATATTGGGAGACCCAGTGTACTCATTACAGCCATGGCTCATGAAAACTTACACGGGAAACCTGCAAAGCTGTAAGGAGTGGTCAACAACAGGCTGACTAGGTGCCGGATGACAGTGGAATGTGCATCTGGCATATTAGAGGCACGCTGGCGATGCCTTTATGGCAGGTTACACTCAACGAGGATAATATTCCCATGGTCATAGCCACGTGTTGTGCATTGCATAATCTTTGGGAAGCTAAGTTTGAGAGGTTTGCTCAGGGGTAGTGTGTTGACTAAGGCAGACCACTTGGCTGCTGATTTTGAGCTGCCAGATACCAGGGCTATCAGAGGGACCCAGAGGGGGCAATTCAAATCACAGAGGCTTTGAGGCAACACTTTTTGAAAATGAGAACCAGTAATGTATAGCTCTGTGATTGATGCTGCACTGTTACATTATGTGTAGTTTTCCTAGGAAGTGATGGAGAAATTTGGGGCCTTACATTCCAGTAAGCAAATGATTAAACTGCTTGTGTATGTCTTTGGTAGTGCCTGCTATCTCAGTTTGTAGGGAACAAATAAAGATGATTTACCGTTCAAAAACTTTGCTTTTATTGCATGTGCATGCGTGCGCGCGCGCACACACAAATACACTTGGTGGGAAAGGAGGTACCAGGGAAGGGCAGACTTTCAGAGCTGTTTGTAGGTCCAGTTATCATTATGAAAGTGGTCTAATGGCGTGGTGTGAAGGGGAAACCGAGAAGTCCTGGAAAGTGGAAAGGAATGGGTGGGCAGAGTTGGGAGGGCACAGAAAAGAGTTCTGAATGTGCTGCAGGGGAGAATGGGCATGCATCTGCTCAGTGTGCAGCATTATTAAGGATTTCAGCGTCTGTTTGCTCCTCCATGACTTTAATAATCCGCTCAGTAGCATCCTTAACAAACTCTTCATTTTCTTTTCTGTCCTGCCTTTCTACTTCCCTCTATTCCTTGCATTCCCTTTTCTCTGCATTGGAGAAGTGCAGTATCTCCCGGAACATGTCGTCTTTGTTCCATCTTTGGCATTTTCTTATATAGCAGAGATGCTTGGCAGGTGTGTGTGGCGTGCTCCTCAAGGCCACAGCTGCTGAAGCACAAGGAATGATGCATAGCAGCATGATTGTTAAGTTCATGCACAGCAATGACACATTTCAGTAAAATATACTCTGGTAACATAGCAATCACTTTCTCACTGACCCTTGGCAAGCGCACATCTTGGCGAACACTCAAAGCATGGTGAATGTTGGCTGGGGGTGGGAGTGGGGTGCTCTACATGGGAAAAAGAGCACTCTGCAAGGGTTGTGGTGCAGTCAACTAGGGAAAAAATTATAAAATTCTTCCACACTTTTCCATGGGCAGGGGTCATTGTAGCAGATATCGCATTGCTGAGTGTAAGCAGGGAACTGACGGTACATCTACTACATGGCTGCGGCTTCTGCTCTGGTCCCTGTGCTGCTCGCCTGTGTACTGCTTTGGTCCCTGCACAAGTGATTGCCAAACAGCACAGGAAAGTTTCCTACCATGTGGGAAGGAACAAAACAGCTCTGGCAAGGAACCTTTGGCAGAGGATTGCCAAGAACCTCCAGGAAACTTTCCTAGAGATCTCTCTGGAGGATACCCATGAGATCTCAGCTTGCATCAGTACCCTGTTCTGCTGTACCGATTAGCTGCCCAGGAAAATGTCCAGCTCACAGAAACACAGCCAGCCTTGTACACTTCTATAACCTGAACCCACCTCTGTACTACACAAACCACAGCCACTTACCAGGCATCTCCTCCTCCTGCTTCTTGCTCGCTGGAGAGTGACTGTTGAGACTGGCTAGACACCTCTAGAGTGGTGAACAGTTCCTGGCTGCCTGTCCCCCTGAGCGACCCACCTGGGAGCTCCACATTGTGGTCTAACTCCACCTCTTCATCAAAATGACTTTGTCCTTCAGGTTGGGTCCTCTTTCTGCTGCCTCCAGGCCCACCGATGTATCCATGGAGCACTTGGTGGTGGCATTGGGGTCGCCACCGAGGATAGCATCCAACTCCTTATAGAACCGGCAGGTCTTAGGTGCAGCACTGGAGCAACATTTTGCTTCCCTTGCCTGATGGTACGCCTGGCTCAGCTCCTTTATCTTCACTCTGTACTGCAGCATGTCCTGATCACAGCCCTTTGGCACAAACCTCCAGAAATCTGCCGTAGCCTTTCTATGGCTCAAGCATAGCTGAGACTGCACAGCCTCCTCTTTCCATACACTGAGCAGATCCAGCAGCTCCTCAGTGCTTCAAGCAGGGGAGTGTTTGCTGCAATAAGCCACCATGGTCACCTGGGAAGATGCAGTGAGACCTTTCCATGCCGAGCCAACAGGAAATGGAATTTAAAAAATTCCCAGGGCTTCAAAGGGGGAGGGGTGAATGGTTGTTTGCCTGGTTGCACGGCAGTGGAGTTCAAACTGCTGACTAGAGAGGTCAGGATGGGTATTCTGGGACACCTCCTATAGGCCAACTAAAGGTATAAAATCACGTGTGGTGTCTACACTGGTACTTGTTGACAAATCTTTTGCACAAAAAGTCTTATGTCTCTCATTGGGGTGGTTTTATTTTGTTGCCAAAACGGCATTTTTGCTGCCAAAAGTCGTATCACAGCGTGTACATGTTCACTGTTTTGTTTACAAAAGCTGCCTTTTTGTCAACAAAACTCTGTAGAAAAGGCCTTACTTTATCTTCCTTCCCCCATTTCCCAAGATCTTTGTTTAACCTACTTTTTTCCTTTTGTCATTAGATCCTGCCCTTAAAAGAATTATGCACATACATAACTTTATATTCCATGGAATTATTTGCAGTGTTTAAAGTTAAACATGTGCATAAATCTTTACAGGACTGGGGCATCAGATTGTAAATATTTTGGGGCTGAGACAATCCTTTAATACATATGTGTAGCTTCTAGCACAAGGGCAACCCAATCCTGACAATTTAAAAGACTCGCTTGTCTCCCCAGCCAATGCAAAACTCAATTTGTCTCCCTTTTCTTTGATGGATAACGAAGTCCAGAGAGAGAGAGAGAGAGGGCGTATTCTGCTTGGTTTCTAATCTAGAAATTCAGATTTTGTCTGTCCTGGAAGGCACTATGGATAGGTAGCACATTGGAAGGATAACTTCAGATACCAAGGAAGTGAAGCCTGATTAACTGAAAAGAGTATGAATTTTTTTCATTGAGAATGTTAAAAACCTATTTTTGTTATCGCTTTAACTTTACCTCTTGGCAGAAAATGCCCTTTCTCCATCTGCACCCATTTAACTAAGGTATGACAGGTGTCCAGTACACTTTTCTAGTTATCCAAGAAGTCTTATAGCCAAAAAGGTGAGGACCAGATTTACTATTCCTATGTCAATGAAAAATAAGCATAGGGAAAAAACCTCTAAATTACATGAAATAAAAACAACAATATCCTCTTAAGCAGTCTTCATAATTCATAAAGAAGCAAAAAAGGGACAAACATCAATTATTTCTTCATTTTTCAGGTCACTTTGTAAAAACAACTTTGTGGCTGTATGTGTCTTGGTTCCACTTCTTCCTTTACTAACTTACAAAACTCTTCAGCGTTACCCATCTTGACAACTGAGCTCTATCTCTGAAGGGAATAAAGAATGTTAAGTGTTTTTTTGCCATAAGCCTGGTCTCTAAACAAGAGTTGTACTGATTTAATTAATTGATTTGGAAACAGATGTAGTTAAATTGGTACCACCCCCTCCATGGACACCCTTAAATCAGTTAGAGTAGCTTTTTATTAATTTAATTTAAATTGGATTAGAATTAGATATTGATGTCAGATTAGAATTTCTTGCCGCGGAGGAAGGTCCTTCCACCGAAATGCTGCCAAAGGCACCGGTAGCCAATTGAGCTGCCGCCACTGACAATTCCAGGACTACTTAAGGGCATGGGGCCTGATTCCGGGGAATTGGCTCAATCGCCCTAAAGCCGGCCCTGGCTGTACTTAGCTCAGAAATCATTCATTATTATCAGAAGACACCTTACTTCAGAGTTATCATAGGAGTTACCTAATGAGAACAAATCTGCGGTCTGTCTAGTCTTGTTTTCCACAGAGGCCTAGCCTGGATCCAGAAAAACCATAGAAAATTGAGATGGAAAAGAACTATTACATCATCTAATCTAGTATCTACACTTGCAAGAATTTCTAGGGGTATGGCTACACTTGAAACTTCAAAGCACTGCCGTGGGAGCGCTGCCGCAGCAGCGCTTTGAAGTTTCGAGTGTAGTCACAGCGCCAGCACTGGCAGAGAGCTCTCCCAGTGCTGCACGTACTCCACATCCTCATGGGGTTTAGCTTGCAGTGCTGGGAGCTGCGCTCCCAGCGCTGCGGCACTGTTTACACTGGTGCTTTGCAGCGCTGTATCTTGCAGTGCTCAGGGGGGTGTTTTTTTCACACCCGTGAGTGAGAAAGTTGCAGTGCTGTAAAGCTCCAGTGTAGCCATGGCCTAGGTCTTTATTCAGTTTGTTTCAGAAAAACACAAAACCAACCTCACCTGGCCAATTGAGCCATTAGGGTGTGGAGTAAAGATTTATTCTTGATTGCAGCTGGTAATCATTTATTCTGTGATACATATCCTGTGTTCTTTTTAGTTTTGCTAGTGTAAATGTAGATGTGATTCTTATTCCTGTCAGTGTTTAATCTTACTAGATCTTCACTTCCATAATATTCTAGAACTGTGTATGTATTTCCATGTCTGCATCTTAGCTCCCTAGATTCTTAAACTATCAGTAGAAGATTGTTGAGTGGAGATCCACAAAGGGGATTCATTTCTAAAATCTAGCTCTTGGAATTTGCTAGATAATGGGCATTGTGGCCCCAGGCTTACTGTTCAGCTAATGAAAGTTTATTCAGAATAATATTATTCACACAGCAACTGCAACTTGCTTGGCACATTATAAAACAAACACACACTGACCCAGCTCAAATTGCTTACATTCCATTGGTTCTATCTACAGTAGAAAAGTTAGTACTGTACTACAGCAGTGGACATCAATAATATAGCTGAACTCATGGTAACAATTGTGTAAGCACTAATGTGGACAGGACTCAGGTATTTTTACCATTGTGACATGAAACTGAGTTCAGAACAGGCATGTATGACATGGTAAAAATGCCTGAGCCCTATTTATTTTATCGGCCCAACACCAGTGCAGCTTCACCTTTCCTGGCTGATATTGTAATATGACTTCTGTTTTTTCTAGTATAGATGCATTCACTCATCTACAAGCAAAGCAAAGCAGAGCAGAGCAGACCCATAGCATGCAGGCTGGTATGAGCTGGAGCTAATGGAAAATCTGGCAGTGGTCACTCATGAAAGGTTTGCAGATGAGTTGTGTTTGAAGGAGGAGAGAGCTGGTTTGGTATTCCAGAGGGTAGAGGATATTTCAACACATGAATGTGGTAGAAGGATACATAAGGGAAGATAGGAAGGAAAGATATTGATACCATTTTATGACTATTTGTGTGGTTCGATCTTGTAGTGCTTTACATGCAGAAAGTACAACAGAAATTGCCTCTTGTGCTGCAGCTCAAAAGAGCTTAATTAAACAGTATACTGTAATTACTGTACCGTGACTACCTAATCAAGGCATATTCTGCATTTTTCTGTATATTTGACGTTCTTTGTTTATCAGCTCTGAGCTCGTCAATTCTGGTGCATAAATACCATAAACTAACTCTCTCTCTCTCATATTCCATTTTTAACCTCCAGTGTCATGGATGCAATGGTGAAATAAATTACACTGAGTAAAGAAAGCCAAATTGCAATTAATTAACAACAAGGATAGGCTCGCTGAATATAAGAATGCAATGGGACATTATTATAATTCCCTAAACAGACCCAATTCCTCTCTGCCTCTTTAATACATTCTGACATTTACTAGAGCACAATGTCATCTGGTTATTTTAAAAGTAAAATGTTAAATTTTCTGCCAGATGACTTAGTGAATACATCAATGTCATAGATTACATTCACCATTCATCCACTTTTCTGTGTCTCTTGCTTTGGACATGTATTTCATTAATGCTTTCCCCTCCCATTTGTGTTGTATCACATGTCTTCATTATGCTTCAGTTAAGAAGCTATGAAATGAGTTTCATTAATAAATGGCTATATAGAAATTTGCTATGAAGTTGACATATAGGTCTTTGTTAACAAAAGGTTTTTTGTTTTTGTGTTTTGTTGTTTTTTTTTAAACAATAACCTGAAATGAAATGCCAAGACATTTCATTTATACTGTTGCATTTTAGAATAAATGGAAGCAAAGAAATGTGCTTGTGTAGTGCCAACCATGGGGTCTGGGTGAGGGATCTTTGTGTTCATAGCTGCTGTAAAGAGGGTAAATTCTAACTGGACAACTTAAAAGGGAAGACAGCAAAGGGAAACAATAAAAGCAACGTGAGTAAAGGTTTGAGGGGCGGGGGTTGTTAACTTAGGATGCATTTTGTTAGTTCTGCGTATGTTTGACATTTGTGCCTGAGCACATGCATGCTCTTCTTTGCTTCATAAGCTTTGCTGAAATGTGTTTACAGGATATACTGGAAGGAGAAGATAGATGTTTGTTGGACCAGGTCAGGGAGTGGATTTCAGGGCCTTTGTGAATATAAACATGGGAGGAAGTCACAAAGGGAGATGTTAGTCCTGCAGCTTCAGCAGGCAAGTGAAAGGCATGTAAGAGTCGGGCTGTAGAGAGTGCTGAAGCCAAGGACAAAGAGCTTAAATTTGAAGTACAAGCCATGGAGAAGCCAGTGTAGGGATTTGAAGAGGGTCCCAATAGCCTGAACAGACGAGATGGGGACAGCCCAGAATAAAATGCAAAAACTTGGGTCTGATCATCAGTATATATCATTAACAGGTAAAGCAGGGCACCAATGTGATTGGCAAACTTGCTTGGAATCACAGTAAGCAAGTCTCTTTGAGCATATCAGTCAAGAGAACTTCAGCTTAAAGTTGGCAGTTTTTAATATATTGTTGTTGGCCATGCAAGTTATTAGTAGTCATTGTTTGCATTTTTATTTTAAAAAAAGCTATCGGTCTGGATTTTCAACCAGGAAAATCATGTATTAATCAGAGTTTCATTCTTAGAATGATCATTGAAAGGCGACAAACACTAATTTTATGAAATTATGTCATGATTCATTTTGGAACATCTTTAGTGTTATGGTATGTTAACAAAAATATTTAACATAACCAAGTCTTTATACCAAGTGCTGTTTGCCCACGTAAGTAAACACAGATTTGAGTGGATGGTTTAATGTAGGCACTGGTGTGAAAGATGTAGTCTCTCTCCTCTCCTTTGGCATGGCCATTGATTTTTCTTATAAGAAAAAAGTGTAAATGGCTATAATGCAGGCATCACATGGTTTATCAACTGTGAACTAGAAGATTTAGATTTTGCTGACAACATAGCTCTTCTAAAATAACAGCCCAGCCAACATGCAAGCAATGACTGAAAGACTGTCCACCACAGCAAAAAAAGACTGAGTTAATAATCAATTATTTAAAAAAAAATCTCATTAGATTTTTTTTTTTATCCCCCTTGGCAGTGCAGCCTGGAGTCCGAGCAAATATTTATTTTATTTTATTTTATTTTTTTTTGCTTTGACAGTTTAGTCGGGCGCAGAGGGTGCATGCTCAAATTTTTTTTTTACTGATGGGGTGCACGATCAAAAAACTTTGGAGACCACTGCATTAGAAGACAAACGAATACAAGAAGTGAGTGAAGTCACATACTATACAGCAAAAGCAGGCAAATGGGGACATCCAGAAGGAAATTTGTCACGAATTGGCAAGGTGGCAGCTGCATTTGCCAGATTAAACACTGAAAATCTATAACCTAAAGACCAACCTACAAACCTTCAACTCTTTTATGTTTTATTTCCACTTTAACACTGTGATGCTGGCAGGCCAGGTGCCAGCTCATGCCTAGGCCTAACTGAACACTGACAAATGCATAGCTGGAAACCAGTCTGGCTCACCCATGTGTTAGTACTGTTAAAATAGATATTA